>NW_007726168.1:0-252381 GCF_000696425.1 Galeopterus variegatus
CCATCTATTTCAAAGGGCTATCCCAGCCACAGGAAGGAGCTTGTGTGTGTGTGTGTGTGTGCGCGTGTGTGTGCATGCGTGTGTGTGTTTGGGTGCGTGCGTGTGTGTGTGCGTGTGTGTGTGCGTGCGTGCATGCATGCGTGTGTGTGCGTGTGTGTTTGTGTGCGTGTGTGTGCGTGCGTGCGTGCGTGTGTGTGTGCGTGCGTGCGTGCGTGCGTGTGTGTGTGCGTGCGTGCATGCGTGCGTGTGTGTTTGTGTGCGTGTGTTGTGCGTGCGTGCGTGTGTGTGCGCGTGCGTGTGTGCGTGTGTGCGTGCGTGTGTGTGCGTGCATGTGTGTGTGCGTGCATGTGTGCGTGTGCGTGTGTGCGTGCATGTGTGTGTGCGTGCGTGCGTGCACGTGTGCATGTGTGTGTGCGTGTGTGTGTGCGTGTGTGTGTAAACTGGACATAAATTACTACTACTTCTGTCTTCGGCATCTTTTCCCTGCCTGGGCTACAGGGATCACACCATTCTGTCCATTTTCTCATTCTCGTCTGTGCGGTCAAAAGTGTGAGTGGAGTCAGAAGGACTGGTTTGCTGGTAAACATTAACCAACCAGCTTCTTGGAGGAAAAAAGCTCTGATCAGCACTTGCCTGTTTCCATGGTGTAAATATTCCCACCATAACCAATTTCATGCTGCCAACACGGCATCACTATATGTGGAGTTGGGAAGAAAATGCACACCAGTCACCCTGGTTATACAGGATTTCTGCCACACAGACCCAGTAGATGTAAGTAGCCTCAAGAGCATTGGATAATAGTAAAATATGCAGAAACAGATACATTTTGAGTATGCATTATTTTATTTTTAACATAACTTATTTCTAAGTTTACATACTTTAATGTTTAACAATCGTTGTGCTTGAGAGCACGCCCAGGGTCCTAAGGCAGGAGCCGAGGGCCAGCCCCCTCTGCATGGATGCAGACAAGAAACAGACACACCCGGGGTCCTAGGCAGGAGCTGGGGGCAGCACCCCCCACTGGGAAGCAGGCAAGGAGCTGGCCGAAAACACCACTTTCTCGCAGGAGACCCAGCACAGCCACCGCCACAGCCACTGCCACAGCCACAGCTGCCGCAAAAGCAGCTTGACACCGCAGCAGTAGCCACAGCTACCACGCAGTCTGCCCAGCAGACACCCGCCTGCAGTGACACAAGGACAGTCATCAGTGGAGACTGGAAAAGAAGAGGACGTCTCTCTCCCCAAAGCCCACTCCAGCGTAACAGAAGAAGCAACGGCTCTACCACGCCTCTGCTTTATTTGTAATTTTAGTAATTTCTATTTTCTCTCTTTTTTCTTGGTCAGTCCAGATAAAGGTTTGAAAATTTTGTTGATGTTTTTAAAGAAAAATAATAATAATAAAAAGACTATTAAGCAGTCTACAAAGCACTATGATGTAAATATTTTAATTAAACATCATATAATTCTTTTAGGGGAAAACAATCTTTATATATAGTGTAACTTGTTAAATATGTAACTATCTTTCATTTTTTTTTAACAGACTTTGTTATGGGAGATGGAAATCAAGCTCAAACTCATTTCCCAATATGAAAAACAAACAAAAAAATGTATTGGTTTGAGCTGGCATTGAGTGTGGTGCACTGTGTATCACATACCAGAACCCATGTGAATATTCTCTCTTCTTCCCTTCAGAAGGTCTCAAACATCTCCTTTGGGGATATGTCATCTAAACAACATTACTAAGTGAAAAATTCAGTTTTGAGAACTGGAAGAATTTTCCCTTTGATTATCTGATATTGTGTAATTCTTTGGTGTGGGGCTTTATCATTCTAATTAGAAGAGGTGAAATCTCGTGTACCTGGATAAGGACAGTGGAGTAGAATAAGCTAAGAGTTCTATACTGACCCATAATCATTACGCATCGTGATTAGACTCAGAATCTCCCTATCGGTAACATAGTGTAATATATGTTGATATTATAGGAAACCAAAAGTCTTCCTTTTTCTCCAAAGAGCTTTATCTTTTTGTGAGAAATAATCATATTTTATGAGAATTTTATAGACCCACCCTACGGACCTTTTGCAAATTCACAGAGCCAGAAATGCTAAACCAAGTCACCCCCAAATTCCTGAACCACAGAAACTGTAAGAGGATAATAAACATTTATTATTGCTTTAAAAAAAAAGATTGTGTTTAACAACAGGCTCACAGAATTCCTAAAAATGTAATGTTAACTGTCGTAAGCTGGTTCAAGCCAGCACCCCACTGAATGGCTCTTAGAGGGAAGCAAAACCTAAAGTCAGGCATTTTCTCAAATGTCTGTGCTAAACTGTTCCTCTTTTTCCCATACAGCCCTTTGGGACTGAGTGGCAAGCCTTGGGCTATGATGCCTGACGTCTGTATCTCAATTCTGCACTGTTCACAGGTGGAGTTCTGATTTGGGGGGTTTATGGAGCCTTCTGAAATGCTCTTAGAATAAAGATTCTGGAAAATATTTGTTCTGAGTATCTCCCACGCAGTGAAGTTGGGCCTTGATTCTAACATACAGATGTGTACATATCGTTTGTTTCCAGATCTCTGGAGTATCTGAGTTGGCAGCTATTTGTGTGAGCTTTTACAAAAGAAAGCTTAAAGAGCTAGTCTCCCTGATCCTGGGGATGAACTTATCCAAGACTAGGACAGAAATTCCACAGCCTGAGAGTAACTGGTGAAAAGATTCCAAATGAATTTGTGGAAGGCTTTATTTTCTTACATAAACTCTCTATTTTAAACTTTTCATTAAACAACCAGAAGATCTCTTTCCACTAATTAGAAATCCAAATCCAGCTTTTTGGATTAAGTCCAGCCAACCAATTTAAGTCTCCCAGTGGGTACAATTTGTGAATTCATCAGCAGCAGCCAGACAAAAGTCAATAGCCGTGTGTGTAACGCAAACCTCCAGGAGCTTAATTCGCACTCACCCCGCTCTGCCTCAGTATGCGCAGCTCACTTGCTGTGCTCCTCATCCACACACACCAGCCCCCCCAATGCTGTTTTGGGACCCTTTTCAGCACAGCACTCCAAGGAGCAACTGTCTACCAGAGGAGGCACAGGGAGGTAACAAGTTGGTTACCCCATCATCAGCAACACACGCACACATACACACACACGCGCGCGCACACGCACACGTACACAACACGATTTGCAGGAAACCTTTTGGCACCCCTTCTTTTTGCCTTTCTCCGACCCAGTTCTATTTCACTTGTGCCAGCCAGCTTAGTTGGCAAGGGCTTCCTGTGAGTGAAAGGGGGGACTTCAGTGACACACACCTGCAGGCTGTTGTTGAGCCGGGGTCTAAGTGTGGATACAGCTCCAAAAAGAAAAGATGGGAAAGTTGTGATGTATCAAAAGGTGTCAGAGGCACACAGGACTGAAGAGGTTGCAGTTGTGTTGTGTCACATGCCTTTTGGTGGCATTCATTAAGTCTATTAAATTTCATAAAAACAACTAAATTCCCTAAAGAAGAGCCCAGATGTAAATAACTTGAATTTCACAGATTGGCAATTTTTTAAAGATGAATATTTTTCAATTTCAAAATAAAACCTCCTTTATCAAAGCTCCAAATTCCTGGAAAGTTAGCTTCTCATGCCCTTTATCATGTATCATCCAATCTACAGTCTTCACTGTGCTACACTGAGCTACACATGTGTTCATGTGATTTATGATTTGAGGTTGCTGTTGTCACTCTCTTTATTATTTGACATTTACTGAGCACCTGCTATATCCAGGGGCATTGCACACTGATAGAGTTTGGATGGGTTGTCCCCCAAAACTCATGTGGAAATCTGATCCCAAATGTGGCAGTGTTGGGAGCTGTTTGAGTCATGGGGGCGGATCCCTCATGAATGGATTAATGCTCTCTTTTGGGGGTGGGGGTAGTGAGTGAGTTCTCACTTTTTTAGTTCCTGCAAGAGCTGGTTGTTTAAAAGACCCTGGCACTTCCCCCCCCCCCTCTTGCTTCCTCTCACCATGTGATCTGCTTGTACCCACTGGCTACCTGCCACTTTCCTCCATGAGTAGAAGCAACCTGAGGCCTGCACCAGATGCAGCTATCCCAGAATAGTGAGCCAAATAAACCTCTGTTCTTTATAAATTATGCAGTCTCAGGTATTTCTGTTATAGCAGCACAAAAACAGACTAATACACACACATTGGCCCATTTAGTACAGCAACCTTCAAAGTCAGTACTACAAGAGTCAAGACCTCAGAGGCTCAGACCACAGATCCTCTGCCTGCTCTGAGCCCCAGGAGAATGCCTGTACAACCACATCAACCAGGCCCTCTACTGTGGCAACATGGCCAATGGGGCACCCCAACAGGAGTTTGGAGGGGAAGAGGTGGGGGTATTCCTCTCCCTGCAGCCCTCACTGCAGGTCCCCTCAGGCTGGCTGTGGCCGTCTTTATGTCTCATCTTCCAAGTTCTGGTAGCTGTCCCTCCCCTCATCCTGCAGGGCCTAGGCTTGCTGTGAGTAGCCAGGGTACCATTCTGGGCCATGTCATTTCCCTGCACTCTGCACAAACCTTTGCAAATAGTTCTTCCGTTGTATTAGTTTCCTATTGGTGCTGTACCAAATTACCAAAAACTTAGTAGCTTAAAAAGCAATTTATTCCCTCACAGTTCTGGAGGTCAGAAGTCCAAAATCAGTATCACTGGGCTGCAATCAAGGTGGTGTCAGCGCGCTCTCTCCCCGGAGGCTCTAGAGCAAAATCCATCCCTCACCTCCTCCAGCTGCTGGTTGCTGTCAGCATTTCTTGGCTCATGACTGATCCCTCCAGCCCCTGCCTCCAGGATCACGTCACCTTCTCCTCTGTGTCTATAGTCAAACCTCCCCCTACCCTTTTCATGTAATTTGTGATCACATTTAGGACTCACCAGGATAATCTAGGATAATCTTCCTGTCTCAAGATCCTCAGTTGCATCTGCAAAGTCTTTGTCATGTAAGGTAACAATTATAGGTTCCAGGGTTTGGGCCTGATATCCTTGGGGGCCATTCCTCAGCCTACCACGTTCATTATCCTAATTTGAGCATGCAGTCTGTCTTCTGCTAGGACCTGACTGATACAGCCTGGGTCACTATATATAAAAGAGCATGAATTCAAGCCAGGCGAATAAGTAAATTTGAGAACTTTCATGTGTCGTTAAATACCATTGGTATCCTATTGACTCCCAAATTTATATCTCTGGTCCATTTCTTTTCTCTGAGTTCCAAGAACATATATTCAATCGACTACAGCAATCCCTTTATCTGCAGTTTTGCTATCTGTGGTTTCAGTGACTCTCAGTGAAATGTGGTCCAAAAATATTAAATCCAGAAATAAATAATTCATAAGTTTTAGATTTCACACCATTCTGAATAGCATGATAAAATCTCTTGCACCGTCCTTCTAGAACTGTGCTTCTGGGGTGTGAATCATCCCTTTGTCCAGTGTATCCGGCGTACATGATACCCGCCTTTTAGTCACTTAGTAGTTGTCTTGGTGATAACATAGTGGAAGAAACTTGGAACATACGTAGGGTTCAGTACTCTCCTCGGTTTCAGGCATCTGCTGGGCATCTTGGACCATATCCCCATAGATTAGGGGGACTGCTGTATTTGATACTCCATGTGGATGCTTCACAGCCCCTCAAGCTTGCACAGCAGAACCGGCTCTTCTCTTTCCCTACCTCTCACCCTGCTCCTTCCTTCGTCTTCTCCATTTTAGCAAATTGCACCACCACCTGCCAGTTTGCTCAAGCTGACAACCTGGATATCAAAGCGGTGACCTCCATATCTCAGTGGCCTCCCCCTACCTACCCACCAAACCAATCAGCACTGTATCCCTGCAGGCTTGACTTCCAGTTCATTGCCATGTCCCTATAGGCTCTACCTCCACGACAGATCTGGAATCTCTTCTGCTCTCCGCATCTCTGCCGACACCCATCTATTCATTCCAAGGCACTGGCCACCCACCTGGACCCCAACAATGACCGCCTGAGCATCTGCTTCCCTTCAGTCTTCCCTCCCTAGTCCACTCTATCCAGTAGCCAGAGAGGCACTCTGCAACCTGGGCTGACCCACATCACTCCCTGTCTTAAAACCCTTCGCTATTTTCAACTGCGTTCTCACCTTCACCCGCTACACTTTTGCTGACCTCCTCGTCACTTCCGCCCTTCTCTCTGATGTCCCTATGCCTGCAGTGCTCTTTTCCCCAATTCTTCACGTCTCTGGCTTGTTCCGTGTTGTACACCCAGTGATTAGCACAGTTCTGGATGCAACAGAAAGCCAGGACTCCATCTCCCATAGGACAAGCTACAAAGCCACCTTGCAAAGGTAAGGATCAGGGCGTGGAGGGTTGTGGCCATTGTTGGAACCTACCCCATGGTGGACAATGGTGGAAACCAGGTAAACGGACCCATGGTCTCCCCAGTAGTGTTAGAACCAGAGAGACTGGCCAGGTCCTGAATTCTTCCCAGGTCCCCTTGAGAAATGACTGGGCTGCTCCTCCTGGGATTGGAGGGACTGGCCTGTCGAGGGTTCTATCTGAGTTGTTTCCCCACACGTCCCTACTCAAGGTCACTGGAGGAGAATGATTAACAGTGGTGTCATCGTCATTCTTAGGTTAGGAAAACATGACTGCTGGTCCCAAGCATGTTCAGACCCATCTGCATCTCCTCCAGCAGCAGTGATTGACAGCGGGAGCAGGCAGTGCCGATTGCTGCTGGATGTCAAAAAAAGGCAGCCTCTGACCTGGAGTGAAAGGTCACAAAATGAAAATATGTACATGGACAATGCAGAGGTCCCCCCATGAGTTAAAAGAGTGCAGGGGCACCTTTAAAGTGCCGTTGTGATAACAAGCAACAGCCTGAACCAGTAACTGAACACACTTGAAAATGTCCACCGTGCCACCTCAGGACACAGAGGGGCCAGTCCCCAGGCAGGTCAGGGGCTGGGAGCGCCGTGGTGGGCTTGACGCTAGGTGGGGGCACGATGTCAGCAGCTGGAGGGCACATACACCTCCCTGCCCTGATACGATCTTCCATCGTCTTCATCAATCATTGGGGTTTTCTCCCTGTGGTTGGTCACTAGATGTCACTGTAGGAAAAAATCTGACCAGAAAACAAATGCAAGGGAGAGAGATATTAATGTTTTGGATCCTGAGGAAATGGTTTCCTTGGCAACGGAGCACGTGAAGGAACTAACTTCCTCCTCTACCAGCAGCTTGTGGCTTCTGAGCGACATTCCAGTCGAGCAGGAGCCAGGCAGTGACACTGAATGGAAGAGCAGGGGAGGGACCGAGGCGCCCAGGGCGCTCTGCTGCCTGTGCTGACTCCGGGTCTGAATTCCAAAGACACACACCAAAGCGGCTTTCCTCCAGTGTTTTTTGTTTTGTTTTGTTTTGTTTTGTTTTTTGTCGTTGCTGTTTTTTGTGAAAGTTGGGTGGTGGCTACATGTCCTATATTGTCCTATCTGCTCTTACACATGTTTAAACATTTTTATCATAAAAAGCTTGAAAAAGTAAAAGATATTGAGAAGTGGGAGGGGACATTAAGGACAGCTGACGGGTATGGTTGTTTTCACCTTTTGACTGTTATGAATAATGCTGCCATGAACGTTCCTGTAGAAGATTCTGTGTCAACATTTCTCTTTTTTTAAAAAATTTTTGTCGATTATGCATATTCATGGGGTACAAAGCTGACCGTCACCACCTGTGTCCAGGATGTGATGGTCAGATCAATGCCATCCGCATGCACACTGCCACCAATTGCAGTTATTCCCCATGCCCCCTGCCACCCTCTCCCTGACCTCTCCCCGTCCCACCCCCAGCAAGTCCAGTGCACCACCTCGGTCCTCTCCCTTTCTCCTTTCTTCTTAGCTCCCTCTTATGGGTGAGCACATGTGCTTCCCTCCAGTTGTCCATTATCCCAATAAAAGTGCTTTTTACTGGCAAACCCGACCACATCTGCACACATCCTGAGGAAGAGCAGCACCCAGGAGACCCTGCACTTGCCCGCAGCTGAGCTCTCCACGGTCAGGAGAACTCCGGGGCAGGAAACCCTCAGACACTGACCCGTTTCCCGGCCGGAGCGGAAGGCAAGAAGGGCGCGGGGCACAGGCCGGACACCCAGAGCTGATCTCGATGCTTCTGTCCTCTGCTTCCCCTTTCTCTCCACACCTCTTTGTGGGAAAGAGAAGGATTTTACCTCAAGATGTGGAACTGGGAGAGAGACGGGGGAATGGGAGGCTGAGAGTAGAACCTTTCATGCCGCAGTCTTGGGATTTCAGTTTAAGCGTCGACCAGCTAAGGGATTGCAGGGCCCCGCACTGCCGCAGCCCTCAGCCAAGAGGCAGAGAGGAGAATCTGCGTCCCTCCCATCTCTGTTCTCCCTTTCCTTTCCCCTCACTCTCCCATCTCCCAAGATACCAGTGACCTTGAATTGCCCTCTGGCTTTGGTGAGGGGGGTGCGGAAATGTCCACTCTGCACAGACCTTCCTTCCTGCCTCCATGAGAGCTGCTTCCCTGAGCCCCACTGACCTTTGCGTATTTGAATAAAGTAACTCACAAGAGCCCAGAGGTACAACCCTTCCTGGGATATTAGTGTTTTAAAGGGTATTTTCTCGTCCAAATGCATCCCCAATTGCTAGATTGTATGCAAATGAGGGAATGGAGAATTGCTAGACTGGACACCAACCAGAACTACGAAAACCAGGCATCTGCGCTCCAACACATCTTGGGAAGGGTCTTCCAGGTGGCATGAGTGTAGCAGGTGAGCTGGACTAGCCTGCAACATGGAAGATGATGCAGGCATCCAGAGAGGCTGGTATTTCCAGGATGGAACTCAAGAGGGGGGCAGTGACCAGAAGAAATTGTGCCCCTGGAGATCAGGACAAGTTGCAAAAAGTCAAGAGAAATGTGTTCTTTTTTTTTTTTTTTTCTTTTTTGTGACCGGTAAGGGGATCGTAACCCTTGGCTTGGTGTCGCCTGCACTGCGCTCAGCCAGCGAGCGCACCGGCCATCCCTATATAGGATCCGAACCTGCGGCCTCGGCGCTCCCAGCACTGCACTCACCCGAGTGAGCCACAGGATCAGCTCGAGAAATGTGTTCCGATGACCAAGGTCCACACAAAGCAAAAGTCCAGACTGTCCCGCCACGCAGGGGTGCTCTGAGTGGCTCACAGGAAGTCCACACAGCAGTGATGTGGAGTCCAAGAGAGGCAGCCCTGAGGGGTTTGGCAGCAGACGAGGGCTCCTCACAGCAGAGCTGGGCCCAGGAACAACGCAGACAGGCCTCCAGCATGAGCCCCCGACCCTGGGGGCCTGGATCCTCTTTTTGCTTATCTGTATTTTTATTCTTCTGTAAGAGACACTTATTATTCATATTATTTTTAAAATACAAAAGCGCTATTTGGGCATGTTTTGCATAGCAACCAGTTGGTTTCCATGCTATTCCAAGTATTTGCTTCATCTCATGCTTTAATTATTACAAAATCTTTATTAACTATACTGAACCAAATTACACCCATTGGCTGTTGTTATGAAGACAACGTGTCTTCGGCTTTATTGCAGATATGCATACATGCATGAGAGCACAGGCGAGCACAAGAGAGGCCTCCAACCTGTCCCCCAGGCCCCAGCACGCCATCTGTCACATCCAGAGGTCCTTAGGAAGAGTAAACAGGGAAGTTGGCTCCTACCTGCAGACTTCAGTGCTGCCGCCTCCCCAGCCCTCAGCAGGAACCCTTCTCTCCCCGAGTTGCTGTTTGGTGTTGACACTGCTCTCCCCTCCTGCATGGAGTAGGGACATGTGTCACAGGTGACAGGTGGTACATTTGGGTCTCCATTTGCTATGAAGAAGGGATGGTTCTTTGGACACTTAGCCCAATACCATCTGTGTTAAAGCAATACAGGCAAATCAGGAAATGTGCAAACCAGGAAATTTGGTTATTGGTAAATGTCAATGCACTTGGCAGCACCTGCCTGGAAATGTTCATGGTGAGGTTCTTGAGCTCATTGTGGAACGTCCCAGCTTGTGCTCCAGGGCTGTGTGGGAGCTGCTGCTCCTGTGCTGGGTGGGCAGGACGTGATGCCACCGCACCTGCCATTCCTCAGCAGTTTGTGCCCACACTCTGCCCGCGGTGGAGCTTGGTCCTAGCACATCTTGCTCACGGGCTTCCACTGCACTTTTGGGATAGTTTTGTTTGTTTGTTAGGATAACTAATCTGAGTGTCTGGGCCAGTCCCTCTTTGTAACCCACAGCAGTTAAGGGAGCACTTGGTCCAGAAAAGGCACTCAGTAAATCGTTTTTTAAGTACATGACTGGATTAATGGGTCGTGTCATCCATTTCTGGGTGCTCTTCGCAGGACCCAGAGCAGCATGGGGCCCAACAGAAGGATTAATTGATGTGCTGCTTGTGCTCCAGCAGGTCTAAAATGCCCTGTCTCTCTCATTCACCTGTGTATTCTCCACAAATGTATTAAGCAGCCATGCTGTGCTAGTACCTAGGATTACAAAGAATTAAGATAGAGCCCCCCCTTTATCATCTTACAGATCAGTAAGAGAGCCATGGGCTGTGAATAGCTTGGGTGTTGGCTCCTTCCTGCTTATGCAAAGGTCTCTCCTGCTGCCAAGCATCTCTGGGAGTCCACGGGAGGTTTCGTGTGCACACAAAACACACCTGTCTCCAGGATGTTAGCTGATGGGCCTAGTGTCATTAAGATGTGCTGATGCCAAAGGCCAGGTGGGCCATCTCCCTGAAGATGGCAACACCCAGAATGCTGATCATTAGTGCAGAATCAGGGCAGGTGGGGAAGAAGCTGCTGAATGTCCATGGTAAATTGTGCTCCCCACCACAAGTGACCCGCTAGAAGTGGATCAATAGGCTACATCACCACCTGGGCCAGATTGGTACAGGCTGTCAGGACTCCTCTGAGGCGTTGCTGGCTGCCAGACCCAGCTCAGCCTGTGGGGTGCTGTGGGGGGCTTAGAGCAGCTGAAGGCAATGACAGCTGTGGCTGTGGTGACACCGCTGGGAAGGAGTTTGCTTGTTCCGTTACAGTGATCAAAAGACGGAAAAGTCCACCCCCAGGCTGAGACGGTTGATGGGGACCCAGGCCTTGGCACCTCCCAAACAGGCTCAGGGGAGAGAGCCTGCATTTCTTATGGGTCGGAGTCTGAGCCCCCTCCCCTCGCTGCCCCGGCTTTAACAGCCATCTGTGGTTCATCCACACAGATGACCAGGATCTTTCCAGAATTGTTCATTCCCCGCAACTTTTCCCCTGGGGTTTGGCAAGAATAGCTTGGTTTGATTTTTAATAACATTCTTAGCTGTAAACGCTGTGGACCAGGCTTCAGCTACGGAGTGGGCAGCTTGAGAAGTGATTAGTGGGATTTCTGACACAGAGCCCTGGGGGCTCATTTTCAGAGAGGATTTCTATCAATTGCTTTGAGTGTTTTGCCCCGTTCTGGGAGAGCTAGCTCAGATGGAAGAGGAACATTCCCTCTTTTTCCATTTGTCATCGTTGCAAGATGTTTGTTGATCCTAACTAATGGCTCACCTCAGGCCATTGGACATTTGTTTTTAATTCTCCTCAGACTGGACCTGTTTAGAAAACAGATTGTATGGAATATTCCAGAAGTTTGCTTTTGCTCCAATACAACAAAAAATTCAGTCTACAAGTTATAACCTTTAAAAGATTCAATGCCCTTGGAAAAACAAAGTTGCCAATTAAGGCCTTTGGACTTTTAGAATTTGTCCTAAGAGTCCTTTGCACATTGAGTGACAGCATTTTCCTGCCACAAGCCTAAGATTTCTAGAACAGGGGTGAAGGGATATGACTAAGACAGAGGACTGCTCATCATTTCTTAATTCACAAGAATGCACAGTTTCCATTTCCGTTGGTTGAATCAAGTCTGCCACGGGGGAGCACACCATGACTTGGTTGCACAGGGCTGTAAGGAGTAGCTTTAATTCAGCCTCACCTGCTAAGGGAGAAGGCCTGAGCTGCTCATCCCTTCAATTCCACCGAGTTAAGGATCCCTTTCAGAAGGTTGAGGGCCCAGAAGGTGGAAGCAGTCCCCACTCCTCCTCCAAGTGTGAGGCGGTAGGTCCCAAATGAAGGACAGATGATCTGTCAGCGTTGGGGCCTCTGCTCTGATGGACATGAATCTGGGGGGAACAAAGCTGCTCTTTCCACATCTGCTGACCAGCCCCCTCTTGGTTGTGGTATCAAGGGCAGGATAAGATAGTAGCCCAGCCTAAAGGTCTAATAGCCTGGAAGGTAGAATACACTGGCTTCCTACATCCCTGGCTAAGTTCCTTTCTGAATATTTTAGGCCCAATTTAAGAAAACAGGCTGAAATGTGGACAGAACAAACTGTACTTGCTGTCCCTAGACTCTTCGGACATCTACTTCATCCAGTTTATTTCATTAGCAGTGAAGTGTAAAATGTGATTGAGGGCTGTTCATGCACCATTGTCCTGGTATAAATATTAATAGCACTCCCAAAGTATCCCAGTTTGGATGATACATTATGTGAGCCCCAAGAGATGAAGGAAGAAACCACAGGGGTACAAGCCCAAACTTCCTTGCAGGAAGAAGGAAGCACTTCCCTGCTGGGCCTTTACATCGTCATTGCCTCGCCATAATCATCATCACCATTGTAGCCACCATGATCACCATGATCTCCACCATCACCATCATCAGCACCATCGACATTATCATCACCACCATCATCACCATCACCACCATCATCACCAACACCATCATCACCACCATCACCATCAACATTATCACCATCACTCTTATCACCTCACCATCATCATCACCACCATCAACATCCTCACTATCACTATCATCATCACCACCTCCACCATCATCATCATTGTCATCAAAATTATCATCACCACCATCAACATTATCATCACCACCATCACCATCACCACCACCATAACCATCATCACCATCACCACCATCACCATCAACATTATCACCATCACTCTTATAACCTCACCATCACCATCACCACCATCATCACCACCATCACCATCACCACCATCATCATCACCACCATCAACATTACCATCACCACCATCACCATTATCATCACCACCATCACCATCACCACCATCATCACCATCACCACCATCACCACCACCATCATCACCATCACTATCATTGCCTCACCATCATCACCAACATCAACGTCCTCACTATCACCATCATCATCACCATCTCATCATCATCATCATTGCCATCAACATCACCACCATCACCATCATCATCACCACCATCACCACCACCATCATCACCATCACTATCATTGCCTCACCATCATCACCAACATCAACGTCCTCACTATCACCATCATCATCACCATCTCATCATCATCATCATTGCCATCAACATCACCACCATCACCATCATCATCACCACCATCACCACCACCATCATCACCATCACTATCATTGCCTCACCATCATCACCAACATCAACATCCTCACTATCACCATCATCATCACCATCTCATCATCATCATCATTGCCATCAACATCACCACCATCACCATCATCATCACCACCATCACCACCACCATCATCACCATCACTATCATTGCCTCACCATCATCACCAACATCAACATCCTCACTATCACCATCATCATCACCATCTCATCATCATCATCATTGCCATCAACATCACCACCATCACCATCATCATCACCACCATCACCACCACCATCATCACCATCACTATCATTGCCTCACCATCATCACCAACATCAACATCCTCACTATCACCATCATCATCACCATCTCATCATCATCATCATTGCCATCAACATCACCACCATCACCATCATCATCACCACCATCACCACCACCATCATCACCATCACTATCATTGCCTCACCATCATCACCAACATCAACATCCTCACTATCACCATCATCATCACCATCTCATCATCATCATCATTGCCATCAACATCACCACCATCACCATCATCATCACCACCATCACCACCACCATCATCACCATCACTATCATTGCCTCACCATCATCACCAACATCAACATCCTCACTATCACCATCATCATCACCATCTCATCATCATCATCATTGCCATCAACATCACCACCATCACCATCATCATCACCACCATCACCACCACCATCATCACCATCACTATCATTGCCTCACCATCATCACCAACATCAACATCCTCACTATCACCATCATCATCACCATCTCATCATCATCATCATTGCCATCAACATCACCACCATCACCATCATCATCACCACCATCACCACCACCATCATCACCATCACTATCATTGCCTCACCATCATCACCAACATCAACATCCTCACTATCACCATCATCATCACCATCTCATCATCATCATCATTGCCATCAACATCACCACCATCACCATCATCATCACCACCATCACCACCACCATCATCACCATCACTATCATTGCCTCACCATCATCACCAACATCAACATCCTCACTATCACCATCATCATCACCATCTCATCATCATCATCATTGCCATCAACATCACCACCATCACCATCATCATCACCACCATCACCACCACCATCATCACCATCACTATCATTGCCTCACCATCATCACCAACATCAACATCCTCACTATCACCATCATCATCACCATCTCATCATCATCATCATTGCCATCAACATCACCACCATCACCATCATCATCACCACCATCACCACCACCATCATCACCATCACTATCATTGCCTCACCATCATCACCAACATCAACATCCTCACTATCACCATCATCATCACCATCTCATCATCATCATCATTGCCATCAACATCACCACCATCACCATCATCATCACCACCATCACCACCACCATCATCACCATCACTATCATTGCCTCACCATCATCACCAACATCAACATCCTCACTATCACCATCATCATCACCATCTCATCATCATCATCATTGCCATCAACATCACCACCATCACCATCATCATCACCACCATCACCACCACCATCATCACCATCACTATCATTGCCTCACCATCATCACCAACATCAACATCCTCACTATCACCATCATCATCACCATCTCATCATCATCATCATTGCCATCAACATCACCACCATCACCATCATCATCACCACCATCACCACCACCATCATCACCATCACTATCATTGCCTCACCATCATCACCAACATCAACATCCTCACTATCACCATCATCATCACCATCTCATCATCATCATCATTGCCATCAACATCACCACCATCACCATCATCATCACCACCATCACCACCACCATCATCACCATCACTATCATTGCCTCACCATCATCACCAACATCAACATCCTCACTATCACCATCATCATCACCATCTCATCATCATCATCATTGCCATCAACATCACCACCATCACCATCATCATCACCACCATCACCACCACCATCATCACCATCACTATCATTGCCTCACCATCATCACCAACATCAACATCCTCACTATCACCATCATCATCACCATCTCATCATCATCATCATTGCCATCAACATCACCACCATCACCATCATCATCACCACCATCACCACCACCATCATCACCATCACTATCATTGCCTCACCATCATCACCAACATCAACATCCTCACTATCACCATCATCATCACCATCTCATCATCATCATCATTGCCATCAACATCACCACCATCACCATCATCATCACCACCATCACCACCACCATCATCACCATCACTATCATTGCCTCACCATCATCACCAACATCAACATCCTCACTATCACCATCATCATCACCATCTCATCATCATCATCATTGCCATCAACATCACCACCATCACCATCATCATCACCACCATCACCACCACCATCATCACCATCACTATCATTGCCTCACCATCATCACCAACATCAACATCCTCACTATCACCATCATCATCACCATCTCATCATCATCATCATTGCCATCAACATCACCACCATCACCATCATCATCACCACCATCACCACCACCATCATCACCATCACTATCATTGCCTCACCATCATCACCAACATCAACATCCTCACTATCACCATCATCATCACCATCTCATCATCATCATCATTGCCATCAACATCACCACCATCACCATCATCATCACCACCATCACCACCACCATCATCACCATCACTATCATTGCCTCACCATCATCACCAACATCAACATCCTCACTATCACCATCATCATCACCATCTCATCATCATCATCATTGCCATCAACATCACCACCATCACCATCATCATCACCACCATCACCACCACCATCATCACCATCACTATCATTGCCTCACCATCATCACCAACATCAACATCCTCACTATCACCATCATCATCACCATCTCATCATCATCATCATTGCCATCAACATCACCACCATCACCATCATCATCACCACCATCACCACCACCATCATCACCATCACTATCATTGCCTCACCATCATCACCAACATCAACATCCTCACTATCACCATCATCATCACCATCTCATCATCATCCATCACCACCATCATCATCATCATCATCACCATTCTCCCTGACACCTCTTACATTCATGACAATTTAGAAAGTATTATTCAATATCCTAATCTAATTTTATCTTTATAACTACCCCATAGGCAATACAGCAAGGACAATTATGCCATTTGACAGGAGGGGAGGCTAAAACTCAGAGAGGTGAAGATACCTGCCCTGCTCAATCTAAGCTTCAGAAAGGGTTTCCCAGGGCATGACCCTTGACCTGTCATTGGGAAGTGTTTATCAGGCAGAAGGTGAGAAGAGAGAATGAGTGTGTGCACATGCGTGTGTGTGTGTGTGCTTGTGCACTCACGCACGTGTGGGGGAAGGAAAAACGCATTCCGAGCAGAGGGAAGGGGCTGACAGGACGCACCCACACTGTGCTTTCAGTCTGTGGTTTCAGTCTGTCACTCTTCCTGCCACACTGCTCTTTTTGAAGTGCGAGCTGGCCACACAGCATCTTCTTCAAGCTCTGTCATGGTCCCTATTTCCAGAGAAGGCAGAGTGCACACTGACCCTGCCGCCTTCCTGGCCCCATCCAGTCTTCACCATCCCTTTCCTTAGCGCTGCTCCCTGAGCTGCTCTTACACCATGCACTGGCCATTCTTTCTGCATGAAACACCTCAGCTCCCGCCACCTCCTACCCCACCGTGCAAACCCCTCCCTACTCGAGTGTCGCGCCTCTGTGAGGCCCTGCTGCCAGTTCCTCCTCTGTAGCTCTGTGTGCCCTGGGTGTGCATCTGCTCTGAGGACACTTTCCCTTATTTGTATGCTGTGGCAGGGCTCTTGGCTTTAGCTGTCCCCTCGACTGCCCATTTCCCAGGGGCTGTGAGGGAAGGTGTGCCCCAGGCCTCCTGCTTGGTGTGGAGATGGCCATATTCTCCCTGTGTCTCTTCACACCACCTTCCTTCTGCGAGAGTCTATGTGCCCACATCTCCTCTTTTGATGAGGACACCAACCGTGTCGGACGAGGACCCACGCTGCTCTAGCAGGACCATGGTTTAACTAGTGACACCTGCAACTCCCCTCTGTCTAAACAAGGTCACATCCTGCGGTACTGGGGGTTGTGACTTCAGCATGTGAATTTGGGTGCAAAGTAATTCAGCCCATAATGGTCAACAAGCCGTGTAACATACTGGGGCCTCAGCACAGCTGCTCGGGGCCTCTCCAACACAGTGCAGCATGCTGGGCAGGAAGCATGTCACCACTCCAGGCCGCCGGGCATTGGGCATCCCAGGCAGGCAGCCACCAGGAAGCAGACACTGCACCTGCAGAACCCCCAGGGCCAGCACCAAGTACCCAGATACATGCCATGCCCTGTAACATGGCTCTGACTGGCCTGAGCCATGGCAGGGACCTTGGGCCAGGGACCAAGGCTCAGTAGGTAACATTGGGACCAATCTGAACCTCAGTTCTCTCATCTGTCAAGTGGGAATGACCCACTACTGGTTGCAAGAACAGACTCATTTGGGTTATGTCAAAAGAAGCAAGGAGACCCTTGGAAATAAGGATGGAAAGGGTCTTGAACATGAGAATTTGCCAACAGAATGAATCGTGTTAGGTTCTGAGCAATAGTCCTGAGTCCAACAGCTGAACAGCTGACTAACCAAGTGCTCTGGGGTGGTGTCCCCACAAGGGATATCTGCCTATCCTGACCCCATTACTCCCCGTTGGCCTGACTTGGCTGATTTCTCTGTGTCTCTGTGTCTCTATCTACCCACAGTTCCAGATTGCATCCCGAGAAACAGTACTCTGATTGGATCAGGTAATCACCATTGCCCTGCTTGGCAGAGCTTTTTGTGTGAAGCTATGTTACAGGGTGTTGGCCAGGCTATAGGTTGTCTGTCCTTGGGCCACATGCCTATCCCTGATCTAATCGAATTGTAGGAGAGTCAGGGTCACGTACGAAATAGAAAGACCCTCTAGGCATGGCAGGTATTTCCTCTACTCCCTTGGCAGGGCAGCAGGCATGTGGGCTGTGCTTCCCAAATATGTCCAGCCGTAGGAATGACTGGGGCTCTGTGACACTCACAAATGTCCAGGCCCCTGCTGTGGAGACTGTGGTTAGCTCTGGGTGTCAGAAAAGTCTGAATGTTTAGCAAGTACCTGTAAGAGATTCCTGTGGCCTACCACACAGGGCTGGCTTCATGAATGTGTGACCTGTGCGGCTGCCCCGCCTCAGAAGAGCCCCACACTTGGGGCTTAACATGCTAGGGTCATTGTCTTCAACTTCTTAGTCATTTTCTCTTTGACTTTGTGTTTCGTAAGTAAAGTCTGATGGGACAATGGAGGGGGGTCCCAGGGCTTGGAGCTTCTGCTCACTTGTGATCCCACAATTCCCCAGCCTCCCCAGCATGGGTCTTGGCCCCCAGCTCACTGCCCCTGGGTGCCCCTTGCCCTCCCAGCCCCCTTTCCTGCCCCGAGACCACTGTCCCTCTGCCTGGGACAGGAACAGGTCACATCTGTGGGGGGAGGCCTTTGCTCTGCCATCCCCCTCCACCCCTGAAGGGGACCAGCGTATGGTTGAAGCAAGAAGATTGGGGTCTTCTCTCTCCCAGACATGCAGGGTCACATGGCAGCAGGAGGTTGACTCAGAGGAAGCCTCCTGTCCACCCCAATCCAGGTTCCAAGTACACCCCAGCACAGAGGCTGCCATCCGCGGAGTCACCCGTCCACTGTGGGTTGTGACAGAGGCCCATGGGAAGGACAGACTGACTTCTCTGCTCCTGGCTGGGGCTCTGTGCAGCTGCCAGGGGGCTGGCAGGAGCTGATGGATGCCACAGGTACACCGAGCTCCAGAGCCAGGCCCCAGGCAGGCCCTGAAAGCGTCCCTGCACCCAGGGGAGTGTGAGGTTAACTAGCAAATAAAAAAACACCATGACAGGTCAAGGAAGAAACTGCAGAAGAAAGGGACAAATTTACATCTTAGAACTTTTCACAGCACTTTTTCCTGCTAACAAGCAGCCCTGCATTTTTCTTTGTACTGAGCCCTGCAAATTCAGGAAAATGCTTCCCAGACAAGAGGTTCTTAACCTTTTCTGCACGTTAGCAACACCTGGCAAAAACTTTACAAATTACGTATGCTGGGTCCCACCCCCTCAGTTCTGATGTAGTTGTCTGGGATTGGCCAGCATCCTAAATGCTTTAAGCTCCCAGGTGACTCTAATCTGCAGTGAAGATTTAGAACTAACCTGCTGGTGGTTCTCACACTGCAACATGCACATGAATCACCCTAAATGGAGGTTCTCATGGGTGGGTCCCGGTGGGAATGGAGACTCTGCATATCTAACAGGTTCTCGGGTGATGCTGATGCTGCTGGTCTGGGGACCAGACTTAGAACAGCAACGTTCCAGACTCCAAAGGCTATTGACTCTGGATGACAAGCAGAATCACCTGGGAGCTTCTAAAATGCTAATGCCCAGATTGCTCCAAGACTAACTAAATGAGAACGTGGGGGTGGGACACAGCCTCGGGAGTTTTTAATGCTCCCCCAGTGATTCCCACATGCAGCCAAGGTTGACGGCAGCAGTGGGAAGTCAGTCCACTTCTCCGTAGTGGGGCGATCAGGATGGTAGGACGGGGTCAGCATGGAGCACCCACAAGGTGCCCCCACGAGGCACCCTCCACTGTCAGCCTCCCTTCCGCATTCTGAATAGTTGGGGCTCTTGGTGCCTTTCCCCAACCCTGCCCTCTGGCACGTTCTCAAGTGTAGCCCAGGCCACCTGGTCAATGCCAGAGGCAATGTCGCACTGCACCCTGCTAATAAGTGTGGGAAACCAGAAGAATGACCAGGAAGGGGGGGCCCAGATGAGCTCCGAACTCCGCTGGGTACCAGGGTGCACAGGGGCCTGGCCAGACAGTTCCGTGGGGCTTCACATCTCTTGAGAGGTAAGACTGACTGCCCCCACTCATTCCCCTCCACTGTGAGCTTGTACAAGCACTGATGTGATCATGTGAGGTCCTGCTTGGAGTCTGCCAGGGCCCCAGACAGACAGTACATGGCTCTCACGCTTCACTGTGCATTAGAGTCACCTGGAGGATTTGTTCAAACAGATCTCAGGAGCTGGCCTGAGTTTCTGACTCAGTAGAGCTGGAGTGCAGCCTGAGAATTTGCATTTCTGTCCAGTTCTGGGCAAGGCTGCTGCAGAGCTTGGCATCAGATGGGTGGGCTGGACCCTGGCCTCCGTTGCTTCCTGGCTGTTTGCTAGTGGACCAAGATTTTAGGGCTAATTCCATGTGCTTCGTGGCATTGTCCTGGGGATTAAATGTATGAAATTCTTTGGGATCAGCCCTAGCCCTGGACTGCCTGGAGTGGTCCTCAGGTGGGCCACAGACTGGTCCTAGCAGGTCCTGACATTCTGTGCACAGGATGCTTTCAGCAATGGGGACCCATTGGATGCCTGCTCTGGTCTCCCTACAAGTGGCAGGAGAAGCCAGCCTTGGTGGTGCAATTAGCAGCTGCTCTCTGGGCACCAGCAGTTCCCCTTGAGAAGGTGCCTGATTTCACTGTGTAGCCACAGACATTTGGGGGCACTGGGGTCCCTTGAGGCTTCAATCCTCAAAGAGGCAAAGGAGGCAGGCCATGGAGCTGAGGCCTCTGGCTGCTGTCCCCAGAAATCATTTTCAGCCCTGCCTGGGGAGGACCTGAAATTATCCTCCCTGGTTCTACAAGGGGTTGCTGGGGCCACCTCATTCTGATCAACCTCCTCAGAGGCTTCTGGAAGCAGTTCCAAGAGGGATTCCAGTGACTTTGATGTAATCGATCGCTGGGCTGTACCTCTAAGTCCTTGGGATTCCTTCCCAGCAGGTACTGAGGGGGCTGTTTAGAGAGCCCAGGAGTGCTGCTGCAGGTCGACTGGGGAATTGTCCCAGGCTCAGAAGCTCATGCTCTGCTTTGAAAGTGTTCTTTGAGACTTTTCTTCCTCTGGTCTCCCTGCCGGTGGCCTTGTGCTTTGTTTCTGGACCTGTGTTCTGGGTGACAGCTTATTTTGGAGGGTGGGGACCCCACTCTCTGCAAGGAGAAGAAGAAATTGTGGAGAAAAGACAGAAAGACTGAGCTGGGAGGGAAAAAAAGAGGAGCCAGGAGAGCTGGAGGCAGTTGCACACTCCGTGCCAGCCAGGCCACCACAGAATCCTCAGTGACAGTGACTGCAGTGGACAGCAGGCTGTGGGGATGCTTGTGGGATCCACTTGGTGGGATCTTTGTAACTTCCCCCAGGGAGCCTTAGCACTTCAGCAAAGTCTACCACACTCATGTGTTTCAGCTTATTATTATTATTATTATTATTACTATTATTATTATTATTTGGCTTCTTATCAGTGGAAAGGCCGGATTTCATGTCAGGATGTGCTGCAGAACCCAGAACACATGCAGAGTTTATTCACTCGGTGTGTGGATCCAGTCTCCACTGTGTGCCCAGCGCCGCGCGAGGCAGATGCGGTGTCCTGGTGCAGCGGTGGAACCAAAGAAAACCAAACTAAATTACAAAGCGTGTTATTGTTCAGGAGGACAAACGGTAAACAGAGACTGAGAATTGAGCAGCGGTTAAGGGACAGCAGGTGTAGGAGCTGTTTGTTTTAGGAGCCTTTGGTAGGCAGAATTCTAAGAGGGTCCCAGGATTCCCATCTCCTGTGTGTTCTGTAAAGTCCCCTTCCCTTGAGTGAGTGGAACTTGTGACTATAACAGATGTCTCTCCAGGAGTCCATTACATTACATAGCAGAAGGACTCTTGCAGATGTAATTAAGGTCCCTGACATCACTCCAATGAGGGCAGGAGATATGATGACAGAAGCAGAAGTCAGAGGGATGCAATTGCTGGCTGGGGCCACCAGCCAAGGAGTGCAGGTAGTTTCTAGAAGCCAGAAAAGGCATGGAAACAGAGTCTCCCCTGGAGCCTCCAGAAGGAACCAGTGCTGCCAACACCTTGACTCTAGTCAAGTGAAACCCATTTTAGACTGTACGATAATAAATCTGTGTTGTTTTAAGCTACTAAATTTGTGGTGGTTTGTTACAATAGCCACAGGAAACCAATACAGATTGTGATATCTCTGAGATCCCTTAACCAAAAGGGACATTGTCCTGGATGGGAGATTCACCTGCTGGCCCTGGAGAGAGCCACCTGGCAGGGGACAGTGGTGGCCTCAGAGAGCTGAAAACAGCCTCAGTTGACAGCCAGCAAGAAAGCAAGGACTTCAGTCCTACAATTTCCAGGCTCTGAATTCCCAGGGGAGTTTGGAATCAGCTCTTTCCCAAGCTGAGCCTCCAGATGAGGATGCAGCTCAGACAACACCTTGATTTCAGTCTCATGAGAGCCTGACCAGCAGACCCAGGTAAAGTGTGCCAGGCTCCCAACCGATGGCAACTGTGAGGTAATAAATTTGTGTTGTTTTAAGTCATTACATTTGTGGCAATTTGTTATGTAGCAATAAAAAACTAATACAGAGCCTATGAGAACATAAGTCCTCAAGAGATTTGTAGAAATCACAGAGTTTGGGACACTTATGGGCTGTGCAGTTGGGAGAGTCCAGGTCCTTTTTTCCTAGAAGCTAAGGAGTAGAGGGATCCCATGTGACATCTGGTCCAAACCAAGCTACTGCTGTGCTTCCTTCCGCACTCTTCTGCCTCATGAAGCACATTGTTGGAAGAGCTTCTGCACAGAGATGCCCGGCCAGCTCCGCTCAGGAGGAGCTTCTCCTTGGGGCTGAGATCCTCTCTGAGCAGGGCAGGTGGGACAATGGCTCTCCCACTAAAATGCTCATCAGAGTCATCTAGGGAGCTTGCCAACCTGTACACACCTGAGCCCACACCCAGGTGGGGAAGGCCAGGGGACGGGTCCAGGTGGTCTCTAAATCGTTCTTTGAAAATTCAAGGTGCAGGGGTGGTGGGGCAGAGTGGCGTGGAGCAGGGCTAATTAGGGTGTAAGTGTTCACATCTGGGACATTCAACGTAATGATAACTGAACTGGACCTTTCCATAAAGGGTGAGTTTGAAGTTTACACAACTCTCGACTACCAAATAAACTGTCAAGACTGGACCAGAGTGGGGCTCTAGTCTTGCCTTCTCACTGAGGCAGGAGGAACCCGCACCCACCACCCTATGTAAGAATGAGGCTGGGTTAAAGGGTATGGGGCTGGCAGAAAGCCACGTTCCAGGACCTGGAAGAGCAAGCTCTGAAGCTCACTGCTCTGGCTCAGGGACATGTTTCTCGGTCATCTCTGCTCCCTCTTGTGCAGATGCTCAGTTTCTGTCTCTGATTAGCTTTTCCTGCTTCCCGTGTTGCACTTGGGCAATAATGGCCACCCCCCAGCCCTCAAGTCTACATGACTTTAGAGTTCCTGTGTCTACCCGTCTAGCTGGTCCAAACAGTAGGGGTGGTGGGGTTTCCTGACTCACAGTCCAGAGAAAGAAGCTCTGGACTCGGCTCCTCTCAGCAGAGGCCGAGACAGTTGTGCCAGGCTGTGGGTGGCCCCTTGACCGTGTCCTCCTCTGTCTCAGTCAGCTGTGGCCAGCAGGGATCCCTGCTCCTCCCCTGCTCACTAGGGGCAGCTGCAGGCAGAGAGGTGGGTGGCAGCACATCACCCCCAAATCTGTCTAGTCCAAGCATGAGAATGTATCTGACTATGGTTCTCAAGGGACTGTTTGCTAGTTAGACACACACACTTTGTAAAAAGATTTGGAGACCACACTCTGGTACTTACTAGCCATGTGACTTGCCCAAGTTACTTAACCTCTCTAAACCTCAGGTTTCCTAACCTATCAAGTGTGGATGCTGTAATAAAAACTCCTTTTAGGGTTATTTTTAGAGTTAATTCATTTCTCAATGGTGTATTTATATAAAATACAAAACTTTTTTACATTGTGGTAAAAAAAAACCCCACATAACATAAAATTTACTAACTTAACCATTTTAACCGTACAGTTCAGTGGTATTAAGTATATTCACATTGTTGTGAACTAGACCTCCCGAAGTTTTTCATCCTGAAAAACTGGAACTCGGGACCCAAGAGCATCAGTTCCTCTTTCCCCCCTGTCCTCAGCCCCTGTCTGTCTATGAATGTGACTAGATACCTTGTATAAGTGGAATCACGCAGTATTTTGTCTTTTTGTGACAGGCTTATTTCACACGGCATAATGTCCTGCACACTCTTCCGTGTTGTAACACGTGACAGGGTCACCTTCCTCTTTAAGGCTGCATAGTGTTCCGTCACGTGGGTGTACCACGTCTTGTTCACCTTTTGGCTACTGTGAATAGTGCTGCTACAGACGTGGGTGTACAAATATCTGAGTCCCTGTTTTTCATTCTTTGGGGTATATACCCAGAAGTGGAATTGCCAGATCACATGGTGATTCTGTTTATTTTTTGAGGAATATCCACACTGTTTTCCATAATGGTTGCACCGTATTGCAATCCCACCAACCATGCACAAAGGTTCCAATTTCTCTACAACCTTATCAACACTTGTTATTTTCTGTGTTTTCTGATAGTAGCTGTCCTAATGGGTGTGAGGGATGTCTCACTGTGGCTTTGATTTGTGTTTCTCTGATGATCAGTGATGTTGAGCATCTTTTCGTATCCTCGTTGGCCATTTGCGTATCTTCTTTGGCCACACGTGGTTGGAAGCACAGGGATGCAGATAAATAAAACAGGCCCTCACCTCCCCAGGCATCCATCAGACTAGACAGAAACCAAACAAAACAAAAACCACTCCAGTGTGTCAGATGCTGGGGTGGGAGGCGATTTAATGCCTGAAGGTCAGAGAAGACTCCTTTAAGGAGCAGATGCCTCTGGGGAGGCCCGAGGGGTGAGAGGAAGCTCCGTGGATAGAGAACGTGGAGAGGAGCCTTCCAGGTGGAGGCAAGAGCAGGTGCAGAGGCCCTGAGGGAGGCGCTGGTGGTGTGTCTGAGGACAGAGAAGCCCAGGGTGGAGAGAAGTGGGCAGGGGCGAGGGCAGGGGAGGAGGTCTGGGGGCACCGAGGTGGGGGTGGCCATGTGGGCTCTTCAGGGCCGGGGAAGACTTCGGCTTTCACTAATTAAGATGGGAACATATGAGGTGTTCACACAACGTCTAGGGTAACACGTGCTCAATAAATATTAGTGGTTGTTATTAATATGAGCCCATTTTACTCATCTAAGAGAAAATGTGTTGGCTAGTTGGGTTTTACAGGCCATCCGAAGTCCCCATTTCCATCTGGGAGCTGAGAGGCAGGCCCTGGAAGCAGCTCCCCGGCCCTTTCTGAAGTTGCTGGCCCAGAGTTTGTTCTGCATCTCGGGGATGTGGCTGCTTCCTGGAATTCTTTAAACCCTGCAGGAATTCTAGGGGCCAGGCCACCATCATGCAAGGACGTACCCTGGAGCACTGAGAGCGTGCGCGAGCGTGGCCCATGGGATTTTGTTGGGCACTTCAGCTCTCCTTCACATCCACAGCCTGGATCAGGAGCTCAGGACCAGCCTGTGGACTAAGCAGAAATCCTTGAATGTTCTCGCGGCTTCAGAATAGTGCAAACGGGTTGAGCCTCCTCCCAGCGGAGCCATTACCGTCAGCTGTCGGAGCAACCGCACAGGACGCGCTGGCCCCGGTGCAGACACGGGCCTTTCCACGGGAGAGACGGTTCTTCCTTCAGAGAAGAGTCACTCGATGCAGCAGAGGCTCCCGCCGGCCTCCCTGACCACCAGGCAGCTGTTTGTACGGCACCATTGACACTGGGCACACTGGAAGAAAGGGCTAGATTGGAAGTGGAAAGATCCTTCATCCACATCAGGGAAGGGAAGGAATGGGGGAAGAGAGTACACAGCAGGTAGGGCATTCTTAAATGTCCTTTTGTCACCAGCCCTGTTTTGGGAGCACTCCCTCCTGCTGCTGAGAGCAGGTAGGGCCGTTAGAAGGGCTCTCTGGCACCCTGTGGAAGACTCTGTCTCAAGCAAAGCACAGGAACATGGGCTGGGGAGCTCCCGAGGCTCTGACACCTCATGGGGAGACTTTTGCCAGCTCTGCTCTGAGCATGTGGAGATCTTGACAGCTCAGCTCTGCACGAGCAAAGGCCAGTGAAGGGTGGGTTCGTGATCTGTGTGATGAGCGCCATCAACACAGAGTGGGCTGTAAGTTGCTGGGCTGACGCTGCAGGAGATAGAAAGACACGTGAAACATGGTCTCATCTTAACGAGTTAGATTTTGAAGAGGAGAAGAGCTAAGTGGATTGTGGCATCAGGGGTCAGTGAGCATTACAAAGAGAACAGATCAAACCACCTCCTGGGCCTCCTTGCTTGATCAAGCTGGTGCAAAAGAAAACACAAGGAAACCGTTAATCCACCATATATTCAGAACCATGTAGAAACGTCTATTTGAAAGATTAATAGAATATTTTAGTTTAGGAGAGATAGTATATCTTTTCACTTGAACATTTCTATTCTCCAAAATGATATATTCTATATCTATTGGCTATGTTAAATTTATTCTAGAACAGTAATCATTTTAAACAAATTTAATTATTAAAATAATGCATACACATCAGGGAAAATTTAGAACGTACAAACAAGTATAAAGGAAACATTTAAATTGCTCATAACACTCTACTCAGAGATCATCATTGTAAGATTTCAGTGTTTGCCCTTTATTTTTGTTTTTCTTATAATATAGAGTATAGTTAGACTTAAATAATATAGAGATGTATTATGACTTTTTCATGTAACACATTATGCACATTTTTTCATGTCATTAAAAATTTTGGACATCATTTTGAATGACTGCATGATGTTGCATACTATATGTATGCTATAACTTATTTGACTATTCCTCTACTGTTGGACATTCATGTAGTTTAAATGTGTCACTATTATAAATAATGCTGTGATAAATGTCCTTGTACAGAAATCTTTGTCCACTTTATTCATTCAACAAACATTTACTGAGCATCTAGCAAGCATCCCTCACAGTCTTGGGTAGGACAACCTAAGACGGAATAAGCAAAATCCACACCTTTGTGGAACTTACATTATAGCAGGGGAGATAAGCCATACATAAGTGAACAAATATGTGATATCAGATCATCCAGTCCAGCCGTGGACTGCATATGAGTTGGGTAAAAGCAGTTCAAGTGGGAAGTGAAGGACTGTGTTGTAGTCCTTCTGGGCACCACCTGTGTGCTTGATTGGCTTGAAGTAAGGTTCTAAAGTAATAAACACAGCAACAGGAAAAGCAAAGCCAAACTCAAATGCCCCGTCACCCCCACCTGTCAAGGGGCCAGCAATAGGCATCAGTCCTGCTTTCACTGAGGTGGCACTGCTGGTCTTCAGTAAGAAGTCTGAATCGTGACATGGTCTCTGACATTTGGTCTCAGCATTTGCATTTGAGGCCCATGAGCCGAAAACAATGAGTGAAAAAGTACCTGTTAGCAATGAACCCAGGGCTCCCATTAGCTCACTTTGCTAGCTGAGGTTTTCATTCTGTCAAAGGACTCCAGAATTCCCCGAGGTTTTTTGGGTGGAATCCACGTTGCATCATTCTCTTGTCCCCAAGGCAGTAGGGTCATCTCTGACAAGCCTTGCCCCATTTCCTTGCCTGTTCTGACAAAGGCGTACACATCCACATTTCACTGGGATGGTCATCTGAGGAAAGAAATTCTCAGAAGAGTTCCTCAGGGCTTCCAGGTACCTGCAGCTTTCTCCCTGCAGATGCACTGACGATGCCTTGTCACCCTGACTCCAGCTTGTCTCGTGCTTATTTAGGGTTGGAAAGTTTGTCTATGTTCAATCTTTTCTTCCAGAATAACCCAAAATATGTTGTAATTTTCTAGTAGCATCTGTATCTGTTGCAAACTCTTGATGTAAAGATTTATCGTGGTCCTACTAACATGCTAGATACTTTAAATTTGTGATTCAATTTAATCCTTACAGTGACCCTGCAAGGCAGGTATTGGTCCCACTGATTTTTTTTTAAGTGAAGAATACTTACAGCTTGTCTATAGACACTTGCTTCTAAGTGTTTAGAGTTTGGATGCTATATCCTGTGCATTCAAAGCAGCTCCAAATGTAATCCTTGGATACCATGAGAAGAGCAAGGGTGTAGGGCTTGGATTTCACCTACGGCACTGCTCAGCCTGAGCACTGAGTGGGAGCTGAGTGTTAAACACGAGCACACTTGAACGTTTATAGCAGTGAGAAGTGGCTGCTCAGCGGACTTCATTCTCTGGGAAGAGGAATAAAGAGATATGGAAGTGCACTGTGAATAAGAGAGAAAGGGCGCATTTCTCAGATTACTTGGCCGCTAGTTATCCCTTTACTAATTGGCGTTAATGAGAGGAAATTAGCTAGGTGATCCCACGGTTTTTCTCAGCCACTCGTCTGGGAGAATGGAAGAGAGGTTGACAGTGGGAAGCGGGTGAGTGAAGGTGCTGCACAGACAAAGAGCATGAAGCGACCCCAGCCCTTCAGAGGAGCCGCAGGGGAGTGTCTTCTAGCATCATGGGTTAGAACATCCTGGGCTGAGAAGATGCAGAGAGGAGAAGAGAGAAGCAGCTCAGGTGGAAAGTGTTGCAGAATATAATGACAGGAAGGAAGAGAACGTGGAGTTTCGGGGCTCGCTGGCAGGCATGCTTTTCTAGAATGGAGAGTTGACATTCAGCATGGCACTGTGACTCCGAGTGCTGAAGAACTTGGCTCAAACCCCAGCAGGTGCGTTTATGGGCTGTGGGTTGTGGGCCAGGTGCTGTCTGAGGTGCTAAGAAAGGTCAGTGGGTGGGACCCAGTGCCTGCACTCACGTTGGTCCCTGACGCAGGAGCCAGGCGGGTAAGTGGAGGTGACGGAACCAAAGGACAGTGCCCCAACAAGGAAGAGGAAGGCCCCTAGGGCGCTGGGCAGCCCAGACGCAGGGCAGCCTTACGGAGATGGTGACCGAGCCAGGCCGCTGCCCTCCAGGATCCCACTCAGCTCTTGTTCTAACAGCAGGGGAGGGCCAAGGAAGTCATGCAAATGGCCAACGAGCACAGGAAAAAACGCTCAGCATCACTTATCATTAGGGAAACACAAATCGAAACTGTAATGAGATGCCACCTCACACCCCTTAGGATGGCTACTCTCAAAAACACGCAAAATGACCAGTGTTGGAAAGGATGCAGAGAAATTTGAACCTTTGTGCTCTATTGGTGGATTGTAAAATGGTGTGGCCACTATGGAAAACAGCACTACATTCCTCAAAAAGTTAAAAATAGAATTACCAAATGATCAGGCAATCCCATTTCTGGGTATACATCCAAAAGAATTGGAAGCAGGGTCTTGAAGAGAGATTTTTACAGCCATGTTCACAGCAGCATTACTCACAATAGCTAAAAAGTGGAGGCAGCCCTGGTTAATGAATAAATAAAATGTTATGTACATGCAGTGGAATATTATTCAGCCCTAAAAAAGGAAGGGACGGGCCGGCCTGGTGGCGCACTGGAGAGTGTGCCACTTGGGAGTGCAGCGGCGCTCCCGCCGAGGGTTCGGATCCCAGGTGGAGACCGGTTCCCGCTCACTGGCTGAGCGCGGTGCGGGTGCAACACCGAGGGTTGCGATCCCGTTGCCGGTCCCAGGTACGGGCGCGACACCAAGGGTTGCGATCCCGTTGCCGGTCCCAGTACGGGCGCGACACCGAGGGTTGCGATCCCGTTACCTGTCAGTAAAAAAGACAAAAAGGAAAAAAATAAATAAATAAAAATAAAAAATAAAAAAATAAAAAAGGAAGCGACTCCTGTTGTGCTACAACATGGGTGCACCTTAAGGACACTACGCTCAGTAAAATGAGCCACTCACAAAAGGACAAAAACTGTATAATCCAACTCATATGAGGTACTTGGAGTAGTCAGGTTCATAGGGACAGAAGTAGGATGGTGGTTGCTGGAGAAAGGGAGAAGAAGGGAACGGGGACTTAGTGTTTAATAGGCACGGAGTTTTGGTTTTACAGAATGAAAAGAGTTTCATGGATGGGTGGCAGTGGTGTTTGCACATAAACATGGATGTACTTAATATGACTGAACTGTACACTTAAGCACAGTTAGTTGGTAATTTTACATTATGTGTATCTTACCACAATTAAAAAAACAAAACAAAACAAAAACCCTATGGGGGAAGGCAGATTCTGGAAACTCAGGAGGTTGGGGTTGCAGGAAAAAGGTCTTTTCTCACAAGTGCCATGGCCTCTCTCCCCTCCCCCAGGAAGAAGCCCCTCCCTCCTCCCTGTGTGAGTATGTCACCCTCCTGAAGTCTAGGGACTGCCCTCTGGGGACTGCTGTCAAGGTTCATGTTAACCTATTTTTCATGTGGATAAAAATGTTTCCGGAAGAGAGGTGGGGCACACAGAATGATTTAGTGGCCCCAGCCCCCTCACACCAAACGTATAACAAAGACAGTTCTGTGCTGATGGCTCTTTGGCTGCTGTTGGGAGCCCAAAGCCAGCGAAGGCCAGGAATAGTGACATCATGGATTAGGGTCAAATACCCAGGCGACCCTTTCCTTAACCTCCTCCGTTCCCGCTCGCTGGGGCTGCCGAAGAACGGGGGCTTTCACAATTCAGAGGGAGAAATGAATTCTGTCATTATGACATTCTGGTAATGACATGTCATGCTTTTGAAAAGTCCTTGCTAGAGGACTTGAGATAGACTAGTGTCATTACATGTCTTTGAACAAAGAGCACTTCGTTTCTCTGATGCTGGAGATAGATGTGTTTATTCACCTTTGGAGGCCCTCGACATTAAGATCCAATCATGTGATCATGTGCCTCCTCCCCACCCTCCAGATGAAATTAAATCCCAGAATTGAAAAAAAAAACCATACAGAACAAGTATAAGGAAATCCACCAACGTCCTTATTTTTTCCCATGAGAACTGCTTAGATGAGCTTTTTAAAAAAATAACAATAATAATAACATAATAATTAATAGGCTTTATTTTTTAAAGCAGTGTTAGGTTTAGAAATATTGAGCAAAAGGTAGAGTTCCCGCATATTCCTCAACACCACCCCCCACACAGGTAATTTTCCCTGTTATTATCTCGCATTGGTGCACTAACACATCAGTATTAACTAAAGTCCATAGTTTCCATTAGGGTTCACGTTTTGTGTTGTACCTTCTGTGGGTTTTGACAAATGTATAATGACATGTATCTACCGTTGCAGCACCTTACAGAAGAGTTTCACTGCCCTGAACAACCCCTGTTCTCAGGCCGACCCCATGGTGCACTCGGGAGAGTGCGGCACTGGGAGCGCAGCAGTGCTCCCGCCGTGGGTTCGGACCCCATATAGGGATGGCCGATGTGCTCACTGGCTGAGCACGGTGCGGCCGGTCACCAAAAAAAAAAAAAAAAAAAAAAAAACTGTTCTCCACCTGTTCATCTCTCACTTCTTCCTTCCAAACCCCTGGTAAGCACTGATTCTTTTAATGCCTCCATAATTTTGCCTTTTCCGAAATGTCATATATTTGGAATCATGCATCAATCGGACGGACTTATCTCCCTAAAAAATATGCACTTATGTCTCCTCTATGGCTTGTTGTGGATTGATAGCCCAATTCTTTTTATCACTGAATAAAATTTCATTGTCTAGAAGTACCACAGTTTGTTTATCCACCTACTGAAGGACATCTTGGTTGTTTCCAAGTTTTGGCAATAATGAATAAAAGTGCTCTAAACACCTATGTGCAGGTTTTTGTGTGGATATAGGTTTTCAGCTCATTTAGGCAAATATCCGGAAGCGTAATGACTGGGTCACATGGTAATACTATGTTCAGTTTTATAAGGAACAGCCAAACTGTCTTCCAAAGTGGCTGTACCATTTTACATTCCCACCAGCAATGAATGAGCATTCCTGTTGCTCCATGTCCTCACCATGTCAAATGTTTATATCAAAAACATTTTCGTTTTGTCTTAGAGTTGCCCAAGGCTGGCATTAGCCTGCACTTTGGGTAATTCTGCACTGATGGGAGTACACACTGTCCCTTGGGGATACATGTCCTTTGGAAGATTCCTGCACTATTTTAAGCCCTATCTGGTCCCACTGGCTCTCCTGGTTTTGGACACAGTTTCCTGTGGTGGATACTTGGAGACTTTGGCACCTGCCTCATCATTTGTGTAAATAAAATAGTATTAGTTTCTAATGTAGGCCATGCCCCAGAGTAATGACAACAACCCATTTCCAACTGTCCCCAGCTGCCCCAGAAAGAAGCCAGTGATGATATCAGTGTGGCGAGTGTGTGCTCCTGCACTCGGATACCTCGTGAGCACATCACACTGGGCTTTCCCCCTCAGGTGAGCACTCTGCTGCAGAGGTTAGAAAAGTGCTGTGAGGTGCTCCAGCAGACTTTGCAGGGAGGAGATGCTGGGCTCCAGGAGGGGCCTGGATTTGCAGTGACAAAAATAATGGTCTCAGACAGGGTAGTTAGGAAGCTTGGAGGGAATGAAAGTTGAGATTCCTTGAGAACCTTACAGATTTACCATTATTCATGTCAATCCAGCCACAGACTTCTCCTCTGGTCTCACAGTGAAATGAGAATTATTACTTCCACCCACCCCGTTGACTGCCAAATGCAGTCACTGGAACCCAGGACCAGGCCTTCCTTCCCTGTCTGTCACAGAGACCGGCTGCAAGGGGAGGATCTGAGATGCATTCTCAATGTGTGGCGGCTGAACAGTGAATCCCAGGAACGCAAATGTGTTCTTTCTGCACTTTTGCCCTGAGCTGCTCTACACTGGTACACACTCCTAGTTGGTAAACATTTTCTATGTAAGAAAAAATCCAAAAGGTTCAAAGACCTTTGCACTAACATATTTTTTTCAGGATTTCTCAAAATAGTAAGTCTACCTGGTATAGTGAAAGTGATATCATTTATTAAAACTTGGTTCATACTCAATTTTTCAGAAAGTGTTAAACAATTTACCAAGCAACACAGAAACGCTATCAGTATATACATCATTAGCATTGCTGTAAGTTATATGTTCAGTTTCATTCATCAAAGGCCCATCAACCACCCTCCAACAGCTCACGGGGGAACAGAAACTCAATGTCCTAATAACGTCCTCGTACTAGACCCACGGTGTTGGAGCATGGGGACCGTGTCTCTCTTGGATCCATATACCACCAGCACCTGTGGCCTAATAAATGCTTGCAAAGGAAAGAATATACTGGGATTCCTGGCCATTGACCTCAGCCCTCCACGAAAGATGGAGTTACGGAATTACAGAATCATGAAGCTGTTCGCAGAATCCAGAAGCCAGCGGGTTCAGTCCACTCCCCTCTGGCAAGACTGCACTTAAATGTGTCTAGGGAGAGAGTCCTCTGTTTGTTCTTAAAGAGTCTTCTGGGAATAAAATTTCATGAACTCCCTTGGTAACCAGTCAGCGTAAAATTTTTTCTCTGTCACAAATTTCTTCGGATCTCATGTGCTGAAATGTCAATTTGGAGGATCATGGGAGTCTCTCATAGAAGTGCTAGAGGAGACATCAGGGGTCAACCAGTTTTGCCTCACATTAGACAAATTAGAGGCTATGACCCAAAGAGGTTGAAGAATGTGACATAAATCACACAACCAATTGGGGACAGAGCAGAAGGTTCCAGATGCTGCTTTCTGCGCGTGCTTCTCTGCCCGCTTCTGATCTCCCTGAGCCTGCTGCTGTATGCATTTATCTCAAGAAAATATTAGAGAAGGGGAGGGGATAATAGAAGCCTGATTTGCCTCTGCCCTGTGTGGGCCTTGAAAACACACTGTCTCGAGCATTAGCTTTAGTTCCCCGAGAGACAGAGCCTGGTTCATTTCTCCCATGTGTACGTCAATTTGGATTTAATATGCTGATGCAAGGCTCCCTGCTCTGCCCTGAGTGGCAACAGCACTCTTACCAGCATCCAAGCTAATCAACCCAGATGTCACCTGGGTCCCCCACTCCTTGCCTCTGGTCTGACCGATTACCAGGGCAGGGAGATCCAGAAGGTGAAGTGAATCCCCACCTTCTCTCTTGCTTCTGTGCCATGGCCAGCCTGGTTCTGCCCTGCAGCCTTTTGGAGCCAGACATCTCAGGACCCCCTGGAAGCTGCAGGTGTCCCAGGGCAGGGCTCCCACCATGAGCCTCCTCCTGCTGATCTCAGAGCAGCCCCAACGAGAACAGTCACCCTCCCTACCCTCCACTTTCAATCATAGAACTGCTTACCATCTTGTTCCAAGCATACTGATGATTAGTTTGTTTGGGGCCCTATACATTTTGTGAAGCACTTTCACACTCCGTGTTTTTATTTGGATCTCTTAAGAACCCTGTGAAGTGGCCTCCCCTGGGGTGGGGAGGTTGTGGCTCTTTTAGAGACAAACAAAGGAAACACCGAGTCTCAGTTAGTTCTAGGTAGCTGGGCAAGTTGTCCGTGTAAGTGGCGGAACCTAATGAGTACAGATGTGCTGGCTCCTGTTCAAATCCCTCTTCCTGAAGCACACAGAGCCTCCTCTGGCACGCTTCCAGGTTATTTTTCATTTCCTTCTTGACTTCTCCTGTGTTACTATTATCCAATCTCTCTAATGTTTCATTCAATTGTCCTGAGACTGGCCCCAAATTGAGAGCTCTGAGTTGGAATTTGACGCTTGGGAAGGTCCCGACTATTCTTGACAAAGGTTTCGTTTCAGGTCAAGTTCGTCAGTTTCTGGGGTGCGAATTCACATGCCCCCTATACATGGGATGATGGGCTTGATTATTTAGCTAGGTCCTTGAGTGAAATAAAACAATGAAAAAAGATAATGAAGGAGTAAATGTCCTCCACATTAACATAGAATTTTTTAATTTTTTCTAATTGCTTTCTAAGGATTAAGAATTATTTCTAACACCCTGAATATCAGTCTAATAAGGAGGCTGAGCCTGCAGGAGTCCCCAAATGAATGCCCCAATTTCGCAAATGAGCCTGTGGCTGTACCTGAATCTGTTCGCGGGACCTGGTTCCATGATACTGTCACATGAACCTTTAAATCAAAGTGCAGAGGACAGAAGGTGATTCAGCTGTGTGGCAAATATTCCGTGAAGCACTAGAAAATAGCATCTTTTTCTGTGCATTTTTAGTAAGAAGGCATCTCTGTATCACCACCACGATGACACTCATCACTCAGAGTCCTCACTAAGGTTCTTGAAAACTATTTTGTTGTTATTTCAAAAAACTCCTTAAATAAAACTCCCTTCTAAAAGCTGAAATTGATTCATAACTAACAGACAATTCATCCATTCTTATGGAGGATACTGCACATTTTATCGAGGAAGGATGTATATAAGGTCAGCAGTCCTTTTCGAGGATTTCCAGCCTTCTGTGTGCTCTGGGGCTGGCACATCTCATGCAGGCTTTGACCTGGCCCAATACATTAATTTAACTTAGTTATTCACCTTTCACCCCACCCCCCATCCCTACTGAGCACTCACTACACTCAAAGGATTGGGTGTTTAGTCCTAACAAATTTTCTCCTCCTCTCCTACCTCCTGCCTTTCACAGCCACTGGGGACAAAACCAGATGCTCACTGCACCTTTGGGTGCAGCACATCCTGCTTTTTTTTTTTTTTTTTTTTTTTTTCGGCATGCCTGCTAACTCTGCCAGGCCTGTGTCATGCATGTGTCTGTCCAGGCAGATATTTCTGGGTGAACAGTGCCATGGAAGTGCCAGCCCGTCAGCAGGCACCTGTCACCAGAAATGTGAGGGGACGCCAACAGGCAGCTGCCAGGCTGCGGGGAGCACAGCACTGGGAGCTGGAAGCTTCAGGTGAAGCACGCATGGAGACTTGGATGCTATGCAGCCTCGAACTCCCTCTGCCCAAAGCCTAAACCCCCTTTGGGAGAACAATCTTGCTCTTTGCTCTTTGGGAGGCTACTCTCAAAATTGGCATTGAGAAGCTGCAAAGTGTGGCTGAGCATTTTCAGAGCCAGAGACCCTGTTTAGCCTTAAAAAATTCCAAGTGCTGGATTAACATGAACATTTTAAAACAAGTTACTTTTCATCTTACTGTGCCCGACAACTGAGATGGAGGGACCCAGCTCTGAATACAAATTTATTCCACCGGATAATTGGCCATATTGGCTCACTGTGGGGTGTAGATTTAGAAATAAAGGCCAAAATAATGGCACTAACATCCCAATCCATGAACTCATCCTCCTTTCTTCCCCTCCCTCTGAAAAAGACATGCGCACATGATATATAGTGAAATATTAATGCCATAAGCAAATAATGTAATGAGAGGCCAGGATCTCTGTTTAACAGAAGTGCTTCTCCCAAGACTAGGTGTCCATAGTGGAAGCTGGCCTTGTCCTTTCCATATCCCATGGGGATCTGACCTGCCTTGACCTTGGTCTGTCTTGGTGGAGTAAAGTTGCTTTCTGACTATGCTGAATAACTCTCAAGACCAGCATCATGGAAGTGTGACCTATGCAGGCACACATGGCCCACCCTTGGTCCAAAGTTGTGCGGTTGCTGCCTTGGAATTCTTAAAACTTGTTAGACAGCAGGTCCCGTGTTTCCATTTTACACTGAATCCCACAACTTATGCAGCTGGTCCTGATGACTCGGGTCCCTGTGCACAGGCATCCTGCCAGAATGCCAGTGTTTCCAAAGAGGTGTCTGTTGCTAAACGCATCACTGACAAGGCAATGAGGTGAGATGGAACCCAGTGCACAGGTGTCCAAATGCACTCGTGCTTCCAGCCAGGACAGGCAGCCAGCCCTAAGGAACACAAAGTGAGAATGGAGAGGCTTATCGAGTGAACAGGAAAAAGATCCCAACGTGGGCCACTGGTGTCGTGTTAGGAGGAGAAGCACAGGAGACAGTGAGAGCTGTGTTGTCACATTGCATCACGCGTGGTGACACAGGCTTTGCTTCTGTTGTCTGCCACTGATTCACCCAAGGTTGTGGGGGAGGGACTCACATGTGCAGGACTGCATTTGTTTTCATTTATAACGTGGTGCCCCGCGATGCCCTCTTCTTCCTGGGATGGTTACCATCTCCAGGTCCAGGAGGAGCTTGGAGCACACCGAAGGGAAGCATAGCCTAATACAGAACCCTTCCTATGGGTGAGCGGCTTTGGAGTGAGAAACCCCTCCTCGGATTCTGCCCAGGAGGAGGGGGGTGGGCAGCTCCATCCTAGATTCCAGTTGCAGACTGAGTCATATGCTGTGAGACATACAGAATGGCACGAGAGCAGAGCAGGGCCACTCCATCCCTCCCCCGGCTTTGCTTTGGTCATAGTGTTAATCACTGCCTGGAATCACACTGTCTGTCATCACGACTTGCTGGTCTCCCTCCAACACTCATGTCCGGGAAGAACCTAGCTCCCCGTGGGCAGGGCACGGACTGTGCTGAGTGCCCAGGCTTGTCGAATACAGAGAAAGGAGGCCCCTGCAGCCGGTGGTAGCGTGCCTGCAGCTCTGCTCCAATGTCTTCAGCAGATCGTGCTTCCTGCAAGGTGGAGAGCTGTAGCTTTGTGTTGCTTCACCCACCATGGATTTGTCACTCCACTTCCCCTGGGTGACGGAGATGCAAAGGATTACTCAAAGCCCATCTCTACTGAGCACTAAGAGACCCTGAAGTGGTTAACTTCCCTGGAACCCTCCAGTGAGAGGCAGCCCTTCCTTGGGAAATTAACCCCAAATTGGGGTTCTCTTCCTGCATTTATTTTCCAGACCAGGAAGTTAGAGGAAGAGACATAGGTGGGGTTATAGTTTAACAATATAGGCTGGTAACTTTCAGTGAAACAAGCCAGATGACATTCCAGTAAGATAATTAAGTGATCCATTAACAAAAGCTTGATCTTAGCAAACATTCCTTCTTACAGCAATTTCTCAGTATCTTAACATCTCAGTCAATAACTAGTCTGTCCTTGAGCCAGCAACCTTGCTGTGCCACAAATCTTCATCTCACACCAGAGACTTATAGCCTGAGGAAAGTTTCCAGGCCTCCGCAAGGTCAATATTTGAAACTGCAAGACTTTGGAAAACCAGGCCCTGTGAAGTACATTTGCTTTATAGTATATTCCACAGAGAGCTGTGTTTCACTGACTTGCATGTCCCCAGGCCAGGCATTAGTTGGTGAGATGCTGCATGTGTCTGAGGTTAGTTGCCATTCTCCCCTGTGTCTACTCAGGCCTCATTGCAGATCTGGTCTCACTGCAGGTTGGGCTGGCTCCAGAGGCAAAAGATGCTCTGGATCAAGTCATCTTGAGCTTCCAGCCTATTCCAGGGACCGAGAGCTTTCCTTGTCCTTCAGGTGCATTCACAGCCTTGCTCCCCTGGGCTGAGCTTCTCGACCTGGTTTCCAGCAAAAAGTCTACCTTTCTGCACACATATGCATCAGGGTTCTCCACAGGAGCAGAAGAAATAGGATGTATATAGAGAGTTTTACTTTAAGGAACTGGCCCAGGGGAGTGTGGGGCTGGCAAGTCTGAGGTGTGTATGGCAGGCAGGCCGGCTGGAGACCCAGGCGGTGTGTCTGTGCTGCAGCCTTGAGGCACAGCGCGTGAGGAAGTCAGGTCCACCTGGATCCACATCTCTACTTCTCCACTTTCTAGTTCTGTGACCTTAGGTAAGTTATTTAACCTTCCTAAACCTTTGCCTGACAGTCTGGAAGTGGGAATATAATAGTACCTGCCTCACAAGCATGACGTGACCATGTAACGGGATAATACATGTGACGTACTTAATGTTAACACCTGGTGCACAGCAGGTACTCGGTAATTGCCAGCTATTGTTGCTACAGTGTTTTCTTTTAAAATTAAATTTACTGGTTTTGTTTTTCCCATCACAGAATATTTGACAAGCACGTCACTGCTTTGGAAGAATTTCTCAGAGGTGACCACTGTCCCATCTGGCGCAGAGTCCTTGGTTTGCTTATCTCACTTGGGGACTCCTTCATGCTTTCCCTCGTTAGCTTTTACTCAGTTTCTCAGTTGGGTCTTCCAAGAGGCGGATGCTGAGATGGAGTTAGGAATATAAGAGGATCATTGGGAATTAACACCTATGACAGAGAGAGAAAAGGTAGCCTTGGACAGAGCAAGCTTCAGGCCATGAGGCAGCTCTGGCAAGAGTGTCCATGCTAGGTAGGGATCGCCAGGCTCCAGTGCCCCGCTGTGCTCAGCCATTGTCTGGGCCGACCCTCAGGAGTGTGGCCTGTGCCTGGAAGCCGAGGCTGTGGCTGGAGGCACTTTGGTCTGGAGACGAGAACCTGCTCCACCCTTGCAGCCAACGGCAAGTTCTCTCCTGCAGGGAGACCTCGGTGGTGCTTTCTCACGGCCTCCGCAGCCCGCTGTGGCTCCTTGGGCCGCCACTTCTACACGTGCGCCAGGAGCTGCACTTCTGGGGCTCCAGTGGCTTCTCTTTCTGGGGGAGACTGCAACTGATACTCCTGTGCTCCCTCCTCCACTGTCCATTATATAAATATATATATATATATATATATATATATATATTTTTTTTTTTTTTTTTTTTTTGCTGACCAGCAAAGGGACTGAACCCTGGGCCTTGGGATTATTAGGGCCACACTCTAACCAAGTGATTATAAATTCCCCTCACCCTCAGCCTTCACCTCAGCAGATCTGGGGGCTTCCCTGGTGGTGTGACACAGACCCTCATCCCAGGAGGCTGAGTATCCCCCTCTCAGGCTGAGATTGCTGTGCATCTTCATTCATAGTCACGATGGACAAGGGAACACCTAGAGGTTCACAAGCACGTCGCCCAAGCACTGGGTTCCTCCCTGCCCTACCGTGTGTAAAGCAGCCCTGCCCCTCTGGATAGTCAGAGCCAATTACCTCTGGCAAGATGGCAACTCCTCCTTCACCTCTGATCTCCAGTGGCGAGGAGCCCAGAGTGCTCTGCAGGCAGCGGTAGCCGGGACTTCCTGGAACTCTTGCTGTTTCCCCTAGCAGCAAAGCACCTTTGAAAACCAGAACATCTAGCCCTGAAGAGTCCTGACCTGTGGGGAAGGGAAGCAGAGTCTCCCAGTTGAGTCCCTGGAAGGTCGGTGCAGTAGTCTGGGTCCTCTGAGAAGCAGGCACTGGGGCAGGAGGAGGTGCAGGAGAGTCACTGGAGCAAGCACCTGTGAGTGTAAAGGACGGAGCAGGAGGTGCAGGGAGAGCCTTAGACCAGCACCGGTGAGGGAGGGACACAGAGAGAGGACTGGGTAGGGAGAGTCCTGGACTGCAGCACAGCTCCACGAGAGGCCTGGCCATGCCGACGCGGAGTTCTCTGGTCAGTTGCCCATTAGAAGTGTCCAATGGAAGATGAAAGAGGGAGGAAGTGAGATTGGGTAGGAAAAGGCTTTCGATAGAGAACTGACATCGGTGCAAGGAAGGGGCAAAGAGGCAGCATGGAGCAGGGGCAGCCTCCATGAGCGACGCGGAGCCGAGGAAGGCTTGGGCAGCCCATGGGGAGATCCAGAGCAAAGGCCACTGCAGAGACGCTCTGGTCCCGGCAGGTGAGCCCAGGCCCCCAGGCCTGCCACCCGCCTGTCCTCAGTGCAAAAGCTGGAGTTGACCCTGGAACTGCTCCCTGCTCCCTTGAGCTGAAGGACTCACACCTACTATTCTAATGGAATCAGTTTCCCCTGTGTTGCCAACACTCAGTCAAATTGGGCCTGGTCCGTTAGCTCAGCTGCTGAGAGCACAGCCTTATAACACCAAGGTCCAAGGGTTCATTTCCCTGTACAGGCCAGCCGACAGAAAAAAAGGCGTTCAGGCAAATGTCTGCTTATTTTCTTCACGACTAATAAAAGAATGTTGAATGTTTTTAGTACCACTTACAAATATTTATATTGCTTGGGAGAGTTTCAAAATGAAATCCCAGGGGCAAAAGTATGATCATTTTTAAGATTCTTGGTACGTGGTGCTGATTTTTTTCTTGACATTGGAACCATTCTGCACGTCACCCAGCAATGCAAGAGTTTGTTCAGCTTCTTGAAAAAGACCAGCTTGGGACAGTCTAACTTAAAAAAAACAGACAAACATTTCATCATACTTACTGCAACTTGAATAGGATCTTTGAATACTAGGGAAGCTGGACATTTTTTCCTCAATGTTAGTAAACCAGTAGTAGCTTTGTTAAAACTTTGTTAGTCTTTATTTTCTGAGAGGCCGATGCCCAGCAAGAGATCCACTGGGGCACCACCCTGTGTGGGACACCGCCCTGTGTGGGACACCGGGAGGAGCTGGGAGGCTGGGAAGCTGTCGGAACTCAATGAGGCTCCTCCCTGCATGAAGGGGAGAGGAAGGGAAGGAAGGCTTCGGGGAAACACCCCCAACTTAGTGGACTCTGGGGAGTCCAGGGACCAACACTGCCAATCAGGGAGGTCCTTCATCCCCCAGGAATGGGCCTGCCTCAGTATCCCTGCCTCAGTCACTGGCTGGGCCACTGCAGATGCGGTGACCACCACAGTCCGCGGTTAATGATTCTCTCCGTGGCTGAAGATCTGAGAGACTCACTTCCTTAGTCACAGTGAAATTCCTCATGTATTTGCCCACTCACGTCTAGGCAATTCAGTACTACTTAATTGATTTATATGAGACTTTTATGTAGTTATGAGCTCTTTTCTTGTCAATAATGTCTAAGATATTTTCCTCAATTTTTGGTTTTCTTTAGTTTTTAATGCAGATTTTAATATACCTGGATTTTTTTTGTTCTTATTTTACATTGTAATGTCAACGAATAAGTTTATTTGGTTTGAATTTTTATATTTAACTTTTGAGTACTGCTAGGATTTATTTTAACTTTAAACTCTAAGTTAGTTTTAAAATTCTAAATCACCAGCTAATTTCCCCCAACAGTTTATTAAACAATTCTTTCCTTTTTTTTTGATTCAAAATGCCACATTTATCCAATATTATATCTTATATATGTTTCTCTGATATCAATTGTGTTTTCATGTCTATTATTTTCCCAGCACCACAATTAATAACTGATGGTAACTCGGCAATTATAGGTACATAAATTGAATGTTTCTTATGTGCCGAACACTGTGCTAAAAACTGTGTCTGATTTTCTCATTTAACTCACACACCAATTAACACGACGGTTCTCTTATCGCATCTGTCCTGTAGAAGAAGCATCTGGAGCTCATGGCAATAAGTGACGCGCCATCTCATCTGGCCAGCAAGTGACAGCAGGAGGAAGCTGGCCCGGGCAGCTGCACCCACTGGCCAGCCAGGGGCACCTGGGACTTTTCTATCACATCCTCGGTATCTAAAGATGCACAGTGTATTTGTGAACTATCCGGCCTGTTCCAGGGATCTGTCCCTTCTAGAACAGCATGCCATTCCTCCAGGGGTTAGCTTCAGGGCGCTTACGAATACCTAGTTCAGCAAGTCACAACTTATGTCCTCCACTGGCTCCTCCTCCTCCTGTTTCTTTTTCAATGTCTTCCTGGGTGGGCATGAGCTAAACTCTAGTTAAATGGGTTTAAACCCTTGAAATGTTGAGGTATGTGTCTCAGTGTCCTACGGCTGCTATAACAAAGCACCAGAAACTGGATGGTTTAAAGCAACAGTGATCGGGAGTCCAGAAGTCTGAGATCAAGATGCTGGCAGGCCGTGCTCTCTCTGAAGGCTCTAGGAAGGACTCCATTCCATGCCTTTCTCCTGGCTTCTGGTGTCACCAGCAATCCTTGGCTTTCCTTGGCTTGCAGATGCCTCACTCTGGCCTCTGTCTTTGTTACTGCGTGGCATCTTCCCTGTGTTTCTCTAGGCGTCTCTTCCCCTCTTCCTGTGAGGACACCAGCCACCTTGGATTAAGGGCCCTCCCTACTCTTGTATGACTTCATCTTAACTATTTACATCAAGCAGTGACCTTATTTTCAAAGAAGGCCACGATCTGAGGTTCCAGGAAAGACAGGAATTGAGAGGGGAAGGCCCTATCCAACCTAGTACAGTTTAGAATGTGTACAAGCCAAATGAACTTAGGTCAATTTCTATTCCTTAAGTTTCCACAGAGAGGAGAACACAGGGGAGGCCGTGGCCTTTCTCTCAACCCTGCAGTGGCGACTTCTCTCCAGGGTGAGGCTGAAAGGGTGAGACTGCTCAGCTCATTCTGGGTGCTTTGCTTTCCCTCCTCATGCCTGTAAAGGGGGGTCTTCTGTGGTGCCCCAGCCTCCTGTGCTGAGCACGGTGGACTCAGACCCAATCTTGCTTTCTGGAGGCCCTGGTGAGCGGGTCTTCCTCGTGCAGTTGTCCTGAGCTTCTGGCAGAGGCCAAGGGGTTAGGAAGTCAGATCATGGCCCCAGATGCCAGCACAGGTCTCCCACCCAGCGTTCCCAGTAGAAAAGCTGAGTATTGCTTCCATATGTCTAGATCCTGTGTCTGACCTCCAGCTGGTTTGGGACTTGACAGTGAGATAAATTGGAGAGGTAGCTGGAGAGGATCAGCATCTGGGGACCAGAATTCAAGTGTCAAGAGAGGGAACCTGTGGCTGGGACCGGGCTGCGCTTTGAGCCTTGCTACTTTAGGAAGCTCAGTCCCTTGACCTTAGTGGTGTCCTAGGGACAGTGCTGGCGCTGGCCAGAAACAGATGAGGACTTGAGATAGATCGTGTCCAGGGCTCACCTTGACCCAACTTATCCAAGTTCAACTGGGCCACCACAGGGACAAAAAACCAGAAAGAAAGTCTTTGCAGCCCAGCCAAGCAGAGTTAACAGTGTGGGCTGCTCAGGCAGAAGCAGGCAGGTGCTTTTTTTTTAGTTGTCTCCAGTTTCATTGCCAGGTCGGTATTTACACTAGGAGGTATTTTGGTATTTTCTTTTTTTTTTTTTTTTTATGACCGGTAACGGGATTGCAAACCTCGGTGTTGCGCCCACACCGCGCTCAACCAGTGAGCGAACCGGTCCCTATATGGGATCCAAATCCTCAGCGGGAGCGCCGCCACGCTCCCAAGCGCCGCACTCTACCGAGTGCGCCACCGGGCCGGCCCGGTATTTTCTTCTTTGTCTTGTCTGACCTTCATCTAAGGTTAAGGAGGACTCATGTAGTAATTATGTGGCTTTTCTTCATTCGCTCTGAAATCCAGAAATGTGCTCATTATGATGCTGAATTTTGGAAATCAGAACATGGCTTTACCCACAGGACACAGATTTTAAATGAGCAAATAGACCTGTGTGAAGACTTGTATTGGAGCAGGAAATGGAAGAGTAATTTTGAATGACTTTAATGTGAACCTAAGGCCAAAATAATCCTTACCTGAGACTTACGTCTGGAACATCCAAGTGTGGGAAGGGGATGACAGGCACCATGAGACCTAGGGTGGCAATTAGAGAAGTGACAGGATTGGTGGAACCACAGAGGAGACCACCCCAGGCCCAGCCCTCTCCTGCACTGGGCCTCAAGGTCGGAGGAATCGATGCTGAGCACAGGCCAGGTTTGGGGAAAGAGCAGACGTTAGAAGCGTTGGTCTCACCAGCCGCCGGGACACTCCAAAATCATCCACAGCAGCTGCTGTTCAGGAATCTGCTGAGGGTGATTCTCCTGCAAAAATAAATGCTGAGAAGGAGAGATAAATTAACCTCTAGGAGTTAGATTTCGCTGGCAGAAGCAATCTGCAGCAGGAGGCAGTGCTAGCAGCAGCGTGGCAAGGGCACCATCACTAATCAGACTGCCCACAATGCCGGCACCCAGGGCCAGGATCACACGCTCAAAGAGAAGTGGACATTCAAATCTTTATATGCCCAGAAAGTTCAAGAAGGAACCAAATCTAAGACCTGGTGATTAGACTGTCATCATAACTTCCTAATCTTGTGAGAAAACAAGTGTATTTCAGATGTCATTCTTTGGTAGAAGAAACACTGCATTTGGCCTTTGTTCTATGTAACAGACAGCAATTACTGCAATGCTGCTCAACAAACAAGCCCAGAAGCTCAGGTTTTATTTCTTGCTCACAGATTCTGTGCAGGATGGGGCTCTGCTGCGCTCAGCTGGGATGGGCTGGGCTTGGCTCAAGTCTGCTCACTGCATCTTATTTTCCTTAGAACGGTGGCTAGCAGGGCATGTCTCTTTTACAGCAAAGGGCAAGAAGCCTAGGCAAACCATGCAGGCACTTGTGGGGACTCTATCAGCATCTTGTCTGGTAACATTTCACTGCCAGCAGCGCAAGTCACGTGACGAAGTTCTAACTGGAGATAGATTATGCTCTACACATTCCACTGGGAGGCACCGAAGAGTCACATGAGAAAAAGGTCTGGATGTACGTAACCTATTGCAGAGAAGAGAAGGACTAGGACCCTTAATCCAACCTGGTACTTTCCCAATAGATTTTTTTTTCATACGTGTGTAAGGCTGTAGGTTATGGTGTGGACACATGGCACAAACGGTCATGGCAAGAGCAAAATCAAGGAAAGTTTTCCTTCACATTCTCTCTGTCTGTCTGCCTTCTTTCAGATATATGAGTCTCCAGGATGGCCTTTGGAAATGTCGCTGGCTTTGCGTTTTTTAATATCTTGATATAGTCTTGGTGCAGTCTCCTGATCACATTGCAAAGACTCTGGGGAACTGTATTGAATATCTAGCTGGCCATAATTTAAGACAGTAACTGGGAAAGAGTATATTTTCAGCCTAGGGCACAGTATGTCTTGGGGTAAACTTGATTAATACACTATTCTGCACCATTTCAAAACCATCCTGGGAAAGAGGCTGAACTGATCACCAGCAGTCCCAGAAGGACACACGCAGGAGCGGTGGTTGAAAGTGGGAAGTGACGTTGTGAAGTCAGGAGGGCACTGATCAATGGCTCTCCTCTCCTGGAGGGTCCAGCCACAAAGCCCTGTGGACCCTGATTGTTGAGCCCAACGGCTGAGAGCACAAAATGCAGGTGGTTGTTTATTCTTTACTTCTCAGGCTTTCACAGAGGGGACGTGCATCAGTCAGCATGGGCTGGGTTATGCTGCAGTAACAAAGAAGCACACAATTTCACGCACCTAAAACAACAAAGGTTTATGTCTTATGTATCCCACATGCCAGTCACAGGCCAGTGGCTGCTCTGTCCCACCTTGCCCTTACTCGGGGCCCAGAGTGACAGAGGAGACTCCACTGTTGAGATGTTGCCAGTCACATGGTGTATTAGTCTGTTTCTGTTGCTTATAACAAAATACTTGAAACTGGATAATTTATAGAGAAATTAAATTTATTTCTTACAGTTTCAGAGGCTGGGAAGCCCATTCAAGGAATATATCTGGTGAGGGCCTTCCTCTTAATGGGAACTCTGTAGAGTGTCCCATGGTGAACAGGGTGTCACATGGCAAGAATGGGCTGAGCAAGAGAAAGCTAAGCTTCTCACTGGCTCTCTGTATAAAGCCATTACAACCACACCTATGACACCCATTAACCATCAATGGATCAATCCATTCTCGAGCGTACAGTCCTCACAATCTAATCACCTCTTAAGGGTCCCACCTTTCAATTGCCATAATAGGATTTCCCACCCTCTTAACGCTGTTACAATGGAGATTAAATTTCCACATATGAACCTTTGGGGGACACATTTTACACATAGCACATTGTAACTCAGGGACTCACTCCTAAATCCTCCCATCAAGAATTCACACACAAAACAATCACACCTCCTTGTCCAAGACAGTCACCTGGCCGTGCTAACCTTGAACGTGGTAGAGAGTCATAATTCTACCACATGTCCAGGATGTCGGGAAGAGCCCCGTGACTACTGTGGAAAGGAAAGCCTGGGAAGACCTCTGCTGACCTCCTTCCTCATCCCAGTTCACTCACATCTCCCAGAGACTGGAAAGACAAGGGAGGGGACCAGGCCACAGGAGCTGGCTTCCCCTCCCCTCTGCTGCAGTAGGTGTACGAGGGTCAGGTCAGGACACCCACCTCCCTCTGTCCCCAGGCAGGAGACCCAATGGCCACATACTGGGCAGTGTGAACCTTCCTGCTCTGCAGACCCCAGCCTGCCATGTGAGTCAGTCCAAGAGGTGACAAGAAGCCCAGGGAGGGCCATAAATCCAAAATGAACTCTCTAATATAAATTTACCTCTCAAACAACAAACACATGGACAAAATCCCTTTCGTTGGTCTTAAAATTCAATTTCTATGACTCATGTGTCTTATTTCTCAGTAAGTTCTTCACTCATAGGAGATTTAGGGCTTATGAGTCATTAGCACCCTAAACCCCAACAAGCCCTCTCCATTCTTTCCATTACATTTTTAAATAAATTTTTTGTTAAGTAAAGTTTCATTAAAGTATAACACATGCAGAAAGACGCACAAGTAACAAGTGAACAGATGAGTGAATTTTCATGAAGTCAACATCCCCGTGCAACCAACACGTAGCTCGTCAACAGACATCACTTGGATCAAGGAACAGAAGGTTGCCAGCACCCTGGCATCACCTCTCTCATGTCCACCTTTGTTAACCAGCCTCCTGCCACTGTTCAGACTCTGAACACCGTAGGTTAGTTTTGCTGTTTTTGAACTTTACAGAAATAGGATCATACCGTTTATGTCTTTGGTTTATATCTGCCTTCTATTGCTTGATATTGTACCTACAAGCTTCAGTATGTTGTTATGAACAGTTTTAATTTGTCCGTTTTCATCACTGTCTGAGGTTTCATTTTATTTTTCTTTTCTTCCCCTGATGGACTTTTGGGTTGGTTCTAGATTTCTACCCTCGTGAACACTGCCGCCAGGAACACTTCTGTGTGCGCGTCTTCTGGCGAACGCTCGCATGCATCTCTGCTGGGTAGCCTACAGAGCCTCGTACATGCCGTTTCCAAAAGGGTTGCGCCCACTTGCCCTCCCGTTGGCAGTGCACCAGAAGATGAGCAGCTCCAGACCCTCACCAGCGCTTGGTCTTCTCTGTCCTTTCTGATTCAGCCATTCTGGTGGCGGTGTTGTGACATCTCCTTGTGGTTTTACGTGGCATCTCCTTGAAGGCTAATAAAGTGGATTACCTCGTGTACGTACTGGCCAGCTCGATAACCTCCCTTTTGAAATACCGGGTCACATCGTTTCTCACTTTCTATTGGGTTTTCTCTTTTTCTTAATGATGTGTAGGAGTTCTTTATATTTTCTTATATTTCATTCTACATACGAGTCCTATGTCACATATGTATCTTGAAAAAGCTTCTCCTGTTCCATGGCTTCCTTTTTCCCTATCCTCCTTTATTTTTCCTGTTTTAGCTAATAATAACTCAGACAGAGCTCTCTCCTCACTTCCTGGGGATGACCCAGCATAGGTCTCTCTGTGAATCACACCTAGTTTGCTACTCTGGTCCTAACTTTACAGGTTATGACCCAATACCCTACAGATTGGTTTGTAGGTAAGTGGGTCAGCCCAAGCATCCCTCCCCCTCATAAATTAATGCCCGCCATTCACTAAAACATGTAACTTCCTAAATGGGAGCCTAATGGGAAATACACTTTTACTCAGAGGTGTCACTCATGATTCATGTCAATCTGTCATTAATTCAGGTGTCTTTAAAGATACTTTCATTGAAATGACTGTTTCAGGGCCGGCCGGTGGTGCACTGGATAAGAGCGCCGCTTGGGAAGCGCGGCGGCGCTCCTGCCCGAGGGTTCGGATCCCACATACAGACCGGTTCCCGCTCACTGGCTGAGTGAGGCGCGGGAGCAACACCGAGGGTTGCAATCCCGTTGCCGGTCCCCGGTCCGGTACGGGCGCGACACTGAGGGTTGCGATCCGTTGCCGGACACGGAAAAAAGACAAAAGACAAATAAAAAAAAAAAGAAATGACTGTTTCAGTCATGGGAACCTATGAATCAATCTGGATCCAGGAAAAAAAGGGAAAACTGAAAACATTTTCCCTCATATTGGGATCTTCTTTGAAGAGCCCTTCTTACACATGGGACCCCACGTCACTTACACAGCAAAGCCAAATGGGATAAGTTTGGGTTCTAGCGAGAAAAGGACAAAAGAACAAAATCAGAATCATTTCTCTTTTTTAATGGAAAGGGGAGCCGTGTCAACTTTGTGAATGCAGGGTGGGCATTCGGATGTGGAGCATTCTCCACACGGAGGGTGGGGCAGGAGCAGTTCTGGTCTGAGACCATCGGTGCCTTTTCAGTGAGGGTCCACCCATGTGGAACGTTGATTGGGAAGGGACAATCAGGACAGCAGCAGGAAGCCTCTGATGGGCTCAGCGAGGAATGTGGATGAACTGAGTGTCCCTGGGTGGGCCAGCAGGACCAGGAGAGCATTCACGGGGGAGTCACCAGAGACCCAGCAACACACCCTGGAGCCTCCTGCCCAGCACACTTCAAACACCAGCCTCAGCTCCCAGGGTCCACAAAGCACCCTTCGCGATCGCTGTTCTAACAGAGCACACACCGCTCCTGGGAACTGGGGGGGAAAAGAGCACCTAGCCGATGTGAGGTCATGGTCTTGGAAACTTCCAGGTGCTTGTCCTCTCTGCCTAGGTGTAGACAAGGCACTCCACCCCAGTGGGTCAAGGACGCACTGAAAATAGGTGGGTGACATGGCCAGTGCCACCTCCAGAGCCGTCCACCAAACCACGTTTAGTGTGAAACAGAAGCTTCGTGGAAAATCCTAATAGGGCAATACTCTAAGTTCACATGTGGTTTTGACGGGAGGGGTACCCTTCTCCTATAAAGCCCGGGAGTAAATAAATAAACTCATTAACTTGCCAAGGGAAAGAAGGTTTCCTTATTTGTTTTTCAGTTTTAGTTTTTAGTTTTACGGAGAAATTGAGCAGAAACTACAGATAGTGCTCATGCCCTCTCCCCACCCACAATACAGTCTCTCCTATTATTGACATGTTACGTGAGTGTCGTACATTTGTAACAATTATGAATCAGTATCGATATGTTATTACTAATTTTACAGTAGAGCTCCCTCTTTGTATTGTATGGCTCTATGGGTTTCATATGCATAATGTCACTGATTAACCTATAGCCTCAAACAGAATTGTTTTGCTGCCCTATAAATCCTCCATCCTCCACCTGTTCGTCCCTCCTTCCCTCCTCCCCTGAGAACCTGGCAACCACTGATTGTTTTTCCCATTACCTCTAACATTTATTATTTTGTGTGTGTGTGTTGGCAACATTCAAAATCCTCTCTTCTAGCTAATTGAAACTGTACAATAGATGATTGTTAATTATAGTCACTCTACAGTGGTACAGAACACTAGGTATTATTCCTCCTGTCTAGCTGTAGTTTTGTGTCCATTAACCGGCCTCGCACAATCCCCCCTCACCTACACTTTCCAGCCTCTTACCAGGGGCTGCCATTCTACTCTCTTTCTTTATGTGATCAACTTTCTCAGCTTCTACATATAAGTGAGAAGACGCAGTATTTCTCTTTCTGTTCCTGGCTTATTTCACTTAACATAATGTCCTCCAAGCTCATCATGCTCCCATAAGTGACAGGGTTTCATTATTTTTTATGGCTGAATAGTATTTCATTGTGTATATACCACATTTTCTATATCCATTCATCTGTTGATGGGCACTTGGGTTGATTCCTTATCTTGGCTGTTGTGAATCGTGCTGCAATAAACATGGAGCATATCTCTTTGATATACTAATTTCCTTTCTTTTGGATAAATACCCAGTAATGGGATTGCTGGATCATAAGGTAGATCTATTTGTAGTTTTTTCAGGAATCTCCATAGTGTTTTCCATAATGGCTGTACTAATTTACAGTCCCACCAACAATGTAGGAGGGTTCCCCTTTCTCTGCATCCTCACCAGCATTTGTGGCTCTCTGTCGTTTTGATAATGGGCCGATCTAACTGTCGTGAGATGATATCTCATGGTGGTTTTGATTTGCATTCCCCTGATGATTAGTAGTGTTGAGCATTTTTGCACATACCTGTTGGCCATTTGTATGTCTTCTTTTGAAAAATGTCTATTCCGCTCATTGGCTCATTTTTTATCAGATTATTTGTTTTCTTGCTATTGAGTTGTTTGAATTCCTTGTATATTCTGCATATTAACCACTTGTCAGATGCATAGTTTGCAGATATTTTCTTCCATTTTGCAGGCTGTCTCTTTACTCTGCTGTTTTTGTTTGCTGTGCAGAAGCTTTTTAGTTTGGTGTAATCCCTTTTGTCTATTTTTGTTTTGTTGCCTGTGCTTTTGAAGTCCTCTTCCTAAAGTCTTTGCCCAGCCTCATGTCCTGAAGCATTTCCTCTATGTTTTCGAGAAAGTTTCTTTGGAGGAATTCTCAAAGCAAGTCAGTGAGCCTTGGATGGAAAACAGCCTCTTGGCTCCATAAAGCTGGAGGCATTTCCGCACCCCCTGCACATGCAACCCTGGGGGGAATGAGAGCTTTCCCTGTCATAGAAGCAAGAATTGTGCTAACAAGTTTGGGGTCCTGAGATCCCTAAGTAACTCGAAGAAACTGGAAAACTGAAGCTATCCTGCTCCAGATTTACTAGAGCCTGGAGTTACTGTGAAATTGAAAGGAGAAAGAAGGAAGTCCCCAGAAGATCTGGCCAAGGGGTTCCTTCATGGCACTGCTCAGAGATGCAGTGGGGAGGAGCAGGTAGACTTCACTGGGGGAAGCCCTCTTTTGTCAGTCCACAGAGATGCACCCACGGATACTGGCCAGTGTTCTGTCCAGCAGAGCTTGGACTAACTCAAGTCACATCTGGCTGCCGGTCCTTCTTTTGTCCACCACACAGGCACATTTCCTGAGTTGGATGGTCTGTGACTCCCAGCACCAGAAGCTTCTCGAGGACAGAGACAGCAAGGGCCATCAATGCCCAGCACAGCTCCCACCCTGCCCCAGACCCAGCCCTGCCCTCGTGGCTCCCCCCACAGATGCCATCTGAAACCCTTACCATAAGTCCTTCCAGAACTATTTGCTTCTTAATCCAGATGCAACTGTAAATGAATATTAGCTTGGTTTTTGTATAGAATTTCCAAATCTCCAATTAAGATTCTATCCTGGGGTTACAAATTGACATTTACTGGAGTTAGAAAATAAGGAAATTGGATTTCCTTTGCAGATTTTGCTCTCAGTGAGAGTGGAGTAGCAGAGAAAAATTACATTTTTGTCTAACCTAATAAATGCCTCAATCCAATCACTTACACAGTCTCTTGGGATGGCTCAGACTCTTTCATATCACGTAGTCTTCAGATGGCCTCCCTTCCTCCCTGCTTTCCTCCAGGGTAGTTTCCAGGTTTAAGGGGATGTATATGACACTGTAGTTTTGGGGAAAGGGGGCCCAGCCTAGGGGTTGGTCCTTGGGTGCATTGTCTGGTGGTCACTGATGTGTGGTCAGTCTGGCTTTGTCTCTAGATGTCCTGCCAGATGATCCTGCTCAGCTCTCTGGCTTGCACAACCTGAGGTCTGCTCTCAGCTTGGCTGTGGTGCAGAGGCTCCCTCTGCCAACCAAATGCCACCTTGGCCTCCCTGGTGTGTTTCTCCACATCCGACTATGATTCCTGTGTGTTTGTTAGCTTAGGTGTTTAGCCCTGAATCTGCCTTCAGGATCATTTCACCCCACCCTGGCCACTCCTCTGGAAAACTTCTCAGCCAAACTTCAGTGACTTCTGAGTGCCTCGTAGGTGCAAACAGGAATTTCTAACTCCTTCCATACATGGTAGGAGCCAAGAGTGTTTTGGAAGTGTCAGTCTGGGGTCTTCCTCTGCCTGACCATGTATTCTCCTCCCAAAGTCCCTAATGGGGAGTGACACAAAATCCCCCCTACTCTTTGCTTTATCCTCAATCTCTCTACTAACATACATTCCCCCACTCCTCTTATGTTCAGCCTCAATCATGACATGTAACTGTTTTTTTCTCCCTCTCCTGCCATTCTGTCGAGCTGTCTACAGCAGCACGATAAAGCCAGCTCATACTGACTTGAAAGAGCCAATTGTTTAGATTTTCAGGAGATTTGCAAGGTGCTTGTTAAACACACAAGCATTATTAGAAATTAAATTCTATAAATTCATCATTAGATAAATTTTATTAAAAGCAAAGGTAAAAAGTACTTAAAACTCATCACTTCCTAATTATTTTACTATAGTGTGCTATTATCGATACTCTTGAGGTGGCTTCCATTGATGGCACCTCCACGGTGGAAAAATGACATGACAGTGGCCACTGTGAATCCCCTGCATTCAGTGATGTCATGCTGGCAGCTTGAAATCAGCCATGGTTGGAGTATTTACACCACTGACATTGGCAAATGCTACAAATCAGGGATTGATTTATGGTCTTGTTGATTGTTTAGACTTAAGAAAGTGATCGAGGAGGAAGTGTTAATGTTAACAATGCAAATTAAACATATGACATGTCTATAGCCATCACATTGTGAACAGCACAAAGGCTCGAGGATCTATTCTTCCAGTGTTGGAAGGAACTCAGCAATTCAGCAAAGGAGTCACTCACGTCATTAACAAACTAGTGAAACTCTGAAAATCACCTTTATAGTTTCACTTCCATCTTACTTGTTCACGTAAATGAAAAGACCAGCCAGCATTCATGTGAGAACTATCCTCGGTCATGAATTGCAGCCATGGGTTGATTACAGATACAAAAGTTTGACCAATAACCAGTAAAGTCATTCTATGAGAATCAACCGGCTCTAAGAAATTTATAACAATGAGTATTGTATAGTTTAGTGTTCACTGTACATACTTGCTGCATGTCCTTCATATGAGCACATTTATAGTGAAGCTGTGTTCCCATGCATACGTCTTTCTAGACTGCAGTTGCCGACCCCTTACCAGCTCACTGCACCACTGACTATAGTGCTGGGCTGGGTACAGGCAGAGACAAGCCAGCCGACCAGGAAATATAAGTTGAGAAGTATTTTAAAAAGCCTATGTCTATTAAAGATCCAGAGGACGTCATATAAAAGATGATTTGACTCTAAGACCAGTTAGGAACAGAAACAAAAGTGAAAAAGAGGCTACAGCTGAGTCTAAGGAAGTGCTGCTACACCTGCCTACCTTCCCCTGCCCCTTGGGCTGGGAGAACAGAAATTAGAGTGAAAAAGGGGAAAGGGGCACAATTACACCACACGGCAGTCTTGATTTTCACTTCCCCAATGACTAACGAAGTCAAGTACCTGTGAAAGGTACTATGCAGTCTACTTACTGGACATTTGGATTTCCTCTTTAGTAAACCGCCTGTTCAGAGTCTTTTGACCTCCTATTGGGTTATCTGTTTTTTGTTTAATGATTGTTCATTTTTTATTAATCTAACTTAGGAAACTTTTTAAAAATTCTATTCTTTTTGTTATCTTTCTTAAAATAAAGCTTTTTTCAAAGCCTAAATTTTTTTATTTGGGATCTTCCACAGCTGTTTCTGTGAGTCATTAAGGCGTGTATTTATATCTCTAATGATTCATTTTTACTAGTTTTAGGTGTTTATCCATAATTCTTTTCAACTACAACTTTCTCATTCTCAAATCCTTACCTGATTCAACATTTTAAAGTTAAAAAAATTTAGTAATTATTACAGTAAAGGGCATTCTTTTCTGTCACATTGTCGTATTTTAGTTTTTGCATCATAACACATGACTTTTTTCTGGTTTATTTGGTTCCTTGCTTACCATCTTTCTACCCCCAAAAGTCTTCATCCTGTTCATCTCCAGTGTTTGGAACAATGAATACTATATGAATGAGGTGGTTACAGTTTTATTGAACGAATTGAAGTAACCGGACTTTTTCTGCTAAGAATAGGTTTTCTTTTCCATCTTAAAGTTCAAACGTGCTACCAAAATGTCTTGAGAAAATTCGTTTGCCTTAAATATGGTGAGCTTTTTCATGTCTAGTCTTAGTCATTGTATCATACCTTTGATTACTAATTTTGATCTTGTTACAAAAGACCTTATTTTTCGTGCCTATTTATTTGTTTTGCATTTATGTATTGCCTTTAATAAAATTATGCAAGTAACAGATTTATGCATGCTTTCATTTAAAATTAAAACAATATAGAAGTATAAAAGGTGAAACTCTTCTCCTGTAGTACTAATATGTTTATGTGTTCTTTTCTTTTTTACTCTGTAGTATCACAGTTTATTCCACCAGTTCCCAATGGATGGACATTTAACTGATTACCAGTTTTCCACACTTATAGTTACATTGTACATTTCTGTGCACGTAGCCTTTTGCATGTGTGTGAACATTTCCATAGGATATTTTCCTAGAAGTAGAATTACAAGGTCAAAACATTTAAAATGTTAGCAGATAATGCTAAATTGCCCTTCAAAAATATTACGCCAATTTATAGGCCCCCAGCTAGAATGCTTATTTTTTAAACTCTGGTAGCTAACATGGGCTAGTATAAAAATCTGATGAGCAAAAATGTTATCTTTATTCACATTCTTTTTTACTTCTTAATAAATTTCCAGTTCTTGAATATTTTTCTCTACTTTTATTTTTTATGTTGTCAGTTTAACTTGCTGAATTTCTGCCAACAATGATGGTATTTGGTTTATTATATGGTTTTTCTCCCCTTCTACCACCATAATTTGTTTAAAATATAACATATCTTTTTTGCCTCTTTAATAATAGAAAACCACTCCTTTATAAGATTTTCCTTTGTTCTATGAAATAAACTCATTTCAAGGAGAAGATTTTCCTGTTGGGTGTTACAACAATGATTCTTCTGTTTCAAATGTTTATTATATAGCGCCTTGTTCCTCATTCTCGAAACTTAGATGTTTTATTGTCGCAGCTTAAGAATATTGAAGGCCCACTTGTTTTTATCATAAAAATTATTAAACATCACAAAAGTTTCTTTATGATGACCCCATATACCCATCACCCAGATTCAAACATTTTCAAGAAATTGCCGTAATTCATTTCTTTCTTTCCTTCCTTCCTTTTTTCCGCCCTCCCTTCTTTCTGATGTCATTTTAAAGCAAATTCTAGATGTCAGATCATTTCATTCTTATGCTCTTCGGTATGCATTTTTTAAAAAAATATGGGTATTTTCTGATGTAATTACAATGCTATTAGTACCTAACATTAAAAATAATTCCTTGGTATCATTTAACACTTATTTCATATTCAAAGTCTCTAATTGCCTCAAAAATGACTTTTATAAAGTTGGTGTGAAAGGGTCTGCTTTTAAAATCTATTCTCAGTTGCCTGCTTGAATATCGTGGGCTCGGTGCTGTGCCGATCCAGGACTAGAGAAGAAATTAAACGGAGGCACAGTCCCGTCTCTCTTTGTGCTGAGTGAACTGCAGATCCTGGAGGAACAGAGCTAAGTATTCCCGAAGGACAGTTCTTAGGAGGAATGTTTGATTTACCGGCCTCATTTATTAAGTGGTCCCATTAAGCCTTGTCTGTTGCAACTGCCAGTTGGTCCCAGTAAAAACCCAACCACGCAGCGATGATAAAGAAAGGCTATTTTTTTTATACCACATCCCCTTAAGAAATTTCTGAAGCCTGGAAAACAGTTTCATTGTTGTAAAAGGTTAAGAATAAAGAATTTAGGCTTTGTAGCTTTCTCTAAGAAGAAAACAATTCAGCAGATCAAAGGGTAGATTATGCAAATCGTAGTAATAGATTCGGTATTTTCTCCTGGCAGTTTCAGAAGCCTATAAGGGAGAGGCCCGTGCAGGTAGGAAGGTGTTATCTCCCCTAACCCACTGGGGCGCTTTGAAGACATCCCTGCTATCAAAACAGCCTTGTCGTGGAAGAGAGTTTTAACCTGGTTCGAGAGCTGTGTGGGGACTTGCACCTTTTCAGAAGCATCGGACATGACTTCAGTAAAGAACTATCAGCTGAAACCAACTCCAGTGAAGACCCCAGTGAAGACAGGTTCCCAAGTGGGAGTTGAGAGTTCAAGTCTCATGCTAGGCTCTGCCCCAACACCTATTCTGATCTTGGACACGTCCCTCAGATTCTTCTGTGAGTGCATTCTTTGTGACTCTACTTCCCACTTGTGCTTCCATTTGTCATCTAGCAGTTATAATGTCATCATATCTCCAGAACAGAGGAACTATTTGACCATTGCAATACTGTTTTCTACAGGAAAAAAAGTGAGTCTTATTGTATCATTTTCTGTTGCTTATAACAGAATACCCAAAACTGGGCAATGTGTAAAGAAAAGAGGTTTATTTTTTGCAATTTTGGAGCTGGGAAGTCTACAGTCAAGGGAACACGTATGGTGAGGGCCTCCTTCTTGGTGGCAACACAGAGTGTCACACAGCGAGAGGCTGAGCAAGAGCACCTGGTAATGTGCTCACTGGCTCTCCTTATAAAGCCACCAGCCCACACCCATGATGACCCATTAACCCATTAATGGATTAATCCACCCATGAGGGCAGGACCCTCATGATCTAATCACTTCCTCAAGACTCCACCTATCAACACCATCACATCGGGTCCAGTTTCTGCATGAGCTTTGGATGGGCCAATGTTGAGACCACGGCACTTGTCATCTTGAAGGAGTAAAATGCTTCTCTCTCTTTGCCTCCATCTCTGCCTCATTCGGGCAGACCTAACAGGATAGAGAAACAACGAGCTTTGCTTCTCCTGAACAACAGGGACAGCAGAACCTGTCGGGCCTTTAAAAACTAATGCCACCTTAAGTGACATTACAAGTGGATTAACGTGGCAGCCTAAGACGGCGCCAGGAGGAAGTAGAGTGGGAGTGTCTGCGGGAACTTTGCCTTAGCCCTTATTGACCGCACTCATGAACACTGCGTGATTGCGATAGATAGGCATGGAGACAGGAACCCTAAAGCTGACTGGAGGATGTAAAAAACCTGCCTTCCCCATTTGCCTTTAAAAGCAAGTGCTTGTGTGCTAATAAACGGAACTGCTTCAACAGAACCCCCGCTGCGTCTGAGTGTCCTTTAAACCGGGCTGTTTTGGGGCCGGCGGTGTGCTCACCTCTCTTCACGGCTCTCTTCCCCTGTCTCCTTCCAAAGGGGACAGGAGGGAAAGAGGAATCCAGGCTGTTAGCTCACCCACCAGAAGGAACGAGGCTAGGGCTGTATGGGTCGGCCGGCGGAGGGCCTGACAGAGTGGTGCCCCGTGTGAGGATCGAACTCACGACCTTCAGATGAAACCACCTTCCAAATTGTTCTGACTAGGAAATGAGATCATATCGGGCATTCGTGGCTGTAAATCCTGATTTCCTCTTTATTTTGTTCTCTTTCACTTAACCTGTTGTACTCAGCTCTTCCTCATTCTGAAAACAACCTCACGAATCTTTTAGCTTCCTCATGTGTAGGTGCCCTGCAGTTCATCGTCCCTGTGGCCTTACAGCAGGGGAAGCCACGCCACCTGGGTGATGTCATGGAGGGGACTTTCTACATGTTCTGATCCCATGTCACCAACTTCATACAGCCAAGGCCTTTCAACGTCCACCTCACCTGACCTGGAGGTTTCAAAGAGCCCCTTGCCCCCAATGCGATGCTGCTCTGTGCCTCGCCCTGCACATGTGGGACAGCCAGTTCTAGCAACAAGAACTGTCCCCTCTTGGTTCTCTCCTCCCAGAGGCTTTAGGCAGGCTGGACCCACAAGATGAGCTTGGGCGCAGCAAGCAGACATCCCCACTGTACGGCTTCCCTTGGGAGGAGCCTGCCTCCCTCCCTGAGTTGGGCTCAGCCACGTGCCTTGCTGAGACCAATGAAATGTGGGTGAAGGTGACTGTGTGTCCACTCTGAGCAGAAGCTTTAAGAGGCCTGGTATGGCCCCACTGGCCCTCTTGTGCTCCTGCAGTCCCCCTGCCAGTCAATATCCAAACTTCTCACGTGGAAGAGTTCTCTGCCTTTGTTCAGGTGACAGTTGCCACTTACACAATTATTTGACCCAAATTCAGCACCAACCCTCACTTTATCATGCCCCTTGGCATGGGTAGACCCATCCACTGCTCAGAGCACTTCTGGCTGGAGCTTGCGCCTGAGGCCACCTCCCAAAGCCTTTTCTCTTCCTGTCTGATCTCCGAGGCCATAAGTGACCTTAAAAGTGAACTCATGATCTAGGACAAGGCCTGAGGTCTCTCAAAGTCTCCCTCAAAGTTCCACGACATCTTGACATCTGTTGCTTTGCTCCCCATGTGCACTTCCCCCTGCCCTCTCTTAGGCGTCAGACCCTCCCATCACAGCATCTGGTTCTGGGGTGAACACCTCTGCCTTCTGAGGTGGGCGCTCTAGAGGCAGAAGAGCTCTGGGTGTCTGAAGGTGGTCCTGAAAGGTTGGAGCAAGGGGAAAGGCGCCTCTCAGGACATGCGTGATCGTTCCTCGGGTCTGCGTCAAGCTGGCTCTGAGGAGCTCCAGGGAGGGGACCCTCCTGATTCCTGCTCACGTTATCCAGTCTACCTAGTCAGCCACCCAGGGAAAAGCCCTCATTTTAACATAGCCCCTTCAGAGCAGGATGCCACATTTCTGATCCTGCTTTTCTGCTCTAAAATGGTGAGGCCTGAGTGGGTGATAGAAACTACTATAGTGTTAAGAGCGTCAGTGTCAAGGCCACACAGCCAGGGATCAAGGCCCACCTCCTCTGCCTGCTAGTTGGGTGACCTTGGACATGTATTTAACTTCTCTCTGCTTCGGTTTTCTTATGAGCTCAATGGGAATCATGATGGTGGGTAGGGTGGCACTGCAGTTGCCTAGGACCACCTGCTTTCTCTCTGTTGTCCCAGCACGATTATCATAAAACACTCCCTTCTGCTCTCAAGTGTACCAGGAGTTGTCAATAGTGAGATAATAGCTCTGAAGCCCCTAACGCTGTGCCTGGCACACAGGAAAGGCTATGTTCCTTATCCAGTAGTATTTTCTTCACAGACCCTCATTAGGGTGAGGTTGCAAATCTCCCCACAGAGGATGGGAAGGGTGGTGCTCCTGCTACTGCTTTCTGTTGTGGAGTGCTTTAATTATTTCCTGCATAAATCCTAATTAAGGGAGTTTTAATGGAGTTTATGCTGGGAGGAAAGTGAGCAGGAGAAGGACAGATTTTGGGGGGCGTGAGAAGGCAGGCCTGGGGGACTTGGAGGTTGGGGACCTTGAAAAGACAGAGGGGACAGCGAATGGGAGAAAGGCAGGAAAAATACCCGAAAAATTTCCCAAGACACATATGGAATTGGAATTAAAAACATACTTGCTCCAAGTATGTCTATTACCAGCTATTCATTAAACAGTGCCACTATGCTCTAAGTATAAAAGAAGGAAAACAGCCATGTCTTTGATTCTAACTTGTAGTTTATATTTTCAACATCCAAGAAATCCTCCTTTTCAATGTTTGTATTCCAACATGTGATGTCTGTTTTTCAACATTCTCCATGTAATTGTTTCCTATTCTGCTAAACAATTTCCATGGGAATTACTGTTTTTAAAAAACATGGAAGTCATTGCCACATGTGGGTTTTTTGTTGTTCTTCTGACAGTTCTCTCCATGAAATTAGAAATTATGTGTGGTCTTGTCCTCACTTGAAGCCATTAAAGAAATATACCCTGTAACAGACCTCTCAGTGAGCTTCCAAGTTGCACCCAGTGGGAATGCCACACCCACCCACCTCAGCCTCAGAAGAAATTTGTGTTGATGCTAATTTAGTGGTCAAATTCATAGATTTTGTTAAAGAGTCATTGTTTTATTTGATGTCTTCACAATAGCACAGTGACAGCACAGAAGTACTCCACCACCACAAAGACCTTCCGATTTTCCCTTTGACCTCTGCTTCTTTTCTATTAAAATATTCATACTTTCTTGAAGCTAATTTGGAAAAAAAATTCCTGAAAAGCCTGACAACTTACCTAACAGATGGGAGAAGGGTATGCACATTTTTGGAGAAGTTCTACATTGCAAAGTCATTATATCATGTATCTTGCTTAATTCAGGTATAATTATAGCAAACTACTTATAATTGGAGATCAGTAAGGAGTGATCTCCCAAAAAAATTAGCTTTGCCTTAGGCCATTTTAATGAAAACAAATATTTTGAGGAAGGAACAGGTTAGGTATTTTTAAAAGAGGGGAAAGTAACAAGGGGAAATACACGTGTGTGTGTGTGTGTGTGTGTGTGTGTGTGTGTGTGTGTGTGTATCTTCACTTCTTCCTTTTTCTTTCATGGGTCCTAAAACTGGAAAAATTATCAATATAAAAGAAAAACACATTTGAAAAAGAAACAATAACATCCATTTTTAGAAGCCATTATTTAAGGACCTAATGCATTGTTCTTCACATGAACCCCAACCCTTACAACAAGTGACACCTGTTTGGAAAATGAAATAAAATTCCCATTACTTCTGAGGACTAGGTAATGGTCAGATTCCCCCAGGGGAGGCATGTTGGAGTAATGGCTACCTCAGCATTCTAGATGCCACCACCAGGTTCCAATCCTACACCCCCAATTACCAGCTGCATACTCTTGGGCAAGTCTGGGTTTCCTCATCTATTAAAGGGTAGTAATAGTACCAGCTTCATAGGGTTGGTGGTGGAATTACTTCAGATAATGAATGGCATGTCCTTGGCACAGGATAAAGTCAATACATGTCAGCTATTGGTGCTATAACTGGAGGCAGAGAGATGATGTAAAGCTCAGGATTAGGAATTTGGAGACTTGGGTCCTAATATTTATTCTTCCAGAAACTAACTAGGACATCTCTTCCCCTCCCTGTACTTAAGTCCTCTCCTCACCTACAGTCTCGGGAGATTGGACTAGATGACACGTAAAATTCATCCAGTTCCCAAATCCTGTGCTTCTCATTAGCCTTCCCTCAAATACCTATATTCTATTGTCTCCTTTACTTTTCTGAGGAACCCAGTAAACTGGGGATGAGTGAACCTCTTTGTCCCAGGCAAGGACACTGAGGCTCACAGAGGGTAGCAGAGCCAGGACAGGGAGAAGCTGAGTGTTGATCTTGGTACACCTTGCCCCTTTCTGATCCTCCTTTGAGTTCAGGGTATGTGCAAGGAGGTTCCCTCAAAGGCGGTGCACACATCAGCAAGCTGAAGCCGTGCCCCGGAGTCCACTTTGAGTTCTGTGTTCACACCCTATCGATCGGGCTCTCCCAAAGGGCCTTCTTTACTCTGTGCTGCCTCTTTGTTCACACACTAGTAATCCCAGCCCCTCCCAGCATCTGGCTGTGTTAATTAGCCTGAAAATGACAGCCTAGACACTGACATAAGGTTATGATTCCCTGGCTTCCCCTTGAGCTGTGAATGATGACTCTGTGTATACACTGATCAATACTTGTATGAAAGAATTTTTAAGATTTTCAGATTTTCTAAAAACTCAAAATACTATATAAAAGAAAACACACGCCCACTTCCCCCTCCCCAACCTAATCGAACACTTAAGGGGCTTGAATGGTTCCATTTATTAGGATTACAAGGGAGAATGTATTGAATCCGTTAAATTTATGTTTCTATTAAATGGAGAATTCTATTAAAAGAAGAGGAGGAAAATCTATCTCATGAAACTTCTAATTTAAGTTCAACAGTTCCATAATGTTTATTGAGAATGTGGCATGCATAGGGAAAATTAAGGCAAATTATTGCTGTAGAACTTACACCAGAGGAATGGGTTGGGCATTCCATTGCCTACGTCAGTGCCAGTTTTCACCTGTCATTCCAGGCAGCCATAGGGATGGATGGAGAGTCTGAGGGTGTGAAGGGGGATGTAACTGGTGAGGGTCTCCGGGAAGACTTAAGCAAGCCATAAATGTTTCTCTTAAAGGATGAGCAGAACTTATGGGGTAAAAAAATGAGGGAATGGCCTTTAAGGCAATGGCTATAACACAAAGGTCAAAATGTTTATCATTTAGGCCTTAAAGTGAACTGATAAGCTTACCAGTTGAGTTCTCCTGGAAACAGATGCTGAGACAGAGTTAGGAGCATGAGTTTGCTGAGGATGACATTTGTGAAGGGAAGAGAGAGGTCACAAAACTCAGCAAGGGAGCTCTCAGACTGTGGTGTGGGAGCGACAAAGTACCTGCTACCCAGGAGGCCACCTGTTGATGGAGGCCCATGGTGGTGGACACAGGCAGGCCCTGCCACTCCCCACCCCAACCCCTACCACCATCCATAGTCACTGTCGGGGGCCCCCCCGGGAAGAGCGTGACCTGGACTCAAATGCCAGGGGTGGTCTCTGAAGAAATGAACAAGTGGAGACTGTCAGGTGACCACTTCCTCTTGAAGGTGGAGATGAGCTGCGTGTCTGTATCAGCACAATGAGACTCAAGTGTGTCATGAATAGGAGTGAACGTTTACTGGGGCATGATATGCCCTCTACTGAGCACATCACCTTCATTATTTCATTTGATCCTCAGAGCAGTTGTCATGGAAGTGCTATGCCTTGGATTGAATGTTCCCCCAGACTTAATCCCCGCTGTGACTGTTAAGAGGGTGGGAAATCCTATTATGGTAATTGGAAGGTGGGGCCTTGAAGAGGTGATTGGATTCTAAGAACCATGCCCAGTGAATGGATTAAAAATGGTGCTCATGGGCATGGTTCTGAGGGCTTTAAAAAGAGAGTGCTGGAAGAGCTCTCTCTCTCTCTCTGCTCCACCATTTTCACAATGTGATACACTGCCGTCACTGTCACCCCTACCAAGTCTCTCACCAGATTTGCTTGTTCCCCGGACTTTGGACTTCCCAGCCCCAGAAGCTATAAGTAATAAATTTTGTTTTCTTTATATATCACCCAGTTTCAGGTATTTTGTTATAAGCAACAGAAATGGACTCATACATGCTGTTAGAATTATTCCCATTTTCCAGATGAGGTACACAGCTCAGGAAGGTAACATTAACCCAAAATCATGAGGCCATTAAGTGGCCAGCACAGGGAGCAACTCACATCCATCCATGGGAGAGCTGCTGGTCTCAGCGGTTATGCTGCCAACCAGGATGCTGGTGCTGGACAGGTGGGCCAGCTGAGGCAAGAGGCCCAGCCAGAGGGCAGTCCAGTGCACAGCCCAAAGCAGCGGCAGGGCCAGGTACAGAAGAAGCGTCTTCCAAGAGAGGACTTGCACGGGCTTATCTCCAACAGAAGCAGTAGTTAAGACAGGCACATAACCAGATGAGGTTCAGATGCCTAGCACATTTAGGTTTTATACCTCTTCTTTGATCAATTCTGGCAACTTGTAATATATTGGGAACAGATCAACCACATCCAGGAACCTAAGTTTATTAGCTTAAATTCTATGCACAGTGTTATCATATTTCATTTATTTAATTTGCTGAATAGGTAATACATTCTCAAGTTTTGAAGAGCAAAAAGTATAAAGGTGTATATTCTCAAAATCTCCCTCCTTCCTCTGTTTCTCATCTGATCCATTCTCACCATGCAACATACTAAGCTTCCAGTGTTACTGGTTTATGTGTTATCTTGTTGTGAGACTGACACATGGAAAAGGAACCAGAATACCCAATTGAGAATTTAAAAGGCAGTTTTTATTGGCCAGCCAGCAACTGTCCCTCCAAGAAAGTCTTGGAAGAGAACAGCCCTGACTTGAAGTTTAGGGGTTTTTTTAAAAGGCACATTTTTACATTAGTCACACAGTTAAAATTATCAAATAGTCACATAGTTATAGTTATCATATAGTCACACACATACACACATACCCTCCTGGTGCGAGGAGGGGGTTTGGGGAGGCCTGGTGCAAGCTGATAACAGAAGCTGAAACAAGCCAGTTAATTGCATAGGGGCAGCTTGGGTGGGGAGCAGCAAACAAAATTCAAACTTCTCTAAGTGCAGACTAATATTTAGCTTTTAACTTCTATCAAGGGGGCTGAAGAGCTGAGGGGGATTTTAAACAACAACATTTTTAAAGCAATTCAAACACTATTTAAACTTATTCAATCTACCTTGTCACACAGCAAGCAGTTTCACAGAAGTGAATTATGTATGTTATGAAAGTGGGGGTCACCCTATCTCAATCTCTGCCACCTTCTATACCTTTTTAATGTATATGAAATCAAAGACAACAATCTCACCATATGTTTTTACACAAATTAAAGCATTCTATATACATAGTTCTGATTTTTCCATATTAGTACATAAAGACTTGTCTCATTATTTTTCATGGCAGCATAGTATTCCACAGACTGGATATAACACATTTGATTTAGCCTGTGCATAAATATTTGCTTACTTTTTACTATTAAGAACACTTGTGCTATGAAAAAACATGTTCTTTATCTTAAAAGTTTTAGTTTGTTTTATATCTGTGGTGATATTCTCTTCTAATTTCAAATGCTGTGTGTTTTAATTTATTTTTTTCCTTGATCACACTTCCAAAAGCTTCTCTATTTGTTATTAATCTCTTCAAAGAGCCAGATCTTGACTTTATTTATTATTCCTACACATTTTATTTCTAACTTATCATGTTCTTTTATCATGGTTAATACCTGCTTTTGCTTATTTTTTTTACTTAATTCCTTGAGTTAAATATTTAGTTAAGTTTTAAAACTCTTTCTACTCTAGTATTACAGGTTTTCAGAGCTTTGAATTTTAACTGATAACACTTTATTTGTTGTTTTGATTTGTAGATCTGACTTGTAATTTTGTCATTGTTATTAATTTCTAAATCATTTGTAAATTTACATTGACAATAGATTGATTTACTCTTTGACTCAAAACTATTTGAAAGAGTACTTCCAAAATGTTTCAGTATGAGATGCTCAGGTTACTGGACATGCCTCTGGGTTTCAAGCCATTCTCCAGGGTTTTAGGCCCCTTCTCTATGTCCTCCCCTAGAGGAAAGTTACTGTTGCCAGTTAGACCTATTTTGGGTACCAACACCAGGAAATTGAGACCACAAGGGACTGGCTTATGCAAATCCAGTGGCTGGGCAAGCTTAGTAGAGAAGGGTCATATAAGCCTGATAGCTGCATGACCTCCCACTGCAGGTGCAAAAGTGCACAGAATATTCTTGAATTTGTTCAGTACATGTGATAGAATTTGACCGATGAACGTGCGCCAAAAAGAGACCAACTGAGCATGTCCAAGACTATGTTACATAACTGGGAACCATCCCCTTAACTGAATATGCATTAGGTGGTGAAACAACACAAGCCGAATCCCAGCAGAAGGCAGGGTCATTGTTCCCCTTCTTGGAACCAACTACACTTCGCTGGCTGAGCTGTGTATTGTAGTGGATTGAATTATGTTATACAACATATTTCAATGCTATGCTGTTTGTGCATCAAAAGGTTCATGACTGTACACATTCTGTAGCATTTTTATGAAGTATGAAAATAAGGGCTAGAGAGCTGTATTCGTTTTTTCTTATTTCCACAGCAGGCTGTGAAACAACTTCCCTGACTCTACTGTAAGCTCTTTAACCACCAGATTTGACCAAACCACCTGTGGTGCACAGATATCAATTTGCTCAGTAATTTTACTGATGTTCTCAGAAACTCGGCCAATTATCTTTTCCCTGAATGTGATCCAGCCATTTCATGGAGCTCATTTACTCTCCCAAGGCCTTAGTTTACAATTTCTTACATGATGGAATCACCATAACAACACAAGCAGGGTCTAATTTGTATCCAGACATGAGTTTCTACTTTTGGCAAGACTGCCTTTTTTCTTCCCCAAAAATTTTACTGTAAAGGTTAAAAACTCAACCACAGTTGGGATACTTTCAAACTGGGTCAAGTCAAGCTGCATGTTCACATTCTGTCCTGCTGAATAAAGTTTCATCCATGGCAATAGGAAAGAAATTTAAACACATTTCGTAGTCCAGGGTTCATATGCATCCATGTTTGGGGTTTGATATTTCATGGAATTTAGAAAAACAATAAAAGGAACTTTTTTTTTTCCTCTTGACACAACTTTCCTGGCAAAATCCTTTAATAAAAATCCTTATATATACCTTTATGCACTTGAGCTATCATTCCATAACCATACATTCCTGGAGGTGGAGTTCTCCTACCAAAGGATGAGACATTTAAAATTTTAATATATAATTTGAAGTTGCTCTTGAAAAGCTTACCTCAATACACATAATCATATTTAGCATGCAACAATGTCTGTGTCCCCATGCCCTCACTACACCAGCTATTATCAATCTGTCAGGTTTCCAATCTCGCAGAAAAAATATTGCCCCAGTTTAGTTTGCATTTCTTTCATTGCTAGTCAGTTTAAACACTGCTGTATTCAACAGCCGTTGGCATTTCTTCTGTTAAGTGCTTGCTCATATGCATTGCCCATTTTTCTTTCAGATTGTTAGTTTTTCTCTTATTTAAGAGCTGTGTGTAGGAATATTAATCTTTCCTCATATTGATGAGATTTTTTAAATCTTTTATCCTTTTGCATGTGTTTTATCCTTTTGCACATATGACCTGGTTGAGTTTTTCTTATCAATCATTTTCCAATATAAAAAGATGCTACAAAACAGGTTGAGATTGTTCTTCCTATTTAACAAATGACAAGAACGGAACTTGAAAAGGTTAAGTAAACATAAACAGAGACAAAAACCAGAATCATGTTCTGAAGTTCCATCCGTTCCTTGTCCTCAATCCCACTGAAAGCTTGCTGTGCAGCTTTTTTTTTTACCAGAAAGTGACACAGTTGCAGTTGCTATTATGGCTTCATACAGTGCAACCAACTCATTTAACCCAGAAACGTCTATGTCCTCAAAAAGCCCGAAATCTAGGACCAACTTGGTTAAAATCCTGCCCCCTTAAATTCATGGAGTTTAAGTTTTCAAGAATATCTGTGTTCAGTCTTAAGGGAAAATGTATGATTTTGTTTTGGTATGTTTTGTATTTGAGAAACCAGAGACCAGTCCTGTGGATTGAGGCAGAGACCTGAGGCAAGTCTGCCTTCCATTTGGCATTTGCCATGGGCACTGGAGAGCTCTGATCGTAATCACAGAGCCTTCACTGCAAATTTCCCTCCAGAGACTGAGGTTGACCAGATGCACGTATCATGTTATTAACCATCTATAGTGGACGCCAGCCTACTGAACTGCTTCAGCGAGGAGCCAGTAAAAACTAAAACATACACAGTGTCCTGTTTCACTGCTGCACAAAACCAGCAGCTCTTTTTCAGATACACCACATCTCTCTGGTGAGTGGACATTCGAGGAGGGGAGCAAGCTGTCTGGCCCAGTCCTAAAAGCCAGTGCCAACAAGCTAGTAAAATTACAGGGTGGCAGAACTCGTCTGACAGCGGCATACCCAGGCCATGGAGGGCCCTTGTCCAAGTGCCGTGTCTGCGGCCATCCCTGTCCAGTCTCCAGCTGTACGTGGCTTGGACTCTTCACCACAAGTGATTTCTAGACCACTGAAGTTCTTGCTTGCATTTCGTTTGTTTGTTTTACTATGGGCTTTAGAGACTCTAGAAAGTGGCCACAGTAAAGCAAGGTCAACTTTGGGCAATTTGAATTTCTGTATAGGGAATGCGTTGAGTGCAGAATGGAGTTACTTCTTAATGTAGTGGGTACCTGAGAAATGTCTGTTGAATTCAGTTGACTTTACACCAGGTTTACTTAAGAGTTAACACATAAATTCATGAATTAGAGAGGTGTATGGGGGACAGGGCAGGGACAGAGGAATGAAGTGTGCAAATTCCAGAGTCAGGCCGCCGGCTCAGACACTGACTACCCTCAAAGTGCCATCTCAGACAGGACCCCCCAGCTTCCTCACTGACTTAGAACCTACCCCCAGGATTACGGTGAGCTTAAACTTCAGAACCCACTCAGAGCCTGTCCTGTGGCTAGCAAGCATCAAAAACAGCAGCTGTTGTCACTGTGTCATTGCAGTACCCACCCTCCTCTCTGGGACCTGCCACTCCACATGCGCCTGCCTTTGTGGTCTCTGCTGGCCCCGTTCCCTTCAGGTCTAGATTCAGGGGCTCTCAGACCACCTCTGTGTTTTGCTTAAAATCTAATTATAGTGCTGTTTGTGAATTTAAATTATGCAAACTGAAATAGTGCAATATTTAGCAACTAATAAAATTTAATATATGGAAAAGATTTGAAATAACAGAACTCCTTAAAGCCAAAACATCGAGAATCACATCATGTCAAGGCTGTAAGCTGAAGGACTTTGAATGTGTTCCTGCCATTGCCATGGGGTGGCGCTACGTGAGCTGGTGGGCGGCCACGCCTGCATTCCTTTGTCTGGGTTACTTGCATGTTATGCAAATTTCATTATTCCATAGCTTCAGGAGTGTGTCCTTTTCAAAAAGACTTCTTCCCAACATGTGTCTCTACGGTTGCTCCTGGTCATTGCTTCTATTCCTGCTACTGAGGCTCATACAACACAACAAACTTTTATTTATCATTTTATTGAAATTTACAGCAGATGCTATATAAGTTGCTGGAGATGCAATAAAAAATAAGATGCATCTCCTTGAAGAGCTTATGCTGTAAGGTCAAGGACAGCCCGTTAACAGATGCCAATGAAGTGTGGTAAGTCAGCAGGACGGTGAAGCTTCCTGGAGGAGATAGTCCGAGTTGATAAAGATCAAAAGGGACTGGCCAGGTGCAAAGGTGAGTGGGGGAGGGGGACTCAAAGTGACAGTGAGAGCAAGGACACAGGGCCTCCAAGAGGGAAGTCTCACGTGGAGCTGAAAACATCTCAATCATCACATGCTGGTCTCTAGGCGCTGTTTCCTCCCCATGAGAAGTTCGATTTGATGATCTCAATGTTACCACTCAATGTTAACCTTCTCATTGTTGTGGCATATTTAAAATAAAAAATACTATAAATTATTTTTGGCATTTTTATTCATGGGTTTTGCTAGAATACCAGCTGGGCTGGTTTCTAAGGGTGGGTGTTTGCTGTGAGCAACCAGGGGATCCCACTGGATCCAGGCTGCACTGAATACTCAGGCGGCTTCACTCCGGCCTCTTCTCCATCACACACCAACCGCAGGGCCACAGGGACCATTGCTGTAGTCCTTCAGGAAGTTTGTCAACGTTTCAGGTTAGAAAGCAGACCGGTTCCTATTTGTTTCAGAGTTTTGACAATGAGTCTCTCTGAAACAAACAGGAAGGGTTCACTCCCATTAACACCTGTATTAGTCCATTTCTGTTGCTTATAACAAAATACACGCAACTGGGTAATTTATAAAGAAAATAAAATTTATTGCTTACACTTTCGGAGGCTGTGAAGTCCGTGGTCCAAGGCACACAACTAGCGAGTGTCTTGGTGGTGGTGACAGTGATGGCAGGATATCATATTGTGAAATGGCAGAGCAGAGAGAGCAGAGACCGACCACCTCATTTACTCTCCTTTTAAAGCCCGCAGAACCACTCCCCTGACCACCATTTTTAATCCATTCACCACTGCAGGGTCCTACAATCCAGTCACCTCTTCAAGGCTCCATCTTTCAGTTACCATCGTAGGATTTCCCACCCTCTTAACAGTCACCGTGGGGGCTAAGTTTCTAATACATAAAACTTGGTGGACACAATTCAAGCTTCAGTGAGTTTTGGGGGGACATAATTCAATCCACTACAACACCCAAGGAAACTGAGCCAAGAAGAGGCTTATGGCCACTCCTGCTGTCCCCACTCTGTCAAAGTGCTGTCAGTGTGATGCTGCAGATGACCATAAAGGAAGCTGGCCCCTCTTCTTCCTGGATCCTCCCTCCTGGCCATACCTGGGTGGCTCTGGGGTGGACACTTGACCAAACCAGGGGCCAGATTTTCACCTCAGGAACATGAAGTGACATCCAGGTGGGTCGGCCAGCAAGTGGCCAGCAATGTCCCTTGTGTGGCTGAGTGGGCATCTTCCCTCCACCCAGGTGGGCTTGGAAGTGAAGGAAAGCTGTCTGCAAATGAGGCTGGCCCTGAGAGAGGAGCAGAGGGGAGCAAAGGAGAGGGTCCTGGCAGGCTCCCACCCTGCACCCGCCTCCTTCCAGCCCTCGGTGGGACACACTCCAGAGTCCGTATGCTACCAGCCACCTTTCTCTCCACCTACCTCAACTCTCCTGATCCTTGTAACTTTAGGACCTTCCACTTTCTCCCTAATCTACCTATATTTCATTATTGTTGCTCATAATTTAAGAACCTTAACAAAGCCAATATACTAGTTCTACATGATTTGTGTGCCCAAATCTCAGACTATTCTGTGGAGACTTTTTAAATATCCCTCTGGTGATGAGTAATATTTGAGGTTGCAACAAATAGGTCCAGCTTAGCTGATTCTATTACCGCAAAGAATTTTTCACAGCCAAGAGTTACAAAACTAGGTGTTCCCTTTTCTCTATAGCACAAAAATGCAGATACTTAACACTTAGTAAATGATAATTATGTAAGAAAAATGGGCTTTCAGATGATACCACCCCAGCCATATACAAGGAAACAAACAAAACTAAATCCTGCTTTGTCGAGTTGGTAAAGCAAAGTTTCAGTTACACAGAACTAAAGATACAGTACTGAGTTTTCTAGAATGATCTGATTCCAGGGCTATGGCAGAGACCTGAAGCTGAGCCTGGTCAGTGTTGTAGAATTTGGATGCTGTAATGGGTTAAATGTGTCCCCCCAAAATTAATGTATTGGAAACTTGACCCCATTGTAAGATGGTGGGAAATCCTATTACAGTATTTGAGAGTTGGGGTCTTAAGAGGTGATTAGATTGTGAGGACTATGCTCTTGTGAATGGCTTAAATCATTCCTGGAGTAATGGGTGTGGTTCTGATGGCTTTAAAAGGACCACCAGTGAGCAGGTTAATTCTCTCTTACTCAGCCCATTCTCACCACGTGACACCCTTGTCACCACAGGACCTTGTAAAAAGTTCCAATCCAGAAGAACCTAGTAAAAAGTTCCAATCCTCACCAGATACTCCCCATGGACCATGGACTTCCCAGCCTCCGAAGCTTGTAAAAAATTTCATTTCTTTATAAATTACCCAGTTTACCCCAGCTGTAGGCAGCTGCCTAGGTTGCCTTGTATCTAGGCGAGTGTTACACTGCTGGGAGAACAGCAGCCGATAGCTGGTTGGCATTCTAGGCCTGGTTCATGCCAGCTCTGTGTTGTTAACTATACTGGGATGCCAACATAGTTGATTATCCATTAAGGTTAAATCTGTGAAAGTATGACTTTTGTAGGGAGCAACCTAAAAATCCAGACGTTGCTGAGTGGTTCTGGTCTAACGGATTACTTGAATCACACCTTGGAAAAAGAACAAAGTTCTAGGCAAACACTTAATCACTCAGGGTGATTCTGGAGATTGTCCAATAGAGCTGACTTAGTTGCTGCTTCTGTGAAGAGTGACATCGTAGTTTCCACGGGAGGAACTGGATAACTTGAAAGTAGGGCATCCTTCACCCTTCTGAAGAGAGGAAATAGTAACAGGTGGACAGTCTATATGTGAGGTTTTCAGATGCCTTTGCCTGAATGAGAAACCTGCCTCCATGAGGACCTCAGATGTCTGGCAGCCCTGTATGTATGTAGTCCTTTTGACATGTAGACCCAAATTAAATTACTTCTGCTCACAAAAAAAAAATAAATAAATAAATAAATTACCCAGTTTCAGGTATTCTGTTATAAGCAGCAGAAATGGACTAACACAGATGGGAGGACCTGTCCTGGGGCTGGGAGAACCAGCTGGCCTGTAGGACTTGACTTCTGTTTGTTTGTTTTTTAATCGTACCACATGCACAAATAAAAACACAGGAATGTAGACTCTGGTTTCATTGTTACTTAAGTTATTATTATTGCTGTTTAATTTTCTCAAATGGCTCACTTTATTTTAAAATAACCCTGCAACCTGACCGTAGAAACACAATGGTTCCCTCCTCAGACAGCTCTTCCTGATGTCCATATGCTGGGGCAGGTCGAGAGGGGCAAGGCCTCCTCTGGGGGGAGGCCAGCTTTCTGCCCAATTCTGGATGGCATTTGCACAGCACAGCCAGACTTGGACATTAGAGCAGAATCCCTGTGGCCCACATTGAACATCACCTTGTCTCGTGACATCGGCATTTCAGGATGTGCTGATGCAGGTTTGGGAAACTCTGATCAGGAGCTGCATTCTGGGTTCAGTGGCATTACCAGGCACCCTGGGACACCAGGCAGCTGCCAGCCTAACCCAGTGTCCTCCCGTCCCTGAGGGTTAATAGGAGGCAAAGATGGAAAGAAGGGAGAAATGTAAAGGAGGAATAGGGAATGACAGAAGACTGGAATGGGAGAAAGGGGAGCCGAGGAAAGCAGGAGACAAACAAAGAGAGGAGACAGGGAGGCCCCCAGGACACGCGAGGCCCCCTGGGCATCCTCCTGGGAACCTCGAAAGCTAAAGCCTCTCTTCTTCTTTTTTCTTTCTCTTCCTTCCTTCTTTCTTTCCTCCTTCCCACCCTCTCTCTCTTTCTTTCTTTTTCCTCCTACAGAGCCTCAAGGAAGAGTTGGCGCTTCTACATCCGAAGCAATTATGGTGAGGTTCTGGGCTCTTGGAATATGCAATGTTTGAGAAGCACAGAGAATTTATTATCTATTTTCTAAACAAAGGAATAATTAGATCATTCCACATAACTAATATCATGTTTTCAGAAGCCCTGAGTAGATGATAAGCTAATATTTGTACAGTTGACCTTAAAAATGTGACAGCTAAGAAGCTCTTGGAGAGCTGCCCAGAAAAGCACCAATTATTAAAGGATTTAGCAATACCGTGTGGAAAGGAACTCTCAGAATTCTTTTAAAAATACGTTTTCAGTTTTGTAAACCACTATGCTAGAGTAACTGTAGAATTATTCTTTGACAGTACAATTACATTTTAACTGTATAGCAATTACGTGTTCAATAGTAATTAAGGAGAAATCCTGCAGCCGATCCGCTGCCACCACCGTGAACTGCACAGACTGTGGTTCGCATGGTGGGACTCTTCTGTTTTCTGGTGGCCGTTTGAATCTTTTGGTTGTTCTCGAGCATTTACAGAGCTGGTGGGGACTCTCTCAAAGGCGTCCGGACATTCAAATACCCCAAAGAAACAGCCACTGTCTGTCAAAAGCCTAGAGGCTATTTCACAAACTGTTCTGAAGGCAGTTTTAGGAAAATATTCCCTGTTATGCAATCAGTTCCCATGGGACAATTCAGTCTACAGAGAAAAAAGGCAGCATTTTGTAGGGGGCTGGGGTGGGTGCCAGGGCCTCATCTGAGAGTCTCGTTGGTTCGTCCCATTTAGAACCGTTCTTCCTTTCTAATGCTGCAAGTGTTAAGCAATTCAGACTAGAAACCACAATCCAGCAATATAAAATGGTCCTTAAACCAAAGATCCGTGTATTCCCCTCCCCCGTTTTTTTATATTTCGCGTTCCCCTCGCTCACAGCTCTGCCGTCTAGGCTCTGGGGACTATAAAAAGCATGAACTTCCTGAAATACTAAACATTTTATCCCCATTATAATTTTTAACCTCTGTAGTGATACTCGCTGTGTCTAACACAGTATTCGTGGCCGGCATTTGGACAAATTGGAAGCTATGTAGAAAACTGGGGTCTGTTTTTAAAATGGATCTAGAGAATTATTATGATAAATTAAATACTAACTGATCTATATTGTGAAGGGGGGGAAAGCAAGTCATTTCTAGGCCTGAAGGCAGGTCCAAGCTAAGCTCAATCAAGGTGCAAGAGAGCACAAGGCCTTACCTCGGGGGAATGTAGGTGAACTTCACTTCTTGGGGTGATTTCAGAAGGCGTGAGAAGGCAGAGAGGAGAGACCTTCCCAGGGCACCAGAAAATGTTTAGCAAACCAGCTGTCTGGGGGGAAACAATGTTTGCCCGTTTCTGTGGTGTAAATACTCCTGCCACGGTTATTTTCAAACCAGCCATGTGACACCGCTGAATGCACAGCTGGGAAGAGATGCCCACCACTGGCTTCCACGGCCCCATCTCTCCCTTCTTTCTCCCACCCCTCTATCCCTCTGTCTCTATCTCCATCTCTTTCTCTCTCCATTTCTGAATCATATAGGAGTAAGGGGAGATTTTACTCCCCTAAATATCTCAGACTACCTTGTCTGACGAACTTTAAGGATAGACAGACATAAAGTGTTCTTCAATTTTGTGAAGGAAGCAGATATCTGTCCCTTGTTTTCCATTTCCCAGATTCTAAACCCATTTCTGTGTTTGAGGAATTTCAGACCTCAGGAATCTAGGTAGAAAGGTGAACCCGGAATGCCAGGTCCTGTCTTTCCCAGCTCCCCTGCAGTCATGTGACTGGGCTGCACCCATCCCATGTATACCTCATGCTAGTGTTGGCAGTCAATGGCACACTGAGGTGGCAGGGGCAGACCCTCTTTGTGGAGCTGGACCTGGGCTGCGGCAGCGGCATCAAGGTCCAGCAGGGGCACCGCTCATCCCGGCGCAGTGTCCCCCACTGTGGGCTGAAGGTAGCCAAGCCCCACAGCCTCCACCTCTCCTCCTTTCCTTTCTGTGAACTCTGTTTCTACTGAAATCAGCCAGAGCCAGGGCCAGCTTACCTGATGCCAGAGCCACAGGTTGACTGTCACACTTCCACAGCAAGCACCTTGCCACACAGAGAGCAACGTGGGGTCGCTGTCATGGGGAAAGTCAAGTCAGGATAAAAACAACGTCCTCTTTCCTCACTCGGTGGAACTTAGTCTGGATGTCAGCACGAGATGGTGCTGCTGTCCCTGGAGTCTCTGCCTCTGCTCCAATCTGAGCACCACCACACCCTGACTGGGAGGCCCTCAGTGTCCCTGTCTCTCTAGGGTGCTCCTAATAGGCACGGCCCTCCCAGGGTTGCTGTGCAGGAGGAGACGTGCAAGAGGCACTTCTCCCACAGCTCGTGCTCCAGAGGCGCAGCGGGCTGGCTCCTGTCCTGCCCTGTTCCTGCACGGCTCGCTTTACCATGCATAGTACTGTCCTGCACCACCTGACAACTGTTTGGAGAGAAGCTGTATTTTTATCCCATAACACAAACTATAATTTACAAGGGCAATTTTTAAGATTTTGCAATCGGAGCATGGACCTGCAAAAGGCTATTCATATTCTCAGAGTGTCTGTGAACCCTAGTTAAGAGCCCCTTCTGCACGGGGTTAACCAGAGCCAAGTAGGCTAGCTACAACCAGCCACATCTGAAACCTCTGGGGCAGTCCTGCCCCAGGGAGGGGAAGAGCCTTACTGCATGATTGTTCAACATGCCTGTCACGAGAAGGAAACATGCAGGTGCCAGGGGGTCATGTGACCTGCCAGTTTTAAATGAAAGAGCCAGAGTTGAACCTGGATCTCAGACCTCCCTGGTTTGGAAGTCTCTGCCATTGTGTCTACGGCAGCACACAGTTAGCAAGACTTTTCCAGACTCCATGTGTAGGGTTGGTGGGTAAGGGACAACTAGGGGTAAGGGTGCTTTCTCATGCAGAGAGAATGAGATCATAAACTTGGGCATTTTTAATGAAAAGCGATTAGGTAATATGCCACAAGGGCCTTGAGAATATTCTCAATCTTTGTCTAATTCTGCTTCCAGAAACCTATCAATGAGATGCGATCGGAGACACAGACAAAGCTTTAACTTCAAGGTTGTTTGTTTTAGTTTTATTTATAAAAGCAGAAATTGGAAACAACCTAGATCACTTAAAGGGTGGAGACGACTGAAAAATTATAATGCACCCCTTTATGAAGCTATCAAAACCCATGTTTCCAATGGCACAAGAAATTGCTCATGAGATAATGTGAAGTAAAAGGCATAAAACTATATTCAGTATAGCAATTTTGTGTGCAACAAAAAATGTTAAGAATGACTCTTTCTGGCTAGAGGGGTCATTGGTGATTTGTAGTAATTTGCAAAATCTCTGCAGTGAGATTCTATAGAGCATCTACAAAATTCTACAATGCACATTTTAAAGTATTAGAATAAAAATGAATGTGTATAGCAATAAATCTAAATAGTCATGAGTCACAATATCAAAAATAAAATGTTCTGATAATATTAGACTCAAAGAAAGAAAAAAAAAGAAATAAATCCAACAATAAGAGCCACAACAAAGTGACTAGAAATGGAGGGAAAGAAGATGTAGGAAAGCAAAATTATATCAATATAAGACAAAGCTGAAATCTATGAAGAAGATGTATTGTGAGAGATCTTATTTTTATTTATTTTATTTATTTATTTATTTTTTTAAGGATTACCAGTAAGGGGTCTTAACCCTTGATTTGGTGTCGTCAGCACCACACTCTCCAAAGTGAGCCAACCGGCCATCCCTATGTAGGATCCGAACCCGTGGCCTTGGTGTTATCAGCACCACACTCTCCCAAGTGAGCCATGGGCCGGCCCAGAGATCTTGTTTTTTTTGTTGTTGTTGTTTGGGGGTTTTTTTTGTCCTTTTTGAGACCAGCCGCACTGCGCTCAGCCAGTGAGCGCTGCGAGCACACCGGTCATCCCTATATAGGATTCAAAAGCGCGGCAGGAGCACCACCACGCTCCCAGGGCTGCACCCCCCCCGAGTGCGCCACGGGCTCGGCCCAGAGATCTTGTTTTTAAATGAATGAACTATAGAATTAATCAGGAACTGACATCCTCAGGCCTGTATTCTGGCAGTTTGGTGGCAGAGCTTGGAGTCATGGAAAATTAAGTGTGACTTTGAGCTTTGACACTGACCTGCTGTTGATCAGGGGCGTTTGGGGACACCATCTCCTCTCTGCACTGTTTTTTTCATCCCTAACAGAAGAAATACCGCTGGTGACCTCACAGGGTTGTTGTGGAATTAAATGAACTGAACGTGAAGGCACTTGCACAATAATGGGTATAAAGAGCTGCTCAATAAATTTCCTTTTCCTTTCATGTCCTGAAAAACATGGCAACAAAATATGTAAAGGAAAATTTATTAGACATATGAGGGAAATGGACAGAAATACAATTGTTATATTAGATTGTGACTCACTGTTGTCCAAATTCAGACAACAGCAACCACTCAAATTCCTCTTGGGGATCACGAGGGATACAGGAGCATTTTGTAAACTGTAAGGCAGTATAAGAGTGTTAGTTATTTTCAAGATGCAAAATAATATTTATGGGAAACAATTCCTTTTTACCAAGGTCATAAAAAAATTCTCAATAAATTTTTAATGTAGAAATATTTCAATCCATGTTTATCACCCCAATATATTCTAATATTAGTCATTTATATTTAAAGTAGAAATACTCCATCCCCTCCAACATTCTCAAGTGCTCTCCTGAATAATATTTATAAAATGAAGGACATAAAAAATTTAATAGTAATTGATTTGGAAAATATGGAAAATAAAACATTATACCTTGCAATCAGATTTTAATAATAAATCAAAACATGCCTAAAAAGTTGGGTTGAATATTAGAATGTGGATACAGAATTAATTTATGATATTTGCTGTAATTAAAAAAAATCACAAAAGAGACATTCAAAAGATTTGGTAATAAAAATGTTTAAAATTATAAACGAGGACAGGCTGAGATACAATATTATCAGAAAACATACAGAATCCATAAAGGATTCACAGAAATTGACTGGAAAAAAATTGAAGACTCAGATGAGTGGACAAAGGATTTTAATCCACAGAGCATGTTTTTTTATTAACTAATAGATGCAAAGGTAAACAAGAATATTTAATTAAACACTAATATAGTCTCCCATGTATGGACAATGTTCTAAGCAGTGATGTGATCTTAACGCCTCTCACCTTCACAACAGTGCTCTGAGGTAGGTAGTGTTCACTGTTCCCATTTTAGAGGGAGGTGAAACAGTCATCCACAGTCACACAGCCCGGAGATGATACAACCAAAGATGAAGGCCACGTTGTATTCTCCTGATTACTTTATTACACAACCAAGGTCAAGGAGGCAGGAGGTGTGTTCACGAAGATGTAGATGCAGCAAGATTTATGGTTATTAAAACAACAGAAACAACCAACAATGTAGGAATGCTGAAGAAAATAACATCAACTGAAGAATTTTCATACTGTCACTAAATTTGTAACTCGGCCCACTTTGAGCAACTTGGAAGATATAAGTGAAAAGAACATAAATTGCATGCACACTACTCTTGCAATGATGTTAAATACACATGCCTATAGCTGAGGGTGGGAAGGATGCCTGGAAAGTGAAAACAGTCCATTTGGTGATAAATTGTACCCATATAGTGCCACATGGGAGTAGTGGTTGGGAGGAAAGGTTTAAGAGTGTTAGAGATGCTTTGCATTTCCCCCAAAATAGCACCCTCTCTCTCATTGCAGAGGCTTCCTGGGGCTCAGGTGCCCCCAGCCCATCCACCCTTCTGACACTGCCTGTTCCTCATGGTACCTCTTTTGGGGGGATTTCCCTGGCACCCCACCCATACTTGGCCTTGGGGCCATCCTCTATGCCCCAGAGCAGCCTGCTTCTCCCCAGGGTGGGAGCCTCACCATGCAGGGCTGGCTCCTTTCCTTGCCTGCAACCCCAGCAGCCCCTTGAGGGTACAGTCTCAGCTCCTGCCATGGAGCCTGGTCCAGGGTGGGAGCCCAGGGTGTATGTGTTGAAGAATTTAGGTCCTGCAGATGAAGTTCTGATAGCTTCATAACATTCATCAGAAATAGCACAATTCCCTCCACCTGCCCCACCAATCAATACTGAATTTTTAACCCAGAATTTTTTATCATAAGTTAAGCATTCCAGAGCATCATAAATGGGAAGGTTGCTAAGTAATCTTTTTATATCAAAAGGGAATGAAAGACAGTATATGCCTGAGAAAACTGAGGAGTCAGATCATTCATTCTGAATCTTAATTCCAAGAGTCCCATTGTTATAACAATATTTTTTAAATCCACACATCTTCCTAAATAGCAAATTTCAATATAAAACATTCTAATAAGAATTTGTCTGCTCTTTAAAATGACCCTGAGAAGTAAGTTTTTTATTTACTTCATTTGACCTATGTGGAGCAGGAGGCTGAGGGTGCTGTCGTAGTTGGCGTAGGTGGTGTAGGTGGTGCGGGTGGTGCGGGTGGTGCAGGTGGTGCAGGTGGTGTAGGTGGTGCAGGTGGTGTAGGTGGTGCAGGTGGTGCAGGTGGTGTATATGGCCCAGGTGGTGTAGGTGGTGCAGGTGGTGCAGGTGGTGTATATGGTGCAGGTGGTGTAGGTGGTGCAGGTGGTGTAGGTGGTGCGGGTGGTGCAGGTGGTACATGTGGTGTAGGTGGTGCAGGTGGTGCAGGTGGTGTATATGGTGCAGGTGGTGTAGGTGGTGTAGGTGCGGTAACTTGTTCAGGTTGCTCAGCTTTACAAAAACAAAAAACAAAAAACCCTCTTTAGTGTTTACTGAAGGGCACCCAGGAAGAACATTTAAAAGTGAATTAAGCAGAACTCTGAGACTGCTCCAGCTCTTCAGTGATAGTAACAAAATCGGTGGTTCACACTTACATGGCACATGGTTGTTTTCAAAGCAGTATGATGTGGCGGCTGAGTTTCCATAGTCACCCCATAAACTTTCTAGGGCTGTATCAATCTGCCTAATTTGATGTGGGCTCTAACGAAGCTGAGAGATTGAGAGACATGCCCAAGAACAGCACAGAGCCTCGCCACGTGTCCCACACAGGCTCTCAGCTCACCTGTGGCCTCTCTCCTCACCTCACAGTAGCACCTTGAGTGGGTGCAATAAGATGGCGATTTTATAGATGCAGGAACTGAAGAGGAGGGATTTCAGGAACATTCCTAAGACCTCACTGCCAGTGAATGGAAAAACCAGGGTGGAACTCAATGTTCTAGGTCTAAATCCACAACCGTCACACTTAGCCACTAAAGCAGTGTTTCTCAGAGCGTGGCCGCTAGACCAGCAGCATCAGCATCATGTGGGAGCTTGTTAGAGGGGCAGGTTCTCAGGCCCCACCTCACACTGCTGCAGGTGGAGCCCAGCAATCTGCGTGTCTGCAAGCCCTGGGGGTGGCAATGCTCTCATCTCCATCTCCACCTCTAGCTCTATCATCTCCACCTCTGTCTCTACCTCTGTCTCTGTCTCTATCCCTCTCTCCTCATGTGGCTATTAACTAATGGGACAAGGACTGTTTTGATTCCGAATCCCATACTCTTTCAACAGGCTAGATTAGCTGTTCTGTTGTTTATAACATAATATCTGAAACTGGGTTATTTATTTTTTAAAAAACATAATTTATCTCATGGTTTTGGAGGCTGGGAAGTCCAAGGTCCAGGGAATACATCTGGTCAGGGTCTTCTTCCTGGTGGGGACAATACAGAGTCCCGTGATGACACAAGGTACCACATGGCAAGGAGCGGGAAAAACAACAGATGTATGTGCGCACTTGCTCTTCATACAAAGCCATCAGAGCCACTCCCTGATAACCCATCAAACCACTGACTCCGTCACTCCACAAATGGATCAGTCCATTCAAGACAGCACAGTTCTCACAACCCAGTTGCCTCCTAAGTCACCACCTTTTGAATACCGTATTGGGGATTAAGTTCCCCAGGAGCTTTGGAGGGGACGAACATACAGACCACAGCACTTGGAAAGTTTAAAAGCAAGTCATCAACAACAAAAACCAAAAAATACAAAGAAACAAACCAAACACACTGTCCAGGCCCCACACAAAAACAATTAAGTCAGAGTCCCTGGGGGTGCACCAGGCCCTGCTTTTGTTTAAAGTTCCCAGATAGATGTCAAGCAGCTGTTTCCCCAACTGCCTGATAACCTTTGGCAATCGGAGTCTGTCTAAGAGCCAGGCCTTGAAAAGCAGCTTGCAAGCTCTAAACTCTGTGGGGCAGTGTGGGGGGCCTGCTAAGGATCAGCCACTGTAGGGATCAGTCTTCACTGCAGGGCGATGGCCTAGGCCGTACCTTTGGGGAACCTCCAATGTTTGTACTCTGTTTGTACCCTAAGGTGAACATTCTAAGTGTGCATGTCTGGCTGACCAGAGTCCCTAGAGAAGGTCTACTGGTCTCCTTCCTGGAGGGGATGTCAGGGGTCATGTGGGAAATAAGCCTGGACACTGGGGGTCTGAGCAGCTCCCCCCTCATGCTGAAAGAGACACACTGGTGCAAGATGACAGCATTGGTGCAAGATGACAGATGACTGTCTCTACCTCCACTCTTCTCCTTGGCCCACAGTTGAGGGTTTCTTCCAGGCTGTTGGGTGGCAGCAAACTCACCCCAAATCCCCTGAAAATAGCTCGATGTGTCCCATCAGGGACGTTGTGGGTTCTCTGCACCTGCCGCTTACAGGTGCACTATGTTTCCCGCATGTCCCTGCCTTCCTGGACGTCTCCTTTCTCTTCCTGTGTCCCTGTGCCCTGTGTCTGCCTACGCACTTGTGTCCTCAGGATTTTCCTGCTAAAATAAACATGTGTTAACCCTCCAGGCTGGTAAAAACACCACTAGAAATTACTGCAGAGGGAGAAAATTGCAGGCCATACATGCAGATATTCAAGAAACATCACTGTTATTTCCTAAAAGTAATGGCACTAGGGCCATGCAAAGGGTGGGGGGCAGCGCCATGGCAAGGGGAAGCCATAGCAGCCAGAGGTCCACCCTTGCCATGTCTGGGCACCCACTGTCCCAGCCAGACCCTCATGCCTAGTGCCCTCTGAGCACATGTCCTCAGAATCCAGCCACATCAGGGTCACATCGGGGAGCCCAGTCTAGACCTCCCACTGGCAGAGCCTGGAGAGCTCATTCCTTCTCCCCAGTCCCTCAGAATCACCTTAGGTCTGGCCGGTCCTCTCTCTGTCTTCCCCAGAGGCACACAGTGTCACTTCAGCCCCTTCAGAATGCCTACCTTCAATTTCCATAACCGACCAGGTGCTTGGAAATGGCTTCAGGAAACCCTGCTCCAGACCTGCTCAGAGGCCCGGATGCTCCAAGGCTGCCGTCGGCCTGAATGCGCAGAGGGACAAAAGAAACACAGGGAGGAAAACCACAATTTATATCTAAAATGCTATTCTGCCATATTGCAGCATGATCTTATGAACTTTCAGAGGTCTTATCAAAATGGACCCCAGAGAGAGGGCTCCAGACAGGACCTCCTGACAGGACAAAAACTCCATTTCCCAAAGCCTTGATGTCACATTTTGCAATGACATGAGGTGACTATAAAGAGAGCACGCTGCTTCTGGAGTTCAGTGCATCCCTCAATAAGCAAAATCAACGGTCACGAGAAAGAAATGAAATTACAAACCAAGCGCTGGCAGCAGCCTGCAGCTCACCTAGCCTGTCTTCCTGTTTCAAATGAAGTCGTTACTTGTCCAGGTGACCAGCACCCCCAGGCCTGCCTATCCACTGGGCCTGCTCTACAAGCCCAGCACCCTGGCCTCGGACGGAGCCCCTCAGGCAATCAGACACACCTTCTGCCACCCCCTGGGACAAGAAGGCAGCACGTAGAGGATGCCAATAAGACAAGCCAGCTTCTCCTGGTGCCTGGATATTTCCAGACATGTATGTAAGCATTTCATAACCCAGAATGCTTTTCAAAGGCAAATTTTTACAAAACGCCACTTCATGAGGAGATAATAGGGGGTTTTCAGAAAAAGAGGAAACCAGAATGGCTGAACATTTCTGCTGTCTTTGAAAAACCACAGAAACCACAGCAGGAACAAATGTGAAGGAAGAAGGCTTTCTGCCACATGGGGGAGGGGAGGCGGATGAGACTCCCCTGATGATGCGACAGAGCAACCCTCACCGGAAGCGAAAGCGCCCTTCCAAGAACCGGCTGTTCCCACTGCCACAGAACACACTCATCGTCCACAAGACAAACGAGGTGACCGTCGGCCTCCAGTTTATGTAATAATGCAGCTCAGTATTTACGAGGCTTTGCAACAAAGGCTAATTAAAACTGGGAGCAAATATAATGTCATTTCAAGAACTGCTCATTTAGCTTTGACAAGTGACAACCAGAAATGATATCAATTTACTAAAAACTTGAGTATTTTTTTTATCACACTTTAGATTAAGTTTAGTCTTGTAGGAGATTTTAAATATCTCAGGAGCTAGCAACTGACTTCTAGCTCCTATCGGGGTGGTTTAGGGTGCAGCCACATTGTCCCTGCCAGTGTATCAGCCATGGTTTCAGTTCCCCAAAGAGAGGATGCCCAGGTTGGAGCCCTCGTGGCCAAGCAGCACCAAGGCCTTTCTTCCCGCAGCTGATGAGCTGATTACGATGGCCAAGGAGACCCAAAGGGCATTTTGAAAAATGGTTCATAAAACGTGTTCAGACAAACTAGAAATAAACACAGAGATTCCAGGAACCACATGTTCTGGAGGCACCAGCGGGATGGAGGGACGCTGGCACTTCCTAATTATATCTCACATTGTTTTCCTCTGCTCCTCTTTTCCATACCAACAGTAAGTCTGATTGCTAAAATGTTCCCAGATAAAAAGCTAATGATGCAACTTTTTAAAAATGACAATAGTTAAGAGAATTTCCGGAGCATTTCATCCAGGTGGGACTATAAACTAACCTTGAAGAGTCCTCTTCTGAGCTTAAGTTTAGTGTTGCAGACTTGGGGGGGAAATAAAAACAGATTGGAACAGTTAACCAAATTGCACGTTCAAATCTTTTTTTCTTTTAATTGACACACATTTATGGGGTACAGAGTGATATTTTGATACCTGAATACAATGTGTGATGATCAAATCAGGGCAATTAGCATATTCATCACTACAAGCATTTATTATTTCTTTTTGTTGAGAATATTTGAACTCCTGTCTTGGAGCCATTAAAAATATAGAAGTTATTGTTAATTATAGACACCTACCACTGCTATACAACACTGGACCTTATTCTTCCTATCTGGCTCTAAGTTTGTATCTATTAACCAACCTCTCTCTGTACTCCTCTCCCCACATCCTTCCCAGCTCTACTAACCACCATTCTACTCTCAGCTTCTTTTATTTTTTAAAAATATTTATTGAATCATAATTGATTATACATATTTTGGGGGTTCAATGTTGACGTATGTTGATCAAATCAATATTACTAGCATATAGATTGTTACAAATCGTACTTATTCTTGATGCCCCTTGTCCAATCTCTCACCATCCCCCTCTCCTTCCCCCCTCCCCTCTAATTACCCTAGATGTCTTCTCTCCTTCTGAAGGAGTAGTGGTTACTCTGTTGATTTGTTGCCTCGATGATCTGTTCAATGCTGAGAGGTGTGTTCAGGTCCCCCAGTATTATCAAAGAGCAGATGCTTCTGTCACTCTGGAATGAGCTTTGTGGAGAGAGACATCCTCTTCTTTACTTTGGTCTCTGCTGGTGACTGTCCTTGTGTCAGTGCACTCCAGTGGCTGGTGGACCATCTGCATGGTGGTTGTGGCATATAGCTGCTTTTGTGGCAGCTGTGGTTATGGTGGTGGCCATGGTGGGCCACCCACATGGAGATGATGTTTTTAGCATGTTCCTTATCTAGTTGGTGGTGGTGATGGCAGTGAGCCTGGTTGTGGGTGGGGGTTCCAATCCCCAGATCCATACCTCAGGACCCCAGGGGGGTCCCATGGCACTGGTAGTGTGCCTGGTTGTGGGTGGAGGGTCTGGTCCCTGGCTCCTTATCTCTGGACCCCAGGTGGGCCCCATGGCACTGGTAGTGTGCCTGGTTGTCCCCCCTTTTCTGGCTTGGTATCCCAGGGGACTTCAGGTCCTTCTACGTGTTATAGGTATTTGGTGAAATGAGACCTTTACTAGTTAGTATCAAAGTTTGTCTCTGGTTGTGGGTACTCTGCTTTTTCTTTCAGTTCTGTGTTGGATTATTTGCTGTTCCCACCACTTAAACTCTATGCTGTAACTAATTTGTCTTCCTTTGCTTACTTCTAAACTGGGGGAACTTCCTGTGGGGACCAGTACTTGAGCTATGTGGTTGAGCTAAATTGCTGCTTTGCTGCTCATTCCCTGGGGAAGGCTTTTTGTGCAGCTCAGGTTTTAATGGTTGACTTTATAGGACTTCCGGGTTTAGTGAAGTCCAGTGCACCTGGGTTGTAGAAACACTGGTCTGGGCCTGAGTCTTCCATCAAACTGCACCCCATGCAATTCTGCATTCCTGGCCAGCCTCCTCTGAGTGGTCCTGTGCTGATTGAGGGACAGATCAGCTGTCCTTGATGTGCCCCAGTGTTCTCCTGGTGGGCCCATATCCCCCACCACCCACACTGCAAACCATTCCCACAGGTCAGGCTGTATGCCAGTCCCTTGTGAATGGCTCCTTTTTTCAGTTGTTTTGGCTCCTTGCTCCTATGTGGGTCCCTGGAACTTTATTTTGGTCTTGCTGGCCTGGGGGCCACCAAGGCCTTCTTCTCCCCTGTTGCCTCCATGCAACTTCATCCGAAGGGCACAGCTGCAACTTTTGCCAGCTCCTGCTCCGTGCACTCACCAGCTCCAGCATGGATACAGCTGGGGCTCAAAATGGTCAGAGCAGTATTTTCTTTCTCTCGTCATGGCTTCTCCTTCCTTCATGCACTCCATAGGCCTCTCCTCCTCTTCCCCTGAGCTCTAGCAGCCCCAGCTTGGCTGTCATTGCTTTTTAATAGTTGTAAATTAGTTGATTTCTGGGAGAGAGTGATACTGGGGACCATCTATTCCACCATCTTGACCGGAAGCCTACTCTAAACTTCTATGAGCTCAACTTTTTAAGCTCCCACCTATGAGTGAGAACATGTGGTATTTGTCTTTCTGTTCCTGACTTATTTCACTTAACACAATGTCTTCCAGGCTCATCCATGTTGCTATAAATGACAGGATTTCATTTTTTATGGCTGAGTAGTATTCCCTTGTGTATGTATACCACATTTTGTATTAATTTTTATTTTTAATTTTACATATTTGTGTGGTACAGCAGATTGTTTCAATACATACATATATTGCACAATGATTCACTTAAGGTAGATAGCATGTCCATCACCTATACACTTATCTTTTCTTTGTGGTGATTATGATTATGGTCAAGATCTTCTTTTCTAGCTATTCAGAAATATACAATGTAATATTATTAGTTACGGTCAGCCTAGAACACCAGAACTTATTCCTCCTATCTATCTACCTGTAACTTTGGACCTGTTAATCCACCTCTTTCTTTTCCCCTTCCCCCATTCCCTTTCCCTTCTCAACCTCTGGTAACCTTTATTCTACTCTCTACATCTGCAAGAATCACTTTTTATTTTTTAAGATTCCACACATGAGTGAGATCCTGCAGCATTTGCCTTTCTGTGCCTGGCTTACTTCACTTAAAATGATGGTCACTATTTCTATACTTCTTGCTGCAAATGACAGGATTCCACTTTTTTTTTTTAATAGTTGAATAGTATTTCATTGTGTATATATACCACAGGGTTTGGTTTGGTTTGGTTTGGTTTTATAATGCATTCATTTGTTGATGGGCATACAGGTTGACTTCATCTCTTGGCTGTTGTGAATGGTGCTGCAATGAACGTGGGAGTGCAGGTGTCTCTTCAAGATACTGCTATCATTTCCTTCGGTCATACACCTACTAGTGGAATTGCTGGGTCACGAGGTAATTCTATTTTTAGTTTTTTGAGGAACCTCCATACTGTTTTCCATAATGGCTGTATGCATTTACATTCCCACTGACAAGGTATGAGAGTTCCCTTTTCTCCACATCCTCTCCAGCATTTGTTATTTTCTGTCTTTTTGATAATAGCCATTTTATCTGGAGGGAAATAATATCTCATTGTGGTTTTAATTTGCATTTCACTGATGATTAGTGATGTTGAGCATTTTTCATGGGTTTGTTGGCCATTTGTATGTCTTCTTTTGAGAAATTTCTGTTCAGATCCTTTACCCAATTTTTGTTGGGTTACTGAGGGGTTTTTTGCTAAGTTGTTTGAGTTCCTTATGTATTGTAGATATTAGACCCTTGTCAGATGCATAGTTTGCAAATACTTTCTCCCATTCTGTTGATTGTCTCTTCACTTTATTGATTGTTTCCTTTGCTGTGCAGAAGCTTTGAAGTTTGATGTGATCCCATTTGCCTATTTTTGCTTTACTTGCCTGTGCCTTAGTAGCCTTGTTCAAAAACTGCTGCCCAGTCCAATTTCATGTAGTGTTTACCCTATGTTTTCTTCTAGTAGTTTCACAGTTTGGGGTCTTAAATTTAGGTCTTTAATCCATTTTAAGTCAATTTTTGTTTATGGTGAAAGATAGGGGTCTAGTTCAAATCTTCAGCATGAATACCACAATTTTTAATCTATTCATCTGTTGGTGAACACTTAGGTTGATTTCATGTCTTTGCTATTATGAATAGGTCTGCAATAAACACAGGGGTGCAGGTTCATTATTCTAATTTCCTTTACTTAGGATAAATACCCAGTAGTAGGGTTGCTGAATCTTTACTGAAGAAAGAATGTTGCCATACTCAGTCATTCAATAAAATCACAGAATTAGCTTCAGAAAGTAACAAAGAGCAATACCAGATCACAGAAGGAAAAACAAATGATTATCTCAACTGATATAGAAAAAATATTTAGTAATGCTTAATCCTATTAATGAAAAAATTCTTAGCAAACTAGGAAGAGAGAACCTCCTTAACCTAGTGAATTTTTATACCAAACTCTTGCAGCCAGTCTTATATTCCTGATGAAGAAACTTCAGACACATTCCTTTTAAGATTGATAACAAGACAAGAATGCCACTTTTTCTGGTACTTTTGAAGATATTGTCAGAAGTCCTGGCCAACAGCACAAGGAAAGAAAACAACTAAAGAATATAAGAATTAGAGAGAAAGAGATAAAGCCATCATTTTTTGAATGATCATCTATCTAGAAAAACTAATGAGTTCTACAGACAACGTATTAGAGCTAAAAAAGATTGCTCACAAAATTTTTGATTACTTGACCAACCTCCAAAAAATAGCATTTCTCCATATTATTAATAACAACAAAAAATGTGGGGGAAAAAAGTAATATCCCATTCACAAGGACAACACATTCTTAAGTATTTAGAAATTAGCTTAATCAATAATATGCAATGTTTCTGTGGTGGAACTCCAAAATTATGATGAAGAAAATAAAAGATGATCTAAATAAATGAAGAGATTTTTTACTTTGGGGTGAGATGATTTAATGTTATAAAGATGTCTATTATCACCAAACTAATATATAAATTCAATGCAATCCCAATCAAAACTTACTCAGACTTTTTTTTTAGAAACTCATTAACTTACTTAAAAATTATATGGAGAAATAAAAGTCCATTAACACTTAAGTCAGTTGAACAGAAAAGAGAGAGAGGATTTGCCTTACCAAATGTTAAGACATACTTCAAGGTCATAGGAATGTGGCATTGACCCTAAAATAGACCAACAGATGAGTGAGGCAGAAGAAAGCTCAGGGAAACAGTGCACTATGGCAACTTGATCCATGTGATTGACACATAATAGTGGAGCAAAGACAAATTTAGCAAATGATCTTGGGAAAATTGTCTCACTATATGAAGAAAAATTACACTGGGTGCCTACACCAAACCACATATGACTGCGGACATTATTCAGATTAAAAACCAAATGTGACAGGTAAAATTATAAAGTCAGTAGAAGAAAATGTAGCATGATATTCTATGACTTGGGTTAGGAAAGTATTTCTGAAACAAAACTCCAAGATTCAAATTATATGGAAAAATTTGATAAATTAAGTACATTAAGATTAAGGATTTGTATTCAAGGGTGGACTCAATGAACAAAGTTATCAGATGACAGAATTATAATGTCTAAAACAGACAAGGGATGCACATGGAGAATATACAAAGAATACTTACAAATCTACTAGGAAAATGTGGCAGTAAAGAACAAAACAGCAAAAGGATATGAACAAGTAAATTGTGAGGAGAAAACCCAGAAGACTAAAAACCATGTGATGATTGCTAAATTTATTAGCTTGAACCAGAAAAATGCACATTCAAACAACTATAAGAAATCATTCTGAAACTACAGATGCACACAAACTAAAAGCTGAAAATATGCGGTCATAGGACCACTGATAAACTACTGGAGATTAACCAGTCATTTCAAATGATCTGCCATAACATGGTCAAATTAGATAATAGCCCACCTTATAAGGCAGAAATGTTATGACTGGGTCGAGATCACAAAGAAATCTTACATGGGTACATAAGGAAGCATGCATAAAGATGTTCATTATGGCATTCCTTATGGGGGTAGGGCACTGGAGACACCCAAGTGACCATCACTGAAAGAGTGGAATGGGAATAATATGCCGTGTGCACCCCCTAGCATACTATGAATCTATTATGGAAAAAAAAGAAGTAGAAGAATATTTACTAAAATGGGTGAATCTTACAAACATAGATCCTATTAAAAAATAAGGAAAAAATGAAATATGTATGTTCGAGTATGAGGTGACAGTATAATGCCCGTTAAACGGAGAAGGTATCCTGAGACCAAAGAATGAAGCAGGCAACTCCATACAGTTTACAAGGAGATGCTGCTGCTGATGATGATTGATGGGTGGTTACTTACTGGGAGTGGATCAGGCTGAGTATCAACCCAGGTGCTGCACAGCTGCTTTCTCCACAACCTTGGGTGGGATGGCGGGGAGGAGATGAAGCTTATAAGGGACTTAGAGACAAAAGTGGAGCTATGCCAAAGAGAGAAAGTTGTAGAAATGGAATATTCCCAGGTACCTCACAGCCTCGCCTTGCTTATCTTTGGGGCTGCTCGAGTCACTCCCCCATCCTACACAAGCATAACATTCTGTTCCTTACCCTTTCTTGGTTGCTAAGCAACCCATGCAGGGGAAAGATTGTAACTGTTGAGGCCAGAGTTCCAAAAACCACAAGGATGGAGTGAGTTCCACATTCCTACCATGCATGAACTATATATCACAATATCATTCATATGTATTTAATAATACATTCATGGAGTTCATCTTCCAGCATATTCTGATTAGTTTGCTTCAGGCCAACCATCCCACTGAGAATAACAAAATATAGACAGCATTTGTTTGACAAATAATACAGAGGAAGAATGAGGCCAAGAGAGGTGAGCCCAGCATTTGGGTTGCATTCACCCTTTTCCAAAAGAAAAGACTGAGGGCTCACCTTCTTAGTGAGGGCTGAAAGCTGAGAATCCAAGCAGAGTTTATAGAAGTCCCTCCATATAGGGGACAAAAGTTGGTGTCCTGGACCGAACCATGGGGAGGGGTCCTTGTGATCACACCAAGTTTTCAACTAGGACCTTGAGGACTTCTCCCTAGCAGGAAGGATGAACAGACAATAGACAAGCTCACACAAGGACTGATGTCCAGAAATCAACCATCTTAGCACCTTTGACCAGTTGAGGTAATAAGATGCCTTCCAGAGCCAAATCAATAAATCAATACATCTATCTCTCTGTTAGGAGATAACATTGTTAAGAGCTTACAAATACCTTGTCTTCCCCTTAGTGCAGGTCTACCTAGGATCTTTTCTCTCAGATTTTGTTAATCTGGAAATATCTTTATTTGTAGTTGTTTTCAGGGATATTTATTCTATTTAAAGAGACTTCACTTACACATGATCTTTACACCATCTCTCTTCTGTTTCTTAAACTTTTTTTTTTGTATTTTTCATCCTTTATTATATGTGTGCTTGTTCTGAATATTTCCTTCTGATCTGTCTTCCAATTTGCTGGTTGTCTCCTCACAGTATCTAATTTGCCCTTAAACCGTATGTATAGAATTTCGTGTTGGCACTTACGGTCCATCAGCACTTTGAAGGTATTTTATTGTCTTCAGGCTTTTATTATCAGTGGAGAAAGGACAAGTTAGAAGTTAGCAGTCTTATTTTCTGTTGAGAAGTTAGCAGTCTTATTTTCTGTTGAGAAGTTAGCAGTCTTATTTTCTGTTGAGAAGTTAGCAGTCTTTTTTTTTTTCTTTTTTTCATGACCAGTAAGGGGATCGCAACACTTGGTGTGGTGTCACCCACACCGCGCTCATCCAGTGAGCACAGCAGCCATCCCTATATAGGATCCGAACCCGTGGCGGGAGCGTCACTGCGCTCCCAGTGCTGCACTCTCCCAAGTGCGCCACGGGCTCAGCCCTAGCAGTCTTATTTTTGCTTCTTTGAAGCAAGTCTATCTTTTTGTCTGGCTGCCTTTGTTCTTAAGGAAGAAAGTAAACAGCATCAAACAGAACTCAGAAATGCAGGAGCATATGTAGAGCAATGGAAAAGGTGAATGGGGAGGTAAATGTAAATGAATATTGACTGCATAAGAAAAAATAATGTCTTGTGGGGGTTTTGTTTGTGTGTTTTGGTGACTGGCCAGTATGGGGATCTGCACCCTTGACCTTGGTGTCAAACACTGTGCTGAAACCAACTGAGCTAATCGGCCAGCCCTGTGGTTTTAACATAGGACAACAATAGCACGTAGTGGGGAGAGGAGCAAATCAAGTTAGAGGACTCCATGGTCCTCATACTGTTTGGGAAGCATTACAAATACTAATTTATATCAGACACAAAGCAACGAGGATGGATGTTGAAATCTCTAGGAACTTCGCAATACAAGGGTGTTAATAAATAAGCTAATAGAGGATAGAATAAAAATTATTTAAATACTTAAATAATTGGTATAAAGGCAAAAAGGGGGGGGATCATGGAACAAGTGGAATAAATAGAAACCCAATAGTAAGAGGTAGAGTTAAAATAAAATATATTAGGGCCGGCCCGGTGGTGCACTGCTACAGTGCGCCACTTGGGAGCGCGGTGGCACTCCTGTCGAGGGTTCGGATCCCACATACAGACCGGTTCCCGCTCACTGGTTGAGCGAGGTGCGGGTGCGACGCCGAGGGTTGCAATCCCGTTGCCGGTCCCGGTCCGGTACGGGCGCGACACTGAGGGTTGCAATCCGTTGCCGGACACGAAAAAAGACAAAAAGGAAAAAAAATAAAAAATAAAAAATAAATTAAAAAAAATATATATATATTAGTAATTTTATTACATGTAAACAGATTAAATACTACAATTAAAAGAAAAATACGTCAAAGAGGGAGGGAGGGAAGGATGAATAGGCGCAGCACACAGGATTTTTAGGGCAGCAAAACTACTCTGATACTGTGGTGCTGGACACATGTCATTACACGTTTGTCAAAACCCGTAGAATACACAATACGAAGAGTGAACCCTAATGTAGCCTATGGACTTTAGTTAATAATAGTATGTTAATGTTGGCTTATCAATTATAACAAATGTACCACATTAATACAAGATATTAATAATAGGGAACACTGGGGTGGCGGGGATGTTGAGGGGGTACACAGGAGCTCTACTTGCCACTCAATTTTTCTGTAAACCTAAAATTTCCCCAAAGAGTAAAGTGTGTTAATTTTAAAAAGCCAAAGCTGACAAACCAGATATAATAGCAAATTCTATGTTTCTTGCAACAGACACATTTAATACAAAAATATTGAAATTAAAAGGATGGGAAAAGATCCACCATGCAAACACCAACCCAAAGTAGGCTGGTCTAGCTACCCTACTATCAGATAAATAAACCATAATGCAAGAAGCATTACTAGAGAAAAGCAGGGACATTTCATGATGAGAAAAGTTTAGTTCACTAGGAAGATATAAGAATTCTAAATTTGAATACACCACATAGCATATATTCACAATATTAAAAGCAAAAATTGACAGACTAAAAGGAGGCATACACAAAAAGAATGAAACACTATAAAATATCTTGCTCGGCAGTTAATAGAACCATCAGACACATCCTTCCTAAATCAGAGAGGATATTGACTTAGTAAAACTGGACCTAATTTCTTCCAGAAACTGAAAAATATACATTCTTTTCAAGTTCACGTGGAACATTTCCCAAAATTGACAATTAGCTGTCCATAAAGTAAGGTTCACATTTTCAAATGAATTAACTCATATAGCGTATTCTCTGTCCACGGTGGATTTAGGCTAGAAAACAGTAGTGAAAAGAAAACCAGACTCCTCCAAGTTTGTAAAATAAGCAAAATACTTCTAAATAATCCATCAGCCAAAAAAGAAATTACAACCTAAATCAGAAAATGTTTTAAACTGAACTGTGGTGAAAATATTACAGATCAAAACTTGTGGGATGCAAATGAAGATGTGCTTAGTGGGAAATTTATAGCCCTAAATGTATGTATTAGAAAATAAGAAAGTTTTAAAATCAATGCTGACAATCCATCTCAAGGAGTTATAAAAATAAGAGCAAACTAAACCCAAAGAAAGTAGAAAGGAGGAAGTGATACAAAGTGCAGAAATTAACCAAATAGAAAATAAATGGGCAACAGAAAATCAATTCAGCCAGAACTAGTTCTTTGAAAATATTGATAAAGTTGATAAACCCTGACCAATACTGCTTCAGAAGGAACAGAGAGAAAAAGCCACACACAAATTACACATGCACACACACACATATGCACACACACACACAGCCTAATTATAAAGAAGAGGACATTACGACAGAGTCTTTAGATATTAAAAAGGTCTTAAAGGAATATTATAGAAGAACATTATGCTATTACATTTTAAAATTTAGAAAAAATCGACAAATTTCTAGGGAAAAAAGGAAAAACTACCCCAATCAATAGAAGGTTTTCATAAATTGTTTTCTATTTACTTAAGACATTTAATCAATAATTTCTAAACTATATATAAAGAAAACTGCGTTCTCAGATTATTTCACCAGTGAATTCTTCCAAATATTTGAGGAAGAAATAAAAAAACCTGCTGTTTTACAAATTCTTCCAGAGAATAGAAAGAGAGAAAACACTTTTTAATTCATTTATTGATCTAGCATAACCTTGATACCCAAACCTGACAAGGGCATGACGAGGGAGGAATATTACAAGTCAATCTCGCTCAAACAATACAAATACAAAAATCATTATTTAGGGCCGGCCCGGTGGCGCACTGGATAAGTGCGCCACTTGGGAAGCTCGGCGGCGCTCCCACCGAGGGTTCGGATCCCACATACAGACCGGTTCCCGCTCACTGGCTGAGCGAGGCGCGGGCACAACACCGAGGGTTGCAATCCCGTTGCCGGTCCCCGGTCCGGTACGGGGGCAACACTGAGGGTTGCGATCCGTTGCCGGACACGGAAAAAAGACAAAAGACAAAAAAAAAAAAAATCATTATTTAAAATTTTTTTCAAATCAAATACAGTGGGCTTTCAAAAGGATAATACATTATGACCACATTGGGTTTATTCTAAGAATACATTTTAAAATCTATCACAGTATTTCACGACGTAAACAGAATAAAGGAGCATAATCATATGCTGTCTCAATAGATGCAGAAGAAGCGTTTCAAAAAAATTCAACATTTATTCATGTGCAAAGTTGGCATCAACCTGACAATAAAAGGAACCCCTTAATTTGATAAAAATTACTCGCACACACTCACAAAGAAAGAAAGAAAGAGGGGAAGGAAGGAACAGAGGGAGAGATGGAGAGGCGGAGAAAAAGGAAGAAAACTTGTACATCCTATGGTTAAGTGTGAATTGTTGAAAGCTTTTCTTTTGGACCAGGAATAAGGCTAGGATGCTACCAGCCTCTCTTTTATTCAACATCATATTGCAAGTCCCAAACAATCAAACGAGAGGACAGAAAGACACAAGGATTGGAAAGAAAGGTATAAAACTTCCTTTACTTGCTGTCATCATAAGGTTATTTAGAAAAGCTAGATTAAATGTTAGCATTAATAAGCCAATGTATCAAAGGCACTGGATGGGGCTGGCCTGTGGCTCACTTGGGAGAGTGCGGTGCTGATAACATCAAGGCCACAGGTTCAGATCACTATATAGGGATGGCCGGTTAGCTCACTTGGGAGAGCGTGGTGCTGACAACACCAAGTCAAGGGTTGAGATCCCCTTACTGGTCATCTTTAAAAAAAAAAAAAAGTCACTGGATGCAAGGCCAATATTTAAAATCCAATTTTATCTCTTTATATCAACAACAATTAAGTAGAAAATTAAATTTTAAAACATTTTTAGTAACATCAAAAGTAATAAATACCTAGGGGCCGGCCCGGTGGCGCACTGCTACAGTACGCCGCTTGAGAGCGCGGCAGCGCTCCCGCCGAGGGTTCGGATCCCACATACAGACCGGCCGCTCACTGGCTGAGCGAGGTGCAGACGCAACACTGAGGGTTGCGATCCTGTTGCCGGTCCCGGTCCGGTACGGGCACGACACTGAGGGTTGCGATCCGTTGCCAGTCATGAAAAAAGACAAAAAGGAAAAAAAAAAAAAGTAATAAATACCTAGGAATGGATCTCATAAAAGATAGTCAAGGCATTTGTAATGAAAACTACTGAACATTAATGAGAAAAATTTAATAAAACCTAAATAAATGCAAGCATATACCACGTTCATGTATTGGAAGGTTCAGTATTGTAATAATGTTGGTTTAATTCAAATTGATCTGTAGATTCAATGCCATCCCACTCCAAAGTCTAACAGGGTTTTTTGTGTGTGTGCATGCGTGTGTGTGTGTGTGTGTGCATAAATTGTCAAGTGTATTCTTGTATTAGTCTGTTTTGTGTTGCTATAACAGAATACCTGAGACTGGGTAATTTATAAAGAAAAATAACATTTATTGCTTACAGTTTCTGAGACTGAGAAGTCCAACGTCCACCTGGTGGTGGTGACAGTGACCCAAAGGTCTCACACTGCAAGATGGTGGAAGCAGAGAGAGCAAGACAGACTCTCCTCTTCTTTTAAAGCCCTCAGAACCATGCCCCAACCACCATTTTTAATCCATTCACTACTGCACAGTCCTACAATCCAGTCACCTCTTCAAGGCTCCACTTGTCAATTATCATAATAGGATTTCCCACCCTCTTAGCAGTCACAGTGGGGGCTAAGTTTCTAATATATAAAACTTAGGAGACAATTCAAGCCTCAGTGAGTTTTAGGATAATGTAATTCAATCCACTACAATTCTTAAATATGTATGTAAATATAAAGGGCCAGAAATAAGCAAGATAATTTTGATTAAGAACAAAGTTGGAGGATAGATGCTACTGGTATTGGTGCAAAGATAGTCAAGATAGAACAACAAAACCAAATAGAGAGCTCAAAGACAGAGTCACACATAAGAAGATGCTTGATGTATGGCAAAGATAGTATATTACAGAGCAGGAGTGAAACGATCTTTCCAGTAAACGTGCTGGATCAGTTAGATATCCGTATGCAGAATAATGGATCTCTATATCTTTACTATAACTTCAGTTTCAAGTTTTGTAATTCTAAATGTGAATGACAAATAAGAAAACTTCTAGAAGAAAACAAAGACTATTTTCATGATCTTGAGGTTGCAAAATCATCATTAAACAGAAACCAAGAAGCATTAACCATAAAGGAAAAGATAAATTATACTATGTTACAATTAGGAATTCCCATTCAACACATCAGAGCATTAAGAGGTCTGAGAGAAAAACCACCAAGGGAGATAAAATATTTGCAACACATATAACTGGCAAAGGACTTGTATCCATAAAAATATTAAGTGTTTCCTAGAAATTAATAAGAAAAAGACAGACAAACCAAAAGAAAAATGGCAAAAATTTCAGCAAGCACTTCACAAAATAAATTATCAAAATGGTTGATAAACATAACTGGGTTTTGGGCCGGCCCGGTGGCGCACTGCTACAGTGCGCCGCTTGGGAGCGCAGCGACGCTCCCGCCGAGGGTTCGGATCCCACATACAGACTGGCCGCTCACTGGCTGAGCGAGGTGCGGGTGCAACACCGAGGGTTGCGATCCCGTTGCCGGTCCCAGTCTGGTGCGGGCGCGACACTGAGGGTTGCGATCCATTGCCGGTCACGAAAAAAGACAAAAAGGGAAAATAAATAAATAAATAAATAAACATAACTGGGTTTCATCAGGGAAATGCAATTAAAACAATAAGATTATCACTGAACACCCCAAAACATGGGTAATTTAAAAGATTGACAAAACTATAGATGCCAAAGATATAAAGTGATAGGAATTCTAACATATGTATTGCTGACAAGAAATATAAATTCTACAACCACACTGAAAATCTGTTTGGTCTTATCTAACAGCACTGAACATAGCCAGCAATTCCACTTCTAGGCCTATACCCAGCAGAAATGCATGTATACTTGCATAAACATTTCAAGAGTCTCCATAGCAACGTTATTTGTAATTGCCACAAATAGTTAACAACCCAAATGTCCTTCAAAAATAGAATGGAGGGCCGGCCCGGTGGCGCACTCGGTACAGTGCAGCGCTCCCACCAAGGGTTCGGATCCCATATAGAGACCGGTCCGCTCACTGGTTGAGCGCGGTGCGGGCACGACACCGAGGGTTGTGATCCCATTACCGGTCACGAAAAAAAGACAAACAAAGGAAAAAAAAAATAGAATGGATAAATAAATTGCAGTGTAACACCACAAAGAAATAGTATACAACAATGAAAACAAACTAATCTGTATGCATCAAGACACATGATTCTCAGAAACATATTGTCTACTGAAAGAAGCCAAACACAAAGAAATGCGTAGTATATGATTTCATTTCTATAAAATGCAATAACAGGCAAACTAATTGTATGGTACTGGAAATGAGGATAAACGTTACCTTTGGGGACAAAGTAGGGAAGAGCAATTGAGGGGACCCAGGCAGTGTTCTACATCCTGACCTGGTGCTATCATTTCACAAAAATTCACTGAACTCTACACACTTGTGATTTTTGCAACAACAGACTGGAGGAAGATATTTGCAATTGTCAGATGGATGATGAAGTAGTATCTAGAACACATATTTAAAATAACTCCAACAAATCATTTTGAAAAAAGATCAACAACTGAAAAAAGGAAAACAGAAACAAATCACTTCACAGGACACTCATGCAATAAAATACAAGAATGCAAAAATGTGGAAATATGTTCAGCTACCCAACCTGAGCATCTAGCGAGATTCCTCAAATGTCAATAACTGTTTTCACATCTATCGTGTCCCATGGTCACCCTGGGACTTCTGTTCTTCCATCTCAATTCCTAAACAGTCACACCTTCTGTAATGAGTGCAATTTTTCATTTATTCCCTGTTCTCTTCCTTAAAAGGTCATCGAGGTGATTTACAAACTACTTATGACACAAAAGATAAGAATAAATATTTGAAGAAGTTAGAGCAATTGGAAACTATGCACAGGAGGAGAATACAGATTATTGCCCCCAAATACCATCAATTCCTAGTGGGTTGGTGAAGGTGGTCACTGATTTGGCTCTGAGCTTTCAGCAAAGAAAAGAAGGAAATATGCCATTGCACGTACATTTAAAATATAACAGTTATTTAGGGCAAGTCCAGCCAAGTTTTTCAGGCATTGGTAGTAGTTAGTTAGTGCCATCTCCATGACCTGGAAATATGAAGTTGTTTTCTTTTTTTTTAAATCATCACTTAACAACTGTATATTGTTGAATTCTTCCTTTCCATTCCTGAATGGCCTCTTGAATGGGATCCAAAACTTTCCCGTTTTTAGGGGGTATCAAAACTCAACCCAGTTTAAAGTCTCAGTCCCTAGTGTGACTTGCATCTCCTCCCCACCCTTGAGCAAATGTTTGAGCCCAGGCTCTCTGTGCTGGGACTGGAGGAAAGAACGAGATGCCCCCTCCCTCCCTCCAAAGTGCTAGTATGCAGAGGAAGAAGGGGACTCTTCACCCAGCTGTTGAGTGACATTGCTCTTGGTGGATTGGCCGTCTCTGCTGCTCCGCTCGTCACCTTCTGAGGGGCAAGATTGTGGATCCGGCTCTGTCTTGGAATCCACAACCTCCCTACTGTGTCACCCCCTCATGCAGGAGAGCCGGGTCCCACTCAGCCCCTTCCACGCTCTCTAGACACCTGCCCCACTGCCTCCTGGTGGGACCCCCTCACTCCATGAGTGGTCCCATAGATGGGGCAAGAGCACGTGGGGCTGGCAAATGTTTAGCCATCAGTCTCCAAGAAAAGTATACATAGGCACACATACGGTTATTATAAATTTTACTCACACAAAGAATGTGTAACACACAACTTACAAATGATAATAAAATACATGCAATACTCTTCATGGACAGTTCTGCATAATCCATTGATTCAGACAGAAGGCTCTTTGGACTTCTGGTGAATTCTTGCATCCACAGCCCACCTGTGGTTCAACTGACAAGTGCAATTCTGAGACAAATGTTGGCTGATATTTTCCATCACGTTAAACAGTAAGACAAAATAATGAAGTTGTGTTCGGAGACTTAACTTGCCTGTGAACGGCATGAGCAACCTTTCTGCTGAATTGGATAATACCTGAAAAAAGGTTTCCTCAATTTTTCGTGCTGTTCATAATATAATGGCTATGGACACAATGTACTTTCAAATTTAATCTCCACCATTAACATTTTCTCTGTCATTTTCTCAAGTCTATACAACCAACAAAACAGTACATTAAGCCCTGGTTTGTAGCATCTGGCAATTTCCGTGGTGTAAATAGCCCCACCAGGTCAATATCACCAGGGGACCTTCCTGACATCGGCAAATGTGCAAACGTAAGAGAGGCGTGGTATTGCACTGTTAGATCGTACGTCTACTGCAGAGATAAACAGTACCTGTTATTAGGCATAGATAACAGAAAAATGTAGGCAAGTAACGAGAAAATAATGAGTTTTGTGTATTTTTTTCCCTTGGCTTTTAATATAATTTATTTTATTATGAATTTACATAATTTAATTTTTAATCATGGCTGTAATTAAAAACTGGCTCACAAAATTCCTGAAAATGTCACCGTTGGTTCTCATGAGCTCCAGCACACCACTGGATCGAGCAAGGGGGTGTACCTGCCTGCTCCTGCTGCCTTCTAAGGGAAAAGGGCCTGTCCCCAGCCCTGCGACACATGGGGCCTGAGGGTCACGTTGGCACCATGTGGCTTCCCCCAGCCAGACCTGGTTGGATCAGATGGAACACACACGATCTAAGAGGACCCCTCTGTGGACAGACTGAGTCCATTTCTTCGGATTAGAACCAAGACTCAGAGAAAGTGGCCAGCAAGTTAGCAGGACAGAGAAGACACACATGGAGTGAAACTAGCTTGTCAATGAGGAAATGCCAGCACTCGTAGGAAGTATCACAGACTATCTTTGTTGACGTCTAAGACAGTTGCCACACCATTCGTTTTGAGTGGCCTGATACTGCCTGTGCACAGACACGGGCAAGGTGCCACTGCTCGGTTTGGGGAGTGCCCACAGCACAGTCCTGATTGAAACACTGGTCAGTTTGATTGATGGACAGGTCGTACATCCTATGGTTAGGGTCACACGCAGCGTGATTGTATACACTTAGAGGAGACTGAAATACAGCTCCAGGATAAGGTCACTGAGGTGACAGCAACAGGACCATGCTCTTGCAGAGAACCTTAACGAAGAGCTAGTGAAATGTCAGGAAAATGGACCCACAAAGATTCATTTAGATGCCGAAACCCTGGGCCAGATAGATTTTGGGTAGACCACGTGTTTCTTTTGTTCTATAGCAGAAAGTGTACAGTGTGCCATGACAAGCCTCCTAACCCCAAGAGGACCTTTGACCTTGGTGTTGTTTAACTGAATGGATAAACCTGGAGTCAGTTTTGTGCAAACCAAAATAGGTGAATGTTTTTATGTATTTGCTTCCTGAAACTGCTTTCTTGGTACTAATTAAACAAAAGGGAACTGTACCACCCCAGGTGAAAGAAATGAACTCTACTGGAATAGAAAGTCTATGTAGGTCAATGCATGCATTTATAAGATACGTGTCTATTTCCTTCTCTGTAAAGTGAGGGCAGCTCGCAGCGGTGTAGCCAGGCTTGCATAAGATCACAGGTTCATTCATTCATTCGTTCACTCATTCGGCACTCAGTGAGTACTGGAGGACTGAGAATACGGAGGCGTTCTGTGAACCATAAAGCATGAGGCCGATGCAAGGCATTGTTTGTCATCATTGCTTTACATGGGAGCAGGCAGTTTATAAAGAGCGTGACGAGAAAATAATGACAATTTAGAACTTAATTGTACAAAATTGCATGAACCCATGAGCAAGTGCCCAAAGAAAATACTCCCGGTTTGAAAGCAGCCCAGTCTGAGTTGGGGGTTCCTTTTCGAGCCTCCACACTGAAGGTCTCGAGCCCTGCCCTACAGACCAGAGGCGGCCACCACTTCCCAGACTGATCTCTGGACGTGGGGCAGCCACAATTTTGGAAAGGTTGGATTCTGGAAGACTTGCATAGTTCAAGACCAATTTTCTCATAAGAATAACTCAAAGAAGGGATCTGCATTGTGTCAGATTTTGTGCACAAGCTGAAACTAGATTAATATTTTCATGTTGCTGCTACTTCAAAAAAATCACATACTTACATTTACATGAAATGTGTCCGCACTGAACGTTATCCAGGCACCCTGACGCTGACCCCATGAGTGAGCACTTCGATGCTGTGCTCCTCCGACCACCCTCACCCTCACCCCCACCCCAGCGGCAGGCCCCATCCCCCCACCCCACTCCATCCCCCTGGGGTGGCTAGCCCTTGGGTGAAGGCAGGTTCCCACCCAGCCTGGGAGGTGCGTCCTGGCCTCTGCCCCATCTGCAACTCTCCTGCACTCTCTCACGCGGGGTCTGTGGCTCTGAGTCCTGTCTGTTGAAAAGCATATTCCCTGGGCAGCTTCTAAGCTTATTCAATCCCCAGTGCTCTGCGCCTCTCCACCTCCCCTTGACATTCTCCCACAATGTGCTGCTTGTGGACCACGGGTTCCCCCATGGAGTCTCACAGGCAGCAGGCGACCCCAGGGGCAGACCCACAAAAGCATCACGGACATCTCTTCTGAGGGACATAAACAGTCCCCCTCTTCCTCCCTGCTTTTACTTCCCTTGCCTGTCACCCCCTCGGTCCCTGCCTCCTCCCTCTCTGAGGGATAAGATCAGCTTGTGGATGAAGCAGAAATGATTGTCGAGCTGGGGCCTTCCCAGCCCACCCGTGGTGTCAGCTCTTTCCACTGCTTCCGGGAAGAGGGGACACTGTGACCTGAGGGCTGGCTCTGAGCAAATCAGGACATTCCAGATGTTCAGGAGGGAAATAAAGAACTCAGAGATTCAGCTCAAGCCAATTATTTATATCTCAGCAGTACTTGGTATTCTATGGTAAGGTATATTTTTCTTTTTTTTTCTTTTTTTTTTTTTTTTTTTTTTTTTTTTTTTTTTTTCTCACGCGGGGTCTGTGGCTCTGAGTCCTGTCTGTTGAAAAGCATATTCCCTGGGCAGCTTCTAAGCTTATTCAATCCCCAGTGCTCTGCGCCTCTCCACCTCCCCTTGACATTCTCCCACAATGTGCTGCTTGTGGACCACGGGTTCCCCCATGGAGTCTCACAGGCAGCAGGCGACCCCAGGGGCAGACCCACAAAAGCATCACGGACATCTCTTCTGAGGGACATAAACAGTCCCCCTCTTCCTCCCTGCTTTTACTTCCCTTGCCTGTCACCCCCTCGGTCCCTGCCTCCTCCCTCTCTGAGGGATAAGATCAGCTTGTGGATGAAGCAGAAATGATTGTCGAGCTGGGGCCTTCCCAGCCCACCCGTGGTGTCAGCTCTTTCCACTGCTTCCGGGAAGAGGGGACACTGTGACCTGAGGGCTGGCTCTGAGCAAATCAGGACATTCCAGATGTTCAGGAGGGAAATAAAGAACTCAGAGATTCAGCTCAAGCCAATTATTTATATCTCAGCAGTACTTGGTATTCTATGGTAAGGTATATTTTTCTTTTTTTTTCTTTTTTTTTTTTTTTTTTTGTCTTTTTGTCTTTTTTCGTGACCGGCAACGGATTGCAACCCTCAGTGTCGCGCCCATACCGGACCGGGACCGGCAACAGGATCGCAACCCTCGGTGTTGCCCCCACTCCTCGCTCAGCCAGTGAGCGGCCGGTCTGCATGTGGGATCCAAACCCTCGGCAGGAGCGCTGCCGCGCTTCCCAAGCGGTGCACTGTAGCAGTGCGCCACCGGGCCGGCCCGAATATATTTTTCAATTTATATCCTGAATCTATTTTGGATCATAATCGCTCTGAAGTGATTGAATTATGTCCCCCAAAACTCACTGAAGCTTGAATTGTGTCTCCCAAGTTTTATGCATTAGAAACTTAACCCCCACGGTGACTGTTAAGACGGTGGGAAATCCTATGATGGTAACTGAAAGGTGGAGCCTTGAAGAGGTGATTGGATTGTAGGACCGTGCAGTGGTGAATGGATTAAAAATGGTGGTCAGGGATGTGGTTCTGAGGGCTTTAAAAGAAGAGGAGAGTCTGTCTGTCTGTCTCTCTGCACTCTCTGCTTCCACCATCTTGCAATGTGAGACCCCTGGGTCACTGTCACCACCACCAGATGGACTTTGCACTTCCCAGCCTGAGAAACTGTAAGCAAATGAATTCTGTTTTCTTATAAATCACCCAGTTCCACGTATTTTGTTATAAGCAGCAGAAACAGACTAATACACACTCTCACTGCCTGACATAAGAGGAATATTGTCCCCTGAGAGATTTCCTTACAACCACCGTGCGTCACTGCTGACCGAGACCATTCCCGTGCTTTCTGCTCACTGTCCCAGCAGCACGAGGAGGAGCAGAGCCACCGCGGCTCGCAGAGGTGGACCCAGACTCAGACAGTCTGTGATGTGCAGAAGGTGACACGGCCAGGAGTCGGGAGACCTCGGATCTAAACTCCGACAGTGGGATTTTAAAGTTGGCGCTGTCTCCCAACACTGAAAGGAAGCCCCTAGCTGTTTTCCCATTAACTGACGAAAATCAGTTTTCACCTTTGCAGTTGATTTTAAAGGCATCATGGTGTGGTAAGTGGGCTGCATAACCCAGTCTGCCTTTGCAGGTAACTTTGCAGCGTCCTCCCTCCCTCGGGACTCAGGTGACCAGCCCACCTTCTGACTCTGGGCTTGGGCATGTGCCTTGTTTCGGTCAAAGAATGAGGCAGAAATGGCAGAATCCCCATTTCAAACTGGACCTCAGGATGCCTTGCATGTTTCCACCTGCTCTCTCGCACGTGTGCCATTGCCATGGGAACCTGTCTTAGGTAGCTCTGCATGGCAGAAGACATACAGAGTAGAGCCAGGTGGCCCTAGTCTCCCAAACTGTGGCCATCCCAGATCATAGACATCCAGGTCCCCTCGGATAAAGGAGTTAGAACAGCCAAGATCATCAGGTCCACCTAGCTGACCCCAGCTCGACCCCACACACAGGAGAAAAAGTTACCTCTTGTATGTAACTGAGGTTGTGTGGGTTCTTTTGTTACACAGCATTCATGTGGCAATTGATAAATGATACAAAGGCAAAATTAACTTTATTTTACATTGCTAGCAAAGTAGTCATTTGTTCAATTCTGCCCCAAGATTGGCATTTAAACTGCAAGCTGGAAAGAGAACCAACCAGCCAGCAGCAGAGAGCTCCTTTGCCAATGTGGACAGTAATCCTTTGCTAATGATTTGGATTACAGGTCTGACTGCAAATCACTGAATTGTTTTCAGTTTTTGCAGTTGGATTTATTCAGTGTTTATTCTTTAAAAACTAGTTCATGTTCCTAGGACAGGGTCTGAACATTAATCAGTAATTAACCTTTGGCTTTTATAAGGAGCATTGCAAATTGAAGGTTTTGTTGAAGTAGCATGTTGATATGGTGAGTTCAAGCTGTCACATCACTGGGAACCAGCATTGCTTGTGTCCCTATCAGGGGATCTCTTCAGGACTGGACGAGGCTGGTAAAGGGATGCTTGAGACATATCATTAGGGACTCCCTCCCAGGAAGGAGAGCCAGCGGGACATCCTGCCCAGCCTGCGAGGTCTGGAAGCAGGTGCATCCTTTCTCCAGCAGTTTTAATGCCTCCTGCCAGCCAGGCAAAGCTCGCTGGACTTGCCTAGGATGAGACACAGTGGTAAGAGGAGACCTTCAGAGTCCCTGCCCCTGGAGAGTCCCCAGAGATGGTTACTAACATGAAAAATCACACGCACAGCTGTTTAAATTGTGTCCAGCAAAATAATGCTGGACACAAAACAAGTTTGGCAAAACGTGGGTAACTGTCGAACAGGGGTGATGGGCACATGGCTAATATGACATTGCTCTCTCTGTATTTGTGTATATTTGAAAATGTCCAGAAGAGGAAGGTTTTTTTTTTAAAAAAAGTGAATTAATGAAACCAGAAGCCAGGTCTTCAGGGCTGCTCCTCAAGGAAGCCGCCCCAACTGCAAGCAGGTCCAGGCCTTCCATCCGAGGCTCCGGCTTCCACTGCACTGACTGATGGGGCCAAGGCCTGCAGAAGGATAACTTAGGAAGGCCAGGGCCAGTGTTCCTTCTGAGTGTGCTGAGGGACTGCCATCTCTAGCCACGGCGGTCCAGGTCAGCACCCCGGTGGTACCGCATGCGGCTGGGAAGCAGGCGGTGATGCTCAAATCAGGCAGAGCCTCGGCGGCCGTCTGTGAGGTGAGCCCCCAGGTGTCAGGTGCCAGCCCTGGGGAGGGGGGGGAGCACCCAGTGAGAGCAGGGGGCCCAGTCTTCTCAGGGCTCCAAACAGGTGTCTGGACAGGAGGCCAAGCCAAAGCCCACAGGAAGGTCTTGCCCAGGCATGCGGGGAGGTGCAGAAAAGCAGAGGCTGGCAGAAGAGGTGGGCTACTGACATTCCCGGAGTGTATTCTGAAAAGAAAGCAAAGTGTATTGACTTCCCGTGTTTAGAGTGATATCTGCACATTTTACAAAAGTTTGACAATACAGGAAAAAATAAGTAAAGCAAACAATGATCCCCCAAGTTGCCAGCAGACACACTCAGGAACCGCGCGCCATCTAGTCCTGCACCTGCACACAGGCATGGGTGATGCCGCAGGCTACTCGATCCCCTCATTCCCTCTCTTACAACATCAGCATAAGTAGCTTCCAAGTGCTTGACCTTCTAAGGCCAGTGTATGAGGAAACCAAGATGCGCTTTGGAAGAAAGGAGGTTGATGAATTGAACTAGATGCTAATTCGATGTATAACCTGCAGGCACCTTCAACCAAGGCAGACGTGTGATCTCAGCAAACAAACCCAGTAACAACTAAAATGAAGGCTGTTTGACAGCTATTTATGCAAATAGGGGATTGCAAATATATCTACTAACTTGCTTAATAAGGCTAAGACTACAGATACCCTTTAAAATCCTAATCTTTCCATTCACACTCTAATCTTTCAAAGCTCCTCGAGAAAATAAATATTTTATTTTTTAAAAATTCTGAAGTTTGAAAATAAAAGTGGACGATTTCTTGGAACAAATAAAGGACAGTTTCTAAGATACTGAAATCTGAACTTTGGAATCATGGTTTCAAAGAGAAGAGAATCATATAAAATACATGTGAAAGAAAAACGCTTTGAAGCTGTCAATTACATTTGAATGTTATTTGCTAGTATCGCTCACTTATCTACTTGTCAAAATAACTTTGCCAAGGTGGAGACGTTCATGCATGATTCTAATTGACTACAGTGCCCAGGTTTGATGTATTGGTGGGTTCGATGTGACAGAATAAGCAGAGGAAAAGTCGATCATTCAGTCATGCCACAGCTTGGGGAGCAAATTCATAAATGCAATTCTCCACATCAAGCATTTCAACATGCAGTTTCTATTACATTCCTCCACGGGCTCGCATTTACTAACCAGCTCTCCTTTGAAGATAAGTGTTAACCTAAACCTCAGGATCCCGCAGGAAAGTTCTTGCCCCTTTCCTTAGACAGACAGAAAGTTTTGGAAGGCAAGATAGAGAACAGGTACACATTTCATTTACATTTTTTGGTTTATGTTTGTAAATATTGTCTCACCTGCCTTATTTTTCTGAACCAGGGGTGCTGTCGATCACGGGCTTCACATTCTCAAAAACATTTGTGAATGTCATGAGGAGCTTCTCATGAGTTCTGTTTAAACTCGTGGTCCGGGTTTATACAGCTTTTAGACTCAAGTGCAATTACAGTATTTGAGGCTGATGAGAGTCTTAGCCCATGCACAAATCTTATGCCAGGGTCCAAAGCCACTGGAACCCTCGGATGTGATGAGCGGTTCTGAGAGCCTTTCTGTCTACAGCTTTGCCTCTCAGACGCTCACTTCTCTGCTTGCTAAGGTTCTCTGTTTCCCTCTTCTTTCCCCTCAGTCTTTCTCATATTTTGTTTTGTTTTCTCTCCCTTATCTCTGCCCCACATTATATATGGTGGAGCAAGAAATTAGTGGACTCCAAAGTATGAGTCCTGGCTTTGTCTTCTCATTGTTTGTGGTAGTTACGGTCTGCAGAGTCACCGCAAACAGTGAATTAGCAGATACTGAACCATTCCTCCTTGGGAAAATACAGGATGAGGTGCCTTTGCCCTTCTGGCCACAACATTGTCACTAACCAATTAATATATAACCTTGTTTTTTGTGTGGGTTTCTGTTTAAAGACACCTTATGTAACATACAGATCCTCCTTGGCTTACGATGGGGTCACATCCCCATAAACCCATTTTAAGTTGAAAATGCATTTGACACACCTTACCTACCGAGCATCATAGCTTAGCCTGGTCTACCTTAAACATGCTCCAAACACTTACATTAGCCTACAGTTGGGCAAAATCAACTAAAACAGAACCTATTTTATAAGAAAGCATGGAATTTCTCATCAAATTTATCGAATACTGAAAATAGAAAATGGAACTGTTGTGTGGGTACTCAAAGTATGGTTTCTGCTGAATGCGTATCACTTCCGTACCATTGTAGATTCGAAAAACCGTATATCAGGGACTGTCTGTATATGGTTGATTCCTTAACCCTGAGCTCACAGCCAGCAGCACTGTAACTCGTGCCTGAACAAAGCTTCTCTAACACACAGATTTTCTCCATAAGGCCCATCACAGCCTCTTGCACTAGGAACACAAGACAGCATTTCAGCACTGCACTCGGGGCCCACTTTAAACAGTGAAATCTCCAACAGAAAGAACAAAAATGTGAAAAACAGGGCACTAAATGGACTGTGAAAAGGACACTCATTTCCAGTATGAGAGCTGAAACAGGAAGGCAGAGTGTCACTTCTTTAGACTTTGCTGAGAAAATGCACTTTGAGCAACTGCAAGTTTTCACGGCTCTGTGCCTGTCTGCCCCTGACCACAAAAGTGCTGAGAGCATTGACTTCAGGGTTACAAGCGAATTTTAGCAAGCAGGCAAACTCACAGATTCCAAATCAGTGTGCAATGAGCATCGACAACTACATTTTGTTCCTCCTCTTTGGTATCAGTCTCTTTATTTGCAAAATACCTTAGAGGAGGTGGTAGCCAGGGGTGGTTTTCAAACTGTGCTCTGCGGACCCCTGCAGGTGAGGGGCAGGGCCTCAGGAGCTGGGAGGGGGTAGGCTGCCCGCTCCTTCCGTCTCTTCTCATGGCAGCAGAGCCTCTGTCCCTGCAGAACTGCTTCTCCCCTACTCTAATCATGTGCCGCGGCTGAGCAGAGATTCACCGTGCAGAACACCAGCCAGAGGTGGGCATTTGGCCCAATCGAGCTGATGTGAAGGCCTCGCCTCCCTCTCCTGCCTTAATAACTAGCCCAGGGGACAGACACAGCTGCAAATGGGCAGAGATGGACCTCGGGAAGGAAAGCCACTCCTGTTTTGCCTGGGCGGTACTGCAGGGACCTTGTGAGCCTAGTGTCGCTATCAACCATCTCCTGCCTGGGAATGACGCCATCGCCCAGGAGAACGGAGCCAGGGCATGGGGAGGAGGAGAGGAAGTCTGCACAGGCGGCGGCAGGATCGAGTCCCCGAACTCAGCTCTGCCTGAAGTCAGTTAACCCTTCTCACTTCCCAGTGAACGCAGCTAAAAGAATGTTTCTTTAGTTAGTTTGAGTTGGATTTCTGCCACTTGGGGAAAAAGCAAAACACCCTTATTTGCACATGAGGACTGGAAAAGTTAGCACTCAGATGATCTTTATGATTGTCTTTATGTTTTTATATTTTTCTTCTTTTTTCCTCCTAGTCTTCTTTCTCTCCTTTGTCCACCCCCAAAAAGAGGACAGCAGAATTTGGTTCATTGTTTGTCACGTTTTTGCAACCAAGTTTCATGTCTATTTTTCTTATTTTGAAAAGCAGAGGGATAAATGATATCTTTGCCTCTTTTATTAAAACCATAAAAAACTGATTTCACCTTGAAGGTCAGTATTGATTTCTTTCCTCCTGAAGGTAGGTGGTTGTCCTTTAATTCGTGATCAGGTACATGGCATCTATCTACCCAAGTGACTAAAAAAGAAAAATGATTTCATGGCCGGGAAATGCAGCGGGGGTGGGGGCAGGGAGCAGCGGGGAGTCACTTCACGGGGGAGCATGACTTCAGAGTCTGCGTGTGTCTGCAGCAACAGATGTCTGTTCACCCTGGTCTGCTTCTGACTCACGTTTCCTGGAGCTTTCACTCTTGATTTCCGGTGGCATCCTCCAGGCTATGTCTTTCTGATACAGAAGCCGCCGGATGTGGCAGAGCTTGGCTGCTACTGTCCCTCTGGCTCCCCCAGAGCCGTCAAGAGACTTGTGATTTACCAGCGTGGAGAGCTAGCCCTCTCAAATTGCTCCATCCTTTTTAAACCAAGGACTTTGTCTCATCTGCCAAGGCTGTTTGACACCATCTTTCTGACCTGCTGGACCTGGAGGATCTGTGCTTACCCCAGAAGGTACAAGTAATGGGCTAACACACACCTTGTCTTCTTGTCCTCTGACCTGTGTCTCAGCAGCGTAGAACAATAGCTCCCGTTGGCTGAGTCCATACTGTTGCAGGGGCAGGGAGGCGAGTTAGGTGCATTGGTTCAATTAATTATCACAAGCCCCATAACGAGTGGGTGTGTTTTTCATACTTTGTAGATGAAGGTACTGAAACTCAGAGAGGTTAAGTGAATTGCCCAGCATCACACAGCTAGAGATGACCCAAAGCATACAAGGTTATGACTACCCCACCAGCGCCCCCTGCTGTGGAGTCCAGGCAGTACAATTGCTCCCTCACTTCGAAGGAAGAGGATGGAGAATTATCGCAGGAATGCAAAGAATTGATCTCCTAGTTACAATGTTCCCCTCAAAGGGGTAGATTCCTTAATCCAGGTTATCTTTGCTTTTACCCTAGCTTGGGTTCCAGAAAATCCAAAGCTGCGTGTTCAAGTTCTCAAATAGGTCTATTCTGTTTTTATTTTGTGCAACAGGCAGAAATGGGGGGCTCTCGGTAAACAGCCGTACTTTGAGAGTATCCTGATTAGAGAGAAATCAAAGCGGGTAAAGCATGCACTGTAATGGCTGTAACAGAGGTGTAATGGCTACACCTGTGCTGTCCAACGCAGCAGCCACAAGCCGTATGGGGCTGCTGGGCACCTGAAAAATGGTGGGTCCAAGCTGATCTGTGTCGTCAGCATAACATACACATCAGGTTTCAAGGACTTAGTATGCAAAAGAGAATGTTAAAAATCTCATCAATAACTTTTTTATATTTATTAATTGTTGAAATGATATGTTGAATACATTGGGCAAATAAAATATATCATTAACATTAATTCCACCTGTTCCTTTTTACATTTTGAATGTGGCTCTTCCCAAATTTTTAAATTACATTTGTGGCCCCATGTGAGGCTCACATTACATTTCTACTCAAGGGCACGGGACCAGATAGACAAACCTACCGAAGCAAATTAGTGTGACATCACCAGGACCCATCGAGGCTTACAGGCTGTAGGAAGAGAAAAATCCAGAAGAAGGAACCCTCAGGATAGAATGGGGTGCTTTTATGAAATCCCTAAATATCCAGACAGGGTGTTAAATTTCTAGTGCTCATAGGCTATGATGAGAAGTCTACAGCAAGTTAGAAAGAGAGGCGTGATTAACTTTGGAACCTCATTAAAGCTGACAACTAACTGGATCGATGGTGTGGCCCTGATGCATGCACTACTCCAGCGGCAGAGTGGCTTTGGCCTCTAAGAGCTGGTGGCTTGGCCAACGGGAGGACTGGCCAGGCAGGAGACCAAAGCACAGAAGGGAGAAAAGTCAGGGTACCTACTCTCTCGGCCCTGCGTCAAAGGGCACCCTCGCCAGTGGCCACTCCTAGAGCCGCAACCAGCTCCCAGAACCAACCCCTCCCTTCAGCCCTGGGAGCTCCTCCACACCTTGCTGCCTTCCCTGACAGTGCCCACTCCTCATAAATAACCCCATTATACTCTCTTTCCTGATCCATTTTGTGCATACCAACCAGTCCCTGCCCACGCCCCCACCCCACCCCCACCCCCAATGGATTTGGAACATAAGATGAAAGTACACATTTTACCTTGGAGTGAGTTCAACCTGCCCCAACCAGACAGGAGAGAAAACAGGCAACAGCAAACCAAGAAACCAACAAGCGTGAACCCTGGAGCAAGCCGGGAGACCCCTGCAGAGTTCAGGTGGGTGGCATAGAATGGGCATGGAACAGGAGGGAGGGACTAGGGACCTGCTCCCTAGTCCTCAGCCGCCTTCTTCCCCACCTGGCATCACCCCTCCACACTGGAGCAGGGCGGGCCATTGGGAATCCTCCCTACCGATCCTCAAACCTAGTCCTGGAGGGAAAGGAAACAATAATGCAGAGCATAAACCATGCACGTCAGCCACCTCAGCAGGGGGAGGCTGCAGCCACAGGGACAGGTGTATGGCTGGCATGTCCCAGCCCCCGTGGCTGGGCAGGAAATTGTTGGGCTAAGTCTCCTGCTGTGGTTTTCGCTGTACGTCTCAAGTACCCCGAGGTCTCCCACACGCTGTCCCCAGAGGCTCTAAACCATCTTACTTAATCTTATTTTAAATCAGAGTCTGCAATCTTATTATAAACAGAGACCTCAAATTAATAAAATACAGAACTCTTCCGTATTCCGGAGTCTGGGTGCAATGCTTTAAACCAGAATCTGACCTAGAGCTCCACAGTGTAAAATGCTGACATTCCCAGCTGCAAACTCTCGGACAGGGCTGAACCTCTTTACTGGTGGCAGGACAGAGAGAGCTGTGGGGGCTGCCCACTCCTTGTTCTTCCAGGTCTGGGGTCCCTCCATGTAGCAAAGGCAAGAAGTAGGATAGGGAAGGTAGAAAGAGACGCACAAACATTACTCGTGCGGGTTCCAGTCCCTCTGGCAGGACAAGGGCCAGCAGGTGTGGTGGCGGAAGCATGCTCTCTTGAAAAGGTTCCATGACCCTCCTTGGCTCCCATCCGCCCCGGCCCAGGATCCCATATACTGTCCTCTGGAAACTCTTTCCATCTCCAACCCAGGCCCTCCCTCCTCTCACCATTACAACCGTGCAGCCTCTTCCTCTTTATCATTTCTACATGTCCAAATATCATCACGACAAAGACACGTGCCTGCTCATCACGATAAGTTGTCCGAGTCTATGGAATCAAGATAGTTTGTTTCCGCCACCAGAATCTAACATTAAAAATATTCCCAACTATGCATGAACACATTCCAAATCTCAGACCCACAATGGAACCTAACTTATTTTATACAACCGAGTGCTCTCCTGGTCAGTGTCACCTGAGTAACAGAGGCTGGAGCTGAAGCTGGAGTGGGTGGGGTGGGACGGGGGAGAAGAGGAACATTCTGACGTGATCAGCCTCCCTCCAGGCCCGGGGCAGCCCCCGATCTCTGCAGGTCTTCTGTGAGCCTCACGGGACACTGTCCAGCTCAAAACCCTTATGCCAGTTGTATAAGTCCATTTCTGTTGCTTATAACAAAATACCTATAACTGGGTAATTAAGAAAGAAAACGAAATTTCTTGCTTACAGTTTCTGAGGCTGGGAAGTCCAACGTCCAGGGAACACAGCTGGTGAAGTTCTTGCTGGTGGTGACAGCGATGGCAGGGTTTCACTTTGTGAAAATGGTGGAGCAGAGTATAGAGCAGAGAAAACAAGAGAGAGAGAGAGTTTCACCCTCTTTTTAAAGCCCTCAGAACCATGCCCTTCACCACCATTTTTAGTCCATTCCCTAAGGCATGATCCTACAATCTAATCCTCTCTTCAAGGCTCCACCTTTCCATTACTGTAACAGGATTTCCCACCCGAGTCATTTTCAATTAACAGAAACAGCACTCAACAAATATCTGTTGACAACATTTTTTAATGTCAGATATTACATAAGTTTGCTTGGGCTGCTATAACAAAGTACCACAGACTGGGTGGCTTAAACAACAGAAATTTATTCTCACACTTCTCGAGGCTGGAAGTCCAAGATCCAGTTTTTGGCAGACGTGATTCCTTCTGAGGCCTCTCTCCGTGGCGTGCCGTGTCCGCACGTGGTCTTTCCTCTGTGCGTGTGCATCTCTGGTGTCTGTCTGTGAGTCCAAATTCCCTCTTCTTATAAGGACACCAGTCAAACTGGATTAAGGCCCACCCTAATAACTTCATTTTAACTTAATCACCTCTTTAAAAACCCTATTTCCAAATACAGTCACATTCTGAGGTATTGGAGGATAGATAGGGTTTCAACATATGAATTTGGGGGGGAAAGAATTCAGCTTATGACAGATGTGATGTCATTCTGTACCGTGGCTTCAAATACTGGTTGTGTTTCTAATTGTATATCTATGGGCAAATTTCTTAACCTCCCCGAACCTCACATAGTTCAAATGGGGGTCGTGATAGCCATCCTACAGGCCATAGGGAAGGACTGAATGAGATAATATGGGGGAAAGGCCAGGCACAGTGCATATAAGTTCCCTTCTGTTTGATCCTTTCCTCCCCTTCTGCGTATCTGCAGACATGAGCCCCTGCTTTGAGCTTTTGCAAGAGGAGTGTTCATTGCAATGACAGCAATAGGTCACTAAGGCACACACACTCCTCCCACCAGATCTCTAATCCAGCTAATGATCCCATCAGGTTCACTGGGGCCTCTAGTCCAGAACGGAAACAGCTCAGAGTGAAGCTGCTACACATTATTTTGGCAGGAAACCTATGTTTACACTCTGGGTCTGCAGAGGAAAATACAGGCATTATTTTAACTTCCTGTTACAGAAATCTCGATACCAAAAATTCCTGCCTCCTCATAAGCCACTGAAGGGTTACAGAGAGATCTTCTAGTAGTTTTCCTGCTTTTGCATTTCTCGGCTACTATATTTAAGGTCACTTTTCTGTGTTTTCAGTTTTTTTCTTCTTCTCTTGGCTAAATACACATCCGTAATTAACATATTGTCACTTAGCAGTCTTATATTTATCATCATTATTTATGTCCATCCCCTCTTCTGCTTTTGTAAACTGAGAAATGAGATTTTTTCCAAATGATTAAAAAGTCATTTAGAGCTTCATTTCAACTATAATTCTTTTTTTCATTTTTACCCTGTTTTCTTTAGTTCTCCTGCTTTGTTTTTAGTTTTCTTTAAATGGACAGAGGATTTTGAGAAAATCAAAATATCATGTTTCTTCCTTACCCTAAAGAACAAAAGGAACTGTATATGAGGGTCTGTCCACTTCTCAGAATCTAATTACTCCATCTGATGTATTTAATCTCACTTCCACCTTTTAATAAATTCATTCTGCCTGGGCTCGTAAGAACTCCATTAGTTTAATACACTTCTTCTTAAATGCCTTACCTGGAAGTGCTGCAGCTTTCTTGTTTTTTATATGTGAATCTAATTTTGCTAATTGCTATGTGGATACACCTGCTAAATGACCGCCTGATCTTTCTGATGGTACCCACCAAAGACTCACCATAACGATCTTGTAAAAGGGCATGATTCAAGCATCCAGCAGAATTTTCTACTAAAAGACAATGCAGACTCTTCAATCCTGGGGTTCAAGTAATCTACAAAATGCCTCTCTATCTAAATTAAACTGATGTTTTTCTCTGCCACAGAGTCTGTCAGTAATTCTCTCTTCTTTCAGGGTCAAATACTCTCAAATTTTTAAGGTATACAGCACCTTACTTTTTCTCCAGAAAAAAGTGTGAAAATAACATTAAACTAAAAATGAGAAAACTCAGCTTGGAAATGGAGAAAATCTTCCTAGGGCTGGGTAAATACGGTGAAGTAAATCAGAGAACTGAAAAATAGGCCATTGGGAGTTTGGCTCATGACTTATATAATTGTTTCTGCCAAAGTGGAATTTGGAGGCTGTGGAACCAAGTTCATGGGTAGCTTATCCCATGCTACTAGGTAAGGTACAGTGTCGGTGTGTGCCTTACAACATCCAACACGTGGTCTCCACAACAGCATGTCCAGCAACTTGCAGGCTAGTCTTGACAGGCAAAATTTAATTTATTCATTTAATAAATGAATGAATGAATAATCGCATGGTAGAACAAGAATTCTATTTTTCTCTATGTGGGCCTGGACCTCCATTGGACAGAATTCTGGAATCTACATGTCTTCCCCCTCTTTGAGAGATACTGAGACTGAAAGAGGTTAATGAGTTGGCTGATGTCACACAGTGGCAAGACTCTATTTTCTGACCCCTGAGATCTTTTTTCAACAACTCCATTTCCCTTTTGAGATGGAGGGAGGACGGGTCAGAACACATCTCCCCAGCTTCCTCACAAAGGGTCTTGTCTGGGACAGAGACCCTTGTCCCATCTGACCATTCTTACTTCACCTGTCCGATGGGATGAGATCACCTGCCGTGCCACCCACCTCCCTGACGATGGAGGACAGTGGTCTTCTGAAGAGACAGAGGATAGGATTTGAAAAAATAACTTAACATTCAGTGCCAGCTGCTGACATTGTTTTACTAGCAGTTCATTCATTTGCATTAATTTAAAGCTGTGTGAGAAGACATTTCTTCCTAATTTTGGTGCAACCGGATATCTGTTAGGAAAACTTTCTCCTGGATGTCTGTGAATTCTTTGTTTCGTGTTTTAAAACCTGGGAAATGGAAAGAATGTAGATTGACCAATGAGTATCAACTTCTGCGGGGTATGGTACCATAACCTGGAACGCCAGAGAAATTACAAAACAAAAGCTGTGGGTGGCCGTGACACCGCCACAACCTCAGTGGCCAGCCGCAGAAACATAGAGAGTCCTGGAGGAAGTTAGATTTTGGTTACGTGTAACCACAAGGAACTTACTTATCACAAGTTGCCACATGGTTGTCACACATCTATTAAGAAGCAGATTTGCTTCGGGGTTTGTGAGTCATTGTGAAAATCTTTGTTCTCTTCTTTTATTATGACATGATTACCTAAGTAGAAAATCTAATGGAATCTACAGAAAATCTAGAAATAATAAGTAATTTAGCAAAGTGTGAGATGTTTGCATGATATGGGTAAGATCAATATACAGAAAAATCAATAGTATGTCTATATGTTAGCAACAATCTGATATTTTAAAAACACTATTTATAATAGCATCAAATATATCAAATACTTTGGGATAAAATAGTTAAAAGATGTACAAGACCTCATACACTAAACCACACAAACATTGCTAAGAGAAATTAAAGAAAACCTAAATAAATGGAGAGATATATACCTTGTTTATGGGTTGGAAGGCTTGATATGAAAGATGACAATTTCCCCTCAGTTATTCTATAGAATTAATGCAATTTCAATCCAAATCTCAGAAGAATTCATAGTGGAAATTGTCAAGCTGATTTTATTTAAGCTAAATTTTAAAATTCTAGTTTGAACAAAAAGAAAAGGACCTAGAATATCCAAAACAACCTTGAAAAAGAACAGAGTTAGAGGGCTAACATTTCCTGATTTAAGACTTGTTATAAGTCTACAGAAATCAAGATGGTGTGGTATTAGCATAAAGATAAAAAAAAAATGGATAAATAGGAGGGAACAGGGAGTTCAGAAATAAATCCAAACATGTGGGCATCTGATTTTTGAAAATTGTGCAAAGGCACTTCAGTGAAGAAATAATAGTATTTTTAATAATGGAGCTGGAATATTGAATATCCATATGTAATAAAAAAGAAAATTTTGATCCATATCTCACATAATATGCAAATCAATTTAAAATGGATAATAGACCTGAGTGTAAAACTTATAAAAGTCTACAGGAAAACATAGTAGAATATCTTTGTGGCCTAGTGTTAGACAAAGATTTCTTAGATATAATACTAAAAGTGTGATCCACAAAAGAAAAAAAATAAGTAGGATCTCATCAAAATTTAAAACCTTTGTTTTTCAAATGACACTGTTAAGAGACAAGCCACAAACTGGGAGAATATATTTGCAAAGCACATACTTGTTAAAGGAATTATATTCAGAAAATGCACCAAATTCTCAAAATTCAATATAAGAAGAAAACAAAAAAAATAGGCAAAATATTTGTGTAAACATTTCACCAAAGAACACATATAAATGGAAAGTAGACACATAGAAAATATGTTCAACATCTCTAGTTATTAGGGGAATGAAAATTAAAACCATGATGAGATAATGAGATTTCACTACACACCAAATAAAACAGCTAAAATTAAAAATATTGACCATACTAAGTGTTGCCAAGGATGCAGAGCAACTAGAATTCTTATACACTGCTGGCAAGAATGTAAAATGTTGCAACTACTTTGAAACACAGTTTGGCAGTTTCTTAAAAACTTAAAATATGTGATGTCGCCATTCCATGCCTAGTTATTTACCCAAGAAAAGACAGTATATTTCCAAACAAAAATATATACTGATTATTCACAGCAGCTTTTTATGGAATAGCCAAACAGTAGAAGCCCAAATGTTCAACAACAGATAAATGCACAAACAGTTTGTGGTATATCCATACAGTGGAATACTACTCAGCAGTAAAAAGGAACAAACACTTGATGTCCACAGAACACATGCACAGGAAAGAAGCCTGACATAAAAGAGTACAAACTGTATGATTCCATTTATATAAAATTCAAGAAAATGAAACCAGTCTATAGTAAGAGAAAGCAGGCAGCGTTTGCCTGGGGATGGGGGGGAGCAAGAGAAGGCCACTGAGAAAAACTCCAAAGGGGCCCAAAGAGACTTTCAGGGAACATGAATGTGTTTACTACCTTGATTGTGGCAACGATTTCATGGCTGTATACATATATGAAAACTTATAAAATTGTATACTTCATTATTAAATGTCAAGTATGCCTCAATAAAAAATATCTCACAAGGTCAAAAGATAAAATTAAATTGGTGGTGCACTGCTACAGTGCGCCGCTTGGGAAGTGCAGCGGCGCTCCCGCCGAGGGTTTGGATCCCACATACAGACCGGTTCCCGCTCACTGGCTGAGCGAGGTGCGGGTGCAACACCGAGGGTTGCGATCTGTTGCCGGACACGAAAAAAGACAAAAAGGAAAAAAAAAAAGGTAAAATTAAATCAATAAGAAGGAGAAAGCAAAACTGACAGCAAACTAAAACAAATGCACCTAATCATAATCCAGATGAGTATCATAAACCACACTGAGGGAGATAAAGAAAGAACTAATCCAAATAATTTTTTAGCACATCATTTGACTGGACATGCTCAGTCTCGGGCAGGGTGGGATGTCAGAAGGCCAGTGGGGTAAAGAGGTACAAACAAACTCAAACTCTTATTAAAAGATTTGTTTATTGCATAGTCTGGGTGTAGCAATTTTTAACTGTTTTTCATGCACTGAAGTAAAGAGCAAATGAGTGAGTGTATTGGTGTCACTGAGCTCCAGGGTTCACATCATAGCAGGAGAGTCATAGAGATACGGGACAGACAGAGGAAAGTGATGGACTGAAATTGAGAGTAGTAGAGTAAATTGAGAATGTTTATAATTTGCAGATGCACAGATGACATGTATGTATGCATGCATATGCATATCTGTGTGTGCATACACACATATGTGCACATGTGCACACATATGCACACATGTGTGTATAGAGAGATATATGTATATGCATATTCCTAGCTTTGTCAGCTTGAAAGGGTCAGCAGTCAAGAGGCACAGACACTTCAATGGCAGGGTGTACATTAATGCTCAGCTCTTGGTCTCTAATATCAGTGTCCACTAAAAGAAATCAGGCTTCTCAGAGAAACAGACGATTCCAGGGTTGTAGTAACGTAGGTACAAGATAAGCCTGAAACATCTTCTAATGCATAAGCTAAGGAAATGTAAAAAAAAAAAAAAAAATGATGAGGGCCTGTCACAGGGACACAGGGACCAGCTTGAAGGGGTTCCCAGTGATTAAATCGGAGACAATAGGAGTACCAAAATACTTAAGCACAGTAAAGAATTATAAACCATTGAAAGATACAGGAACTCAAGAATTCATACTGACGTATGTGTGCATGTGTGAGACAGACGCAGAAAGACAGAGAGACAGAGACAGATTAGGGAAGATGGGAAATCTCTTGCTTACAGTCAAGTGCTGAGACTCAACTGGTAACTGGAGAAAGATTTGGACTGGAAAACCATCATTTTGCATTCACCGTGATAAAGATTGGGTCAGGCAAGAACCAACAATGGATGCTAAAACCAGAGCAAAATTGTGGTGACGAGCAGGATATCTTGTGGCTATCAACAAACTGATTCCCAAGTTTATATGTGAAGTCAAAAGACCCAGAACAGCCTACAAAATACCGAAGAACACCACCCCGTCAGAGGACTGACGCTACCTGGCCTTCACGGACAGGGCGGCATTGGCAGAAGAATGGATAGAGATCAATAGAATGGAACAGAGAGCTCAGAGAGAACTGCACAAATCTGGCCAACTGCTCTTTGACCAAAAGCAAAGGCAATTTAGTGGAAAAAGGATGGTTTTTTTCAACCGCTGGTGCTGGAACAGCTGGAAATCACGTGCGAAAAAATGAATCTAGACAAGAACTTGTACCTTTCACAAAAATTTATTCAAAATGGATCACAGTCCTCAATGTAAAATGCAAAACTACAAAACTTCAAGAAGATAATATAGGAGAAAATCTAGGTGATTTCAGATTTGGCAATCGGTTTTTAGATGCAACTCCAAAAGCATGATCTATGAAAGAAAAAATCTGTAAGTTGGATTTGGTTAACTTTAAAAACCTCTGCTCTGTGAAAGACACTGTTAAGAGAATGAAAAGATAAGCCACATACTGGTAGGAAATCTTTGCAAAACACATACCTGATACAGGACTGGTATCCACAATATACAAAGAACTCTTAGAACTCAACAATAAGAAAAAAAAATGTTTTTGGATGGGCAAAAGATCTGGATAGCTGATCTGAATGTTCATAGCAGCTTTATTTATAATCTCCAAAAACTGGAAGCAACAAAGATGTCCTTTCATAGATGAGCAGCTAAACTAACTGTGGTACATACATCCAGTGGAACATTACTCAGCAATAAGAGGAAATGTGCTAACAAGTCACAGAAAGAGATGAAAAACCTTAAACTGTTCATCAGAAAGACTGAACCTTGGGCCGGCCCGGTGGCGCACTGCTGTAGTGCGCTGCTTGGGAAGCGTGGTGGCGCTCCCGCCGAGGGTTCGGATCCCACATACAGACCGGCCGCTCACTGGCTGAGCGAGGGGCGGGAGCAACACCGAGGGTTGCGATCCCGTGGCCGGTCCCGGTCCGGTATGGGCGCGACACTGAGGGTTGCAATCCGTTGCTGGTCACGAAAAAAAAAAGACAAAAAAAAAAAAAGGGAAAAAAAAGAAAGACTGAACCTTAATGTAAACTATGGACATTAATTAATAATAATAATATTAATGTATCAAGATTGATTCTTTAATTGCAACAAATACACCACACTAATGCAAGACATTAATTATAAGGGAAACTGTGCGAGGGAGAAAAGGCATAATGAGAACTCTCAATTATCTTCTCAGTTTTTTGTAAATCTAAGGTTGTTCTGAAAAATAAAGTCTATTAATTTTCTTAAAAGATTTAAGAAATCAGTCAGGCTCACAGTAGGTCATCTGCATGGCCATAATGTCAACTAATTAATCTACAATGATGAACAGTTGTTAAATTGAACAATATAATGAACCTGAAATAAATATCAAGAGCATTTTCTCTCTAGGCAGATATGCATAATAAATCAATGAGAATATAAAGAAAGGGAGGGAAAGACAGAGGGAGGGACAGGGGACTGGAGAGAGGAAGAAAGGAAGGAAAGAAGGAGGGACGGAGGGGGGGACCCTTGAGGAGCCGTGTCCAGACCGGTCTGTGGTCATTCAGCCCAGAAGATCGTCACAAAACAAAGCCTAGTAAGATGAAGGGGACACATGTTCCTGGGATCTTAATAGACCTCTGTGATAAACCCATGGGTCCAAACAAGCCACCCTAGGAAGTGGGTGTGAACCAGGGGCAAGACTTTCCCTAATTTGGGGTCTTCCTACCCTGAGGTCCACAAACCCTGAGGTTCATGGAGACTAAGAACATGATAAGAAATTAATTGCAAAACGTGTGCTGTGTGAACGGGCCTTTGCCTGGAGAGTGTCTGTGGTTCCCTTTAGATCTTGACAAGGGTTCTTAACACCCCCCCATTTACCTTTGCTTCATTCTTGGACTCATAGACAGATGACCAAATCGTGTCACCATAGACCCATTCCATAGTGACAACCACCCCTGGAAACTCTGGGTGAGCAGGAGCATTCAAAGGAAGCACAGGAAAGGTCAAAAGTTGTTGCTGCGCCTTTTTTTGTATGTAAGAAAGTAATTTCAGGCTCCTCCATGGTTCTGCAGTGAAGAGAATGTGGCTGACGTGTGGATGTGGATACCCAGAAGCGTCAGCACATTGTACGACACACACCACCACGTTTGCGCACAGGTCTTCCTGCGTGCCTGCCTCATCACGCACAGCTTTCTCTAGAACCAAGATCTGGTGTTCCAAGCTCACTTTTTCTTATTTTTAATTCCTGCTAAGAATAAAGACTTTTGAGATGACAGTTCTGATTTTGAGATCCAATTATTTTTTGGAATTGTGTTACAGATCTTTTTTTTTTCCAGTCTGGGATGTTTCATGAAAATTGTAGGGTTTTAATCTCTAAAACATCTTTGGGAAGCCACCCTTTTCCATGGCTTTTCTAGGCAAAGGAATACTTGGGATAAAACCATGGCAAAGAATTGTCTAGACACCTGCGAGTCTCTTTCCCATGTTCTGAGATCTTAAGGAGTCTGGCCTGTTTTATGGCTTCAGCTTTGCTGATAAACATCAACTTCTTTGTTTCTTTGTACACTCACCTTGTGGAGCAGGCTTTCTTCCTTAGTTGAACATGTGCCCAGCATGACTAATTAACAAAGAGTCTTAGCAGGATTTATTCCTGGTCACATTTTGCAATTGCTCCTGGAACTCCTATGATGACAAGGATATTTGCTTTACATACTTATCTGTATAGCCAATGATTAATTCTATGTTTTATACAAAGTGTTTTTTAGAATCAGGGCTGGGCCTCATGCTTTTAAAGTGGGAGGGGTCTGGTAAGATCACACCAACATATCCAGGGAACTCAGGGTTTAGATGTTATTGGTCAATGGTTGACCAAGCCCGTCTATCAGTTATCCATTGCTGTGTAACAAATTCTCACAAATTTAGTAGCTTAAAACAACATACATTTGTTATCTCACAGTTTCTGTGGGTCAGGATTCTGGGCACAGTTTAGCTAGGTCCTCTGCTCAGAGTCTCACAAGGCTGCAGTCAAGGTGTCATCCAGGGCTGCGGTCTCATCTGAAGGTCAGTGGGGAAGGATCTGCTTACAAGCTGGCATGTTGTTATCAGGAATCAATGCCCTGCAGATTGTTGGACTGAAGGCCTCAGTTGCTTGCTGATGTCTGGAAGCTGCTCTCAGATCCTTGCCACATGTGTCTTTCCTTATGGCTCTTCATCAGAGCCAGCAAGAAAGAGTCTAAATAAAGCAAAACTGCTAGCAAGACAAAAGTTACAATCTCGGGCCGGCCCGGTGGCGCACTGGATAGTGCGCCGCTTGGGAAGCGCGGCGGCGCTCCCTCCCGAGGGTTCGGATCCCACATACAGACCGGTTCCCGCTCACTGGCTGAGCGAGGCGCGGGAGCAGCACCGAGGGTTGCAATCCCATTGCCGGTCCCCGGTCCGGTATGGGGGCAACACTGAGGGTTGCGATCCGTTGCCGGACACGGAAAAAGACAAAAAAAAAAAAAAAGTTACAATCTCTTCTAACCTAGTCCAAAAAAAGTGACATCCTATCATCTTTTCTATATTCTATAGGTTAGGAACAAGTCACTAGGTCATGCCTCACTCAGGACAAGGGGATTCCACAAGGGTGTGAATGTCAGGAGGTGGGTCTTTATGGGCCATCCACCCACCACACCCTTTAAAATCATACATATCTATATGCAGCCTCTTTCCAAAGAGCCTGTGGGGTTCCAAGTTCTTAAAACGTGCCTGTGGGTGGACTAGGATGTCTCTGTCCAGGGTCAGAATGCAAGAAATAGCAACAAGGGTTGTGGCCACCAGAGTGAGCTGCTGAGATCTCCGCTGTAGGGAGCATGGTTGACATGCAGCCCGGCTGCTGCCTCCCCGGATCCACCCCCACATTCTCACAGAGGCCGCACTTCCTGCAGGCTGCTCCCAGTCAAGGCCTGAGCACTGTGCAGGTACTAATGCAAGCCCGGTCCTGCCTGGTAGCAACCCTTACAACAGGTCACTTTTGGCTCATGAAGTCCCTAGCAGCCTGGACAACCCGTTCTTAGAATAGCATTGCAGCCTGAGACTCATCCCACACGTCCTCTTTGCTTCCTTCCCTCCATCCACAGGGCCAGATCTTCACAGTGGTCTTCGTCGTGGGCTCTCCCTCCTGAGTCCTGGTCCCTCTCCTTTACCCTTCACAGGTGTCTCCCCCAATAACTCTTTTGCATGTCTAATGCCACCTTGGCATTTGCCTCGGTGGAGGACCTGTGCTAACATGAGGATCTAAGACAGAAGGAAAGACCAGTTTTAGTATTCAGAGGTCAGGACGTTTGGTCTTACCTGGGTATAATGTTGAGGGAAGAGGAATTTTTCCACCCACCTGGTCCAGAAGATTTCCCGCAACAGATGTAAATCCATGGGGACCCAATGGCAGCAGTGGGCAGAGCGGTGGCCATAGTCCAGGTTGTGTTTCTGCTGGCACCCCAGTTCTCAGAAAGAAGTGACTCCTGGACTTTCTTGACCACAGCAAGGGGGACCAGGCAGATGTGAGGGGCTGTGGCAGAACCTCCTCTGCATGGAGATATCTGTACCTTTTTCCTGGCATGCCACGTTGGGAAGGACAAGCACTTCTCCACAGGGCTGCAACACTTACAGGTGTCGGAACGATCGTGCTTCAGGCCCTTTTCAGTCTCTCGACCTCAGTAGCTTTCCTGAGCACCCCCTTTCCCCTACCATCAACACTTCCTTAGCCAGATAGTACCAGACATAGCATCTCCTCTCTCACACCTGTAGTGGCAGCTCCAGGTATCTCTATTCCTCAAGTGCAAAGATTCCATCCCAGGCTCCCTAGTCGTCAGGTGCATCATCTTCAGAGGCCATGAGAAGGCAGAGGGCCAGTCTGGGACAACTGGCATTCTGGCCTGCAGTGGGGGGAGACTCTGGCCTGAGGGGCATATCCAAATTTCGGTTCCATGGATGCAGGTCCAGAATCACCAGACCTGACCCCAGGATGAAAGGGTCCCTTTATTAGCCACATCAGGGGCTTGGCATTTAGGGTTTCACTGTAAGGGTGACATTGTTTGTACTCCAAGCTTGTGCAAGCGGGGTATACTGGTTACAGTGGCATTCTTTGGCGTTGGGCTAATAGATCTCCAGGCTTAACAATAGAGCTCATTCTCTTATTTATATTTACCTCGCATGACATTCTGGAGGGGTCTGGTGCTACCTGCTGGCCATCCTCCAAAAAACAGACGATCGGGGCCCTGGAGTGGAGGTACTCGGGCCATAGACTCCAGCTCTAACCTCTCACTCTCGGCTATAATCCAAACCAGGGCTTTCGGACCAAGTGTCTAAGACGTCTGACTTGGACTCTTTTCTACAATTTCACTGTCCAAAGTAATTTTTTCAACTCAACCCAGAATTGAAATTTAGAAGAATTCCTAATAAATTCCATGTTTAAACAACTTGAAAGATAAATTATGTTCATTCACTACAGAACAAAAGGGGAATGAAAAACCATTCTAAGAATTTGAAATGAATTGGCTAATGAGGTATCAGCTCTTCTATTCTAATTTTATTCATAAGGAATATAAGTTACCTTATAAAACCTGAGTAATAATTTTGAATAAATTTATGCATTCACTCAACAAATATTTATTGGCACTCCTTTCGAGGCTCTGTTGTAAGCACTGGGGATACAGTGATAGGAAAAAAGAAAAACAAAAATATCCTAGATTCCAAGAATCAAAAGAATAACAGGAATGAAGAAGTGGTGTGGACTCCATTAAAAAGCTAAAGGTATATTTGAGGAGTTTGAAAGGACTTGACAATATACATTAACATTTCTTTTAAAAATACTTTTTAGGGCCAGCCCGGTAGCGCACTCGGTAGAGTGCGTCGCTTGGGAGCACGGCGGCACTCCCGCCGAGGGTTCGGATCCCATATAGAGACGGGTCCGCTCACTGGTTGAGCGCGGTGCGGGCGCGACACTGAGGGTTGCAATCCCGTTGCTGGTCGCGGTACGGGCGCGACACTGAGGGCTGCGATCCCGTTACCGGTCACAAAAAAAGACAAAAAGGAAAAAAAAAATACTTTTTAGATTGGCAGCAACTACATTTTTGACGAGACAAGAGACTTCCAAATATCACATATACAATAGGGTCTCCTGTGCTCATATTCGTATTTCTTGTTCAATATTCTATGCAAAATTAACCTTCCACCTTCAGCTCAGTTTTTCTTCCAAGTGAAACAAGCAAGGTTGGAAACAAAGGACAGTGGTAAGGAATTGCTAAGACTGTCTTTTCTGACTGGTCCAGACGCCTGCAGCGTTCAGCTCTCTGGTTTAGCACCAGTCAACAAGCCTGGGACTCGCTGTGCTGCTCTGTGGAGCAGCTGTCGCTCCTGCTGAAAATTTAGTGATGAAATATCTCTCATCCACATGACATGTCAGAGAAACTATGGGTTGGCCGACCTGATGTCTATTTCCCACCCCTTTCTCCCATGCCAGCCTCTACTGTAGAGGCCAGGGGCAGAGGTTGGCTTTATGGGCATTCGGCCAAAGCAATCACACAGGCTCGTGTGCTCAGGAGGGGATCCTGCTCTGGGGTTTAATCCTGTGGTGGTCAGCTTAAAATTCTTAATAATTTTCTCTTTGAATTTATGTTTGTATGTGAAGTCCGATGGGAAAATGGAGTGCATGCCAGGCACTTAGGACTTCTGCTCACGTGCCACCCTACCTCCCGCCAGCTCCCCACGCCCCTGTCACCCATTCTCAGCATCCTCTCTGCCACCCGCCCAGCAACTGCAGCCAAGCACCTGTGTACAGGCATGGTGAGGGGCGGGCAGGTGCGCCCCATGCACTGAGTGAAGAGGCAGGGCCCGGGCCCCTGTGACTGTCTGCACTTCGTGAGCATCCCCATCCCCAAGGGAGCATGCACGACATTAAAGAGGGAATAGAAAACCCCTAGACAAGTGGAGAGAGACTACAGAGGAAGGAAAAGTCTTCCCTTGGTTTTTGAGCAAGAGGCCCCGGATTTTCGTATAGCATCAGGATCTGCAGATTATGTAGCCAGTCCTGGCCATAAGCACTGAGCATTCTGTGTCCCAGCCGTCCTCAAAACTTAGAGGTGACCGAGTGAGACAGACCCGGCCAGCAAGGCCAATTGACAAATGTAGCTCCCGAAGAGCCAGAAATGTTTATGTCTTCTTGACGCCTAACTACTTCCCAGTGTAGAACAGAGAGCAGGTGTTCAGTAAAACGAAATAGAATTAGTTAACTAAATCACCCCGTCATGTATGTGTGTGCTTGCTAATTGCATTATTCAAGGCTTTCGTCGTTTTTCTATTTGATATCAATCACTTTCTATTTTAGACAGCTGTGTTCAATAGTTAAAGATTTATATGTAAAATGCTTCTGCATTGTACCACAAAAATCCTTTTTTATCCTTTTAATGATTTTTGTCTTAAATTCTACTTTGATACCAAATTCACATCAAAATAGAATTTAAGACAAACACCCTTAAATTCAAAGTAGAATATATCAAAGCAGAATATGTATATATTTGGCTCATGTATCTTTGCCTGTTCTTTATTGGCAACTTTTTTGTGCTTTGATGGATCCCTTATCAATAGTAGATAGCTGAATTTTTATTTTTTTTGTACCCAATGTGAAAATCTTTACCTTTCAACAAGGCAGTTTATCCAATTTGCATTTGTTAGGGATACGTTTTTGTGTGTGCTTCTTATTTACTGTGTTTTTTTCAAATTGCCTTTTTTCCCCCGACTTTGATGAACTGTTAAAATTTTTTGATAAGGAGGCAAATGAATGTGTTAGAGCCTGTATGTTCTCTCAACTTAATTTTTTACATGTATACAGAGTTCATCTTTTTCTTTTCATATTAAGAATTAAATATGAATACCTCCCTGTCTTTGAAAGACACGATCTTTATCACCGTTTACGCCCCTGTCTTCCCCACCTCCCACACTCCTTGCCTGCCTTTCTCCCAGGTTCTGTGGACATCATCTGATTTTTACTTCCAGGCTGACCTTTCTTTACTAAGAACCCTTCTTAAAGAATTCCATTAAATGTTATCACTACATTATCAAAAATTACTTCGATTTATCAATTAGATTTGTTTCCTTGTTTAAAGTGTAGTATTTTTAGTCCATCTCTACTTTTGTGATGTTTTATTATGATTTTTTTTAATTCTGCTTTACAACATTCTTGAATAATCTTTTCTTAATATGAACAACTGTGCTATATTTTCTGAACCCTTAAAAATTAAAAATAATTGGGCCTCCTACGGGCACAATAATTAGATTGTGAATAAAATGCCAAGGTCACAACTTTTTTCTTAGAACACTGTAAAGATCACCATTTTGGGGGGTTGTGTTGCAATTGAGAAGCCTAACAAAAAACTGATTTCTTTCATTTTAAGCAATTTCTTCTTTCCTAACTGATATCAAGAACGACTGTCTCTCGATATTGGAAATGCAGACAATAATCCTCACTAGACTTCCTTTACAGAACACTGCAGCCCCGGGTCTCTCTCCTGTATTATTTTAATCTTTTCTTTGATACATTTTTTGTCCTTTTATCTTTCATATTTTTATGTTTTAAGAGATCTTCTCTGCTTATTCTTCCAAATAATTAATTTGGTTTTGAACAGCACCCACACACACCCCCCCAACACTCTCTGTTGAGACTTTGTCCTGCTTGTAGCAAGTCACTGTCATGGGCGGGGGGGTGATTTTGATGAGCAGCAAGCTTGGACCCGGGCTTCATCACTGTTTCTCATCTTCATCGGTGGGAGACTGACCTGATCTCTCTAGGTCACCAACATAGACTTCATCTGCAATCTTGTGGGTCAATCAATGTGCAGTCTTGCCTGACAGTGAGACAGGTGGCTGCGGGCTTTAGTTGTGGGACAACACTGAACGTGGTGAGTTGGAAGAGACAGGCCAAAAGAAAGTTACCTTTCTGAACGTGTAGGTGGACGAGGAAGAGAATGTCAGAATGTATCATGGTGGAATAAGGCAGGTGTCTTCAGGGGCAGCTGGGTAATGAAGGTCCCAGCTGCACCTGGTTTGCTATCTACATTAAGTCAGGAGAGTCTAGGGGACAAATGTTTCCATCACCAGTTTCTATGCAGAGATTTTTTGGAGCACCAGAGACTTTTTTCTATTCCTGACCAACCGCACTCCTCTCAGTCATTTTTCCATCTTCTAACAGGGGACGCTTAGGTCCCTGGGTCCACTTAGAGCTGGAGTGACCGGAGAATGGATCTAAGGCATTACACTAGAGCTGCGGTGTGCTTTCCCCTGCCCTTCCTTGCATGTGCTTACTGAGACCATGGTTAGTGGAAGCAACCATCCTTCTCTTCCTCCTGACCCCCTGTTACAAATCTTTGCATTAAACTCTATGACAAAGCCTCACTTCTTCTTTTTTGACTTAGAAAAAAGTCCAAAGTGAATACCGAGATTATCAGTCATCCTCAAACTGAATCTCTCAGCCTCCTTTCCACCCTATCCACCGCCCCGCACTGGCAGTAGGCTTGATGCTCCTGGACTGCATGTGCTCTGGGGGACTAATCCCTCACTCTTGGACATGCCCTTCACGCGGTTTGGGTGCCTTATCTATTTACAGAAGACGTTTACTGTTTTACATCGTTCATTCCATCATTGGGCAATTGATGGGCACTTTCTGTCTGATGGCAAGTGGCTGGCATATGTGCCGCAGCTCTCTAGTGTGGTGTCCTTGGCATTAATCAATCACGGCTTATTTGGTCTGAGTCTAAATGTGGCCTTGACTGTATTCGTTTTCTATTACTATGATAATGAATTACCACAAACTTAACAGCTCAAACAACACAAATTTAGCTCACAGTTCTGTAGCTCTGGGGTCCAACACAGGTCTCATTGGACTAAAATTGACAGGGCTGTGCTCCTCTTTGGAGACTCTAGGAGCGTCTCCTTGCTTATTCTGGCTGTTGGCAAAACTTAGTTCCTTGTTGTCATAAGACTGAAGTCTCCATTTCCTTGGGCGCTGTCAGCTGGGGGCCACCTTTAGCAACTGAAGACCTCTCTCAGGTCCTTGCACATAACCCTCCATAGCTCAGTATCAGGGTGTCAAATCTTAACTGTACTAACATCTTTCTGACCCTTTTGCCTCCTCTCCCACTTGTAAAGACACACATGATTAGGTTGGGCTACGTGGATAATCCAGGAAAATCTCCCCATCTCAAGGTCCTTATCCTAGTCACATCTGCAAAGTCCTTTTTGCCATGTCAGGTAAAATAGTCACAAGTTGCAGGGGACTAAAGTGTGGTCATCTTTGGGGGCCATTATTCTGCCAGCCACACCCCAAATCCAAATCCTTTTCAAAGTGTGCTTCAGGAGACCCCTGCAAATTGAGCAATGCTGGCACTTGAAATGAAATCTATTGGATGTATTTGGAATATATAGATGGGTATTTTCAACTAATCAGCACCCTCCACTCAGCGTGAGCTTCCAAATGCTGGTTCTTCCTGGAGTAAATTGTAGGAAGATTGATGCTATCAGGAAAGATGTCATTAGACGGCCCTCTGGCCACCACAGTGTCTTTCTGAGTTACATCTGAGACTCCTTGACTGCTGCCACCCCAACTGGGAGCATCTGGTTCCCACAGCTGCTGAGCTCCACTGACAGTGCCTGACTTCCAGCCACTTAGGGATTCTGAGACCAGAGCTATCTGACATCTACATAACCCATCAGCTTCAAGACATATTAAGCAGAACAAGGATAAACAAAACAGCTACTTAAGCAACTGTGTTCTTTTATCCTTTAACTGGGTGTTTTGTCCACTGACAACCTAGAAAAAGCCTTCACAAGTAAAAGAGGCTAGTTAAGTAATGGACCTTTTGTGCTGGGAATGACTTCATGGATAAGGGTGACTGACACCTCACGGGTCTTAGATAGGCAAGGATGTAATTAAGAAGCCAGCTAACATGGGCTGACAATCCCCCTCTCACTCTGGAGCACTAATTGATGTGGAGAATAAATGGTATTCTTGGCATTCAGACCAGCTTCCAAATTACCATCTCCTGCCCTTGCTTGCTTGTCAGTGTCAGAGCTTTTCTTGCATTTCAGACATTCGTGCTGGCAGCACTTAGGCCCAAGTAGGTCATCTATTGAGGGATTATTTGTGAACATTATTAATCTTTATAGAAGTGTATGTCTTTTTTTTTTTTTTTCCTTTTTGTCCTTGGCATTAATCAATCACGGCTTATTTGGTCTGAGTCTAAATGTGGCCTTGACTGTATTCGTTTTCTATTACTGTGATAATAGTTGCGCCCGCACTGCACTCAACCAGTGAGCGGGAACCGGTCTCCACATGGGATCCGAACCCTCGGCGGGAGCACTGCAGCGCTCCCAGGCAGCGCACAGAGTGCGCCACCGGGCCGGCCCTAGAAGTGTATGTCTTTAACTGATCTGTTGTTTAACAAAATAGAAACTGAACACTGGTTTAACAAATCAAAAAGTTCTGGAAGAGTTGAAACGAAAGACAACAAATTCCTGCTCTCTTTCTTTCTCCTCAACTCTTGCTCCAGAGGCAACATTGTTTCACTTTTTGGTCTTTTTTTATTCTGAGGGATACCCCTTATGTCTAAATACATGTACCACTCAGTTCTGATTGATTGACTTTTTATTTTCTGTTACAATGTATCTCATAACATCATCACCACCCACATCCCTCCATCCAGTAGAGTCACATCACTATTTTTAGTCACTTTTACAAGCACGAGCCCCAATAAACCTCTCCTTCCACTTCTGATTCCATCCCCTAGTTCTGTCTCTACATCTGCCTCTCAAGGACCTAGCAATGGTATCAGGGGTGTCTGAGAAAGCAGGCGGTACGATGAGCTTAGGACAGGAGGATTCCATATCATAAAGATAGAGCCTAGCTCTCCCCAAGTTAAGCTGTAAATTGAACAAAATTCCAATAAAATGGCGACAAGTAGTTTTATGAAGCTAGAAAAGTTGACACTAAAGTTTATATGGGAAATTAAACATACTAGAATAGGTAGGGAAACCCAGAGGGAAAAGAACACTATGATGGGGTCCTGCTCTATCAGATGGGAAACCATCCTATAAGGTCTCTATAAGTAAAGCAGTTAGCACGGGGGCATGAATAGACAGCCAGACAGGTGGAATAAAATAAAAAGTCCAGAAATAGACCCAAGTACATATGGAAATTTAGTATAGGATAAAGATAGCATTTCAAATCACCAAAGCGAAGATGAACTTTTTAATAAATGGTACTCAGGCAACTCAGTAGCATTTGGGAAAACATCCAAATAGAACCACACCTCACACCACATGCAAGAATAAATTCCACATGGGTCAGAAATCTAAATACAAAACTTGCAGCCACGCATATACCATATGTAAACATGGGTAAAGTTTTATTAACCTTAGTGTAGGAAAAGCCTTCTAACTATGACACAAATTGTAAAGCAATCAAAGTAAAAAGGGATAAATTTGATTCCATAAATATAAAAAAAATTGCAAAGAAAAATAATTATAAATATAGTCAAATGACAAAAGGCAATTGAAGGAAATATTCACGACATATATAAAAGAAAAAGGGTAATATCCCTAATATAAATGATTCTTTAAAACTGAGAAAATAACCCAAGAACGTAATAGAAAAATGGGCAAAAGAAATGAATGATTTACAAAAAGATATAGAAATGACTCACAAACGTGAGAATATTTTTATTCCCACTCATAATAAGAGAAATGCAAAGTAAAACTACACTGAGATGGTACATGGGTCTACACACATGTCCAAACTCATCAAAATGTGTATATTAAATATGGGCAATTTTTGTGCCTCAATCATACTTCAATAAAGCTTTAAAAAGAAAGCAAAATTTACCCAAAAGATAAACAATAAAATTTCTTAGTAGAGAGATAGATACCACGATTATGCATTGGAAGTTCAACATAGAAAGTTTCCTAATTATCTTTAAATTCAGCCATAAAACGTTGAAACCAAATAGAAAGATATTTAGGAAAACACAAATTAAAAGAAGAGATACTATGTTTAAGGATGCGAAGATGTTATATTGTAAATATGTCTATCATCCCTCTATTGATCTATGGATTTCATGCAAACAGAATCAAATGAGACAATAAAAAAAGAGAAAAAAGTAGCATTAATGATACTGGGACCCAGGGGATGAATTTTATGGTAAATGCAGACTTTTTAAAAGTTGTCTAAAGGGGTAGAAAAAGTAGAAATTAGACATGTTGGTAAAACAGTAATATTTACACAGTGAGAACTAAGGTTAAATTGGAAAGAGACAGGTAGCCAAGGAGAAATTTGGAAGTGGGTCCCATAACACTAAATGCATAACTGGAATGAACATGTGGGGGAAAAGACACTTTTCGATTTGGGAGAAAAACAAATCAATTACCCATGTGATTGTTCACGGGCTAAAGGGAAAGCTGCCGAACTGCTTTCTTCAAAGCACGTAACTAACACCCCGAGCTCATGGGCAGGAGAGAAGTGGAGACCTCCCAAAACGCAAAGAGGAAGAGAAAAATGCCTGGTGATACGTTAAACAATATTTTGTTAACTTAACACACTTGTACAAAACTTGTCTACTTCAAACTATGAAATTTTGCTGTGAGAAATTAAAAATCTAAATAAAGATATAACCTCCCCCCGCAAATAAGAAACATAAAACCCTTCTGAGATTCCATTCCCCACACTTAAGATTGGCAAACATTCAAAAGTAGGACTAAACATTGTATTGGTGAAACTGAGGCAAGAGGCTCTCTCCTAAACTGGCAACGAGAATGAAAACTGGTACAACCCTTATGGAAGGAAATTTGGCAATATCTAATGAAACGAAACTACACATACGTGTTTACCTTTTGATCAGTCAACCTGCAGACAAGGTTGTTCATTACAGCACTGTTTGCCGTGACCAAAGACCGCAGCCTCGATGCCCACACCTGAGATCGTGGATGAAGAAACTACACTACACCCACACAGCGGAGCACGGTGAAGCTGTAGGAAAGAGCGGCAGAGGTCTCCATAAAAGGAGGTGGAGGGGCTTCCAGAAAACACTATTAAGTAAATTTTTTAAAAGGACAAAGTTCCAAAGAGTACAAGAGATAAAAAGGAAAAATAAGAAAATATATGTGTATCTGCTCATTTGTGCAAAAAGAAACACAGGGAGGATCAGCCAGAAGCCATTGACATCAGTTTCCTGCGGAGAATGCATGAAAAGAACAGGGAAGGGAGCACGTCTTCTTGAGATTAGTTCTGACTTTTGGAACCATATTAATGTTTCACATACTTAAAATCATTAACATTGAGAAAATAAAACTGACAATGGAATACCAACAGAAACAAATCAACTTAACTGTTATGTGATTTCAAATGAGTAGCCTAACCACACTGCAGGAGGAAGGGCAAGCCCGAATGACATTTGAACACGGGACGTTGTCGGTCTTATTCTAGAGACAGAATGAACAGAAAACAAACATTGAACTCTAGCTGGAAGGTTTGCTTTTCTCAGTGACGTGTTCTAGCAGTGAGCAAATAAGTAAATAGATTGTGGATTGTGGGAAACAGGTGTCTCATGATCTGGGAAGGAAATTATAAAAATGGAGAAAGGGAAGGTTAAAGTGAACCCTGAAATAACGTATTGGAGGTGTCAGGTGTTGTGGTTTTTAAGATAGATCGATGGACAGACAGACAGAACAGGTAGATGATAGAGACAGAGATAGATGGACAGAAGACAGAGAGAGAGATATAATATGAGAGACAGATGATGGATACGACAGATAGGTGGCGGATGGACAGATAGATGATAGAGCAGATGGATAAATAGATATGATAGACAGACAGACAGACACCGACTTAAATATTTCTTTTGCTCTTTCTGCTGAGAGCCCAGAAGCAATAATACCCAGTGCTAATGGATAAACTCCCACCCAGATCTTGGTTTCTAAACACCATTCCTCACTGAAAAAAAACCAGGACTTCTCAGAGAAATTGGTTTCAGGCCTGAGGATGAAAAAGTACGGGATAAGCCTGGTCCCTCTTATGCCTGAGGTTAGGATGTGCTCTAAGAACCACGAGAACACATCCAGAGGACACGGGACCACCGTGCAGGTTCTCCCACTAGCCAAATGTGGGACAATTTGATCAGCAAAACAAATAATGATGAAATGCTGACATAAACAAGCAAAGGGAAAAGAAAAAGTCTCCTTCTCACAGCAGAATGCTGATTAATACATGCAAAGGAGTCGTGAAATTAGCAAGCCATCGTGTGGCAACTGTCATGACGAACACTGATTCAGGATGTGACCAGTGACGTAGTAACCATTTACCTTGCAGTGATAGCACAGAAGCACCAGCTACCCTGATGACAGAGCAGCAACGTACGAGAACGTACCAGAACAAGAAGGCTCTTCCGCTGGCAGAACCCAGATCAGGATGGAGCTTAGGCCTGATAGCTGATCAGAGGAGAGATTTATTTGTTCCCTGTACTATCCAGTTTCCTTTCAGCCCCATCACGACTAGGCACATCAAATAGGATGCCCAGCACAGGTCTGGTGGAGCTGAAGGGATGTGTTTACCCAGAAGCTGCCAGGTGAGTAGAGTTGCTTTGCCACTTTCCAGGACAGCCTAGGAAGCAAGTTGACCCAGAGGAGGGCAGCGTTCTTTTGCCAGCCGGTGGGTCCGTGGCACCGAAGCAGTCCTCAGACTATATCCTCCCCCTTGGACTCATTCACGGGGACTCATGAGCACCAGCAACCTTGCCTCTTCAAAGCATGCAGTTAAAATTCTCACATCACAGGCTTTGAATTCCTGCATGCAGAGGGTCTCCTGTGACTTGCAGGATTTTTATGACAGTGGGTATTCCTTGTCACTGTTCAGAGGAAACATATCGAGAAGGTCCTGGAGTGGGCACCGCGTGGTTAGCCTCCCTGTGTGTGGCAGCTCTCCTGCATAACACAAAGGAGAATAGTGACATTCATCCAGACCTGGCTACATCGTTTCAACCACGTGGACCGTAAGCACCCCTGATGCTCATCCCAGCCCCTGGCTTCCCGGTTCCTGAAGGCAGCCTAGGAGGGAATTCAATTAATGACCCGCCCTGGTGGAATGATTGATCTCCTGAACAACTGGGAGAAGAGGATGCTGCGGAGAGAAACGGGAACCGCAGATTCCCACCCAAGCCCGTGTGCGTCCTAACCAGGCTGCCTCTGCAGGGGGCACGGCCGTTATGTTCTGGTGCATTCGTCCCACCGAAATCTCCACTTTCCCGTCTATTCACTCCTGACCGTCGGTTTAGCGAAAGGACGACAAAGACTCTAATCCCATGTCTCATTTGGGGAATGTTCCTGGATCTTCTTAAAGAGTTTTCTTCTCACGCTTTTTTAAAGGAAAACCATATCCAACGTATGTACAACAGCCGTCTCCTCCTGAACTGCAGAAAAGAAGCAATTCAAGACAAAAGTTTTGTTTTAATTTAATGTGACTGTAGTCTAGAAGTAGTGTCCAGACAGATTCTCTTTTATTGAATGTTGTGAAGTCCTTTCTCTCAATACTTCTTTATTTTTTTATTTTATTTTATTTTATTTTTGAAAGATGACTGGTAAGGGGATCTTAACCCTTGACTTGGTGTTGTCAGCACCACGCTCAGCCAGTGAGCGAACCGGCCATCCCTATATGGGATCCGAACCCGGGGCCTTGGTGTTGTCAGCACCACGCTCAGCCAGTGAGCGAACCGGCCATCCCTATATGGGATCCGAACCCGGGGCCTTGGTGTTGTCAGCACCACGCTCAGCCAGTGAGCGAACCGGCCATCCCTATATGGGATCCGAACCCGGGGCCTTGGTGTTGTCAGCACCACGCTCAGCCAGTGAGCGAACCGGCCATCCCTATATGGGATCCGAACCCGGGGCCTTGGTGTTGTCAGCACCACGCTCAGCCAGTGAGCGAACCGGCCATCCCTATATGGGATCCGAACCCGGGGCCTTGGTGTTGTCAGCACCACACTCTCCCGAATGAGCCACAGGCCGGCCCCCCTCAATAATTCTTCAAACTGCCAGTTGTACAAGTCTTATTTATTTCAGACAAATCAAAACACTGTTTTCCTTCCTCTCTTTTTTAAATGAATATATGGACTTAGAAGAGTTGCATGACCACATTGGAGAAAGCATGGAAAACAGAAAACGTCATCCGCAGTCCCATGTCAGGTAAGGAACGTGGGCGCTCGTTAGGGCTGTTTGGCCCAGGCTGTTGTCTGACTTCTGATTTTTGCGCTCTGATTTTTATTCATACTCACAAGTCTTCATTCTTATATATTCAGATGTCACTTTTAAGCTCAGAAAGTCACTCCTCCTCGACAGCGGTCCACTCTAACTTCTTCTAGCTTTCTTATATTTCATCTTTGCCTACATGTTTTTTAACTCTTTAATTCACTTAGAAGGTATTTTGGCGAAGGCTGAGATTTTCCCCTCAAGGAAGCCCTAGAGCTGTGTGAGTGAATCACCTGGGTCCCACCCGGGTCCCCCCCTGCCCACTGTGTGACAGCTGCCCTGCCTCCCCTGGCAAGTACAGGTCAATTCCTCCTGCCAAGTTGGTGACTCCTCTTGCCTGCTGATCCCAGATCCCCAGACACAAGGAGTTCAAAGCACCGAGCAGGTGGCACAGCTTATGGTCATAGGAACTATTATTGTGGCCTCTGGCAAGGGCACACCCCATCGAGGGGCCAGAAGGTCTCATTCTGCAGAGCTTGGAGCTATAGGGATGGGAACCACCAAATCCCCTGGTGGGTCATTGGAAATCAGGGTGAGGCCACTTCTGCTTCACCCTTGGTTCCAGGACGCTGTCTTCTCACTTAGGACAGTATGATTCAGCATGCCTGCTGCACCCTAGAGGATGGCACCTATCCTCAGAGTGCCGCCTCTGAGCTGGCGTTCCAGCTGTGCCTCGGCAGGCCATTGCAGCATGTTAGCAGGCTGGCAATTGATTTGTAACACAACCAGTAGCTCCCATGCTCACGGGCTTACTCCCACCCCCCCGTCAACCCTCCTGGGCAAATGCTGTTGTGTGGACTCCAGGCTGTGGATCAGGCACTTTTAAGCTCCCACATAGTGGAGGTGGTGGGGGCTCTGTGGCAGAAAAGGCAAACCCACACCTGAAATAGACAACCATACCTATTTGAACAAAATGCTGGCCCTTCTGGAAAGAAGGGACCCAAACAGTCAAATTGCTACCAAGTGGCCAATTAGTCCTCTTGAGAAATAGGCCATGTTGAGGGTCCATCGTCGGTCTGTGTTGCTGGCAGGCTGGCCATTCAGAGCAGCGGTAGTAAGAACAGCCTTGGCGAGTGGTGTCTATGCTGTTGGACGTGTGCACAGGCTCCTTCTCTGCCCCCCATGGTCATTTTGTCCCGCTGCCCACCGTGGCAGCTCTGCAGTGGCCAAGAATGAAGGCTGGCTAATGTCAACTCTGGGAGCCCTTTTGCCTAGTTGGTTTTTTCTTCCTCCTCCATCTGGTTGTGTGGGACCCCTGAGTAGAGCCGTAAGCGCAAGCTGTAGAAGCAGCACTGCTGCAGCTCTGGTGGGTGGCATGAGGTCTGGGCTACCTGCTCGCAGTGGCCTTGTACCTTCAGGTCCTGCTCTCGGGTACAGTCCTAGTGCAATGCTATCCTCATGCACGGGATTGACACTAGACTCTGTAAGTCCACCAGAACCCAGTTTATGATGGGCAGTTCCAAATACATGATGGCTCCTAGAGTGACAACCTTGTCCCGGTGTTCCTGGACATTCTCAGCTTGAGCGCTGAAAGTGTCATGTCCTGGGAACTCCCTCCATTCTGCAAACCAGGACAGTTGGTCACACTACCAGTGTCCCATCATCAAGTGTTCCATCTCCACGAGGGTTCACCAGCTCACCAGGAGCTGTTGCACACAGGGGACACAGTCCTTCATTGCAGTGGCACGGACTTGCTCCACAATTCCAGGGGCCTGTACCTTGATTCTCCACCAAGACAATGCATCCTTTTCCACCGCTGACACCTCCTGCACAACAGGCTCTACCTCACCTTCGGCCGAAGTGGTATGATGCTGGCACCTGCTAAAGATCCCCTCACTGCCCTGAGCCCCCTCAGAGCTGGCAGCCTTCCATGCCACCCAGGATATAGGCCAAAGCAGCACTTTTAGGTGTGTAATAACATGCTGCCTCCAGAATCTCACAGGCATTATGCTTCCTTTTTTCTTTTTTTTTTTTGAAAAAGATGCAAAATATAGCAATTTTCTTCCTACTTTGGAGAGAATTACTCATGTAGCTTTAGAGTCTCTAAAGCCAACACAGGCCCCTGAATCTTCATAGTGTTTATCTGCCACCCCTAGAGCACATATGTCTTACCAAGGCCACCAGCATAGCAGCCACCTTTTGATCATCACTACATGAAGACACGGAATAATGTGATGTTTTGCAGGATGTCGAAGTTATGATATTTAACCAATATTATGATAAAGAGCTCGTAGGGAAAATAATGAATGTATATTGTTGTCCGTAACAGGTAAAAATAAATGGTTCCTGGGCCTGTTTTCTGAGTGAGATAGAAAGGAACACGTCCTCCCAATCGATGGCTGCACAATGTGTATACATAGCTGTATTAACCTGCTCTAGCAACAATACCAGGCTGAGCACAGCAGCTGCAGCAGGACTACAACCTGACGGACACTGCAGTAGTCTGGAGCTATTCTCCAGATCCACCTGGTTTCTGCAGGAGCCAGACTAGCAAATTAAATGGGAGTATGATTGGGGCCACCCTCCCTGTGTCATTTAGGTCTTCATTGTTGGCACAAATGTCGTCTCCCCTTCTCCTGCAATATTATTTTTTTATTTATTGTCTTGAGGGAGGGTGATAGTTCTTACTCGGCAGACCAAGGAACCAATGTAGGGGCTCTTCCAAACACAAAATTCATCAGTCCCAATCACACAATGAGGAACTAAGGAAATGACCACCAGACGGACCTGCCAAGCCACTTGACACCCTTTGGACTTTGGCCAGGATTTCATCTATTACCTGATCCCCACATGTCCCACTCCAACGGGGACCACCGTGACACTTTGGATCTCTGATTATCAATGTAAACACAGAATTGTTCACTAATAGTGCTCAAAAATCTGGGTAGTCTCCTTTCCCAGTGTACAGGCACTTGGGCAAATGGCTGTAAGTCCCTTTGGGGAATGACTAGGGGAAGTGTTACAGCATGGACCTGTGATAATGTTGGAGGGTCCTTACCTCTGGGAGCCTGAGGACCTCTTCAGTCAGTGAGTTCCAAGTCTGAAACCTGGCTCAAGTTCAGTAACCGGGAAAGGGATGGCAACCTTTGCTTGGGGTAAATCAGCCTCCTGCTCCTCCGTTCTTGTTTTATTTATTTATTCGTTTGTTTGTTTGTTTGTTAGATCATATAAATGCAACACAGCATTGTTGGAGGCCCACCGTTTTCCCCTGGGATGCTGCCACTCAACCTTTGCTGGTGGTTTAGATAACTGTGACCACCTGGCTTCTGGTGGTGAGGCTGGCTCTTGGCCTCTCCTGCTTCGGAGCCCCCAATGTCCCTATCACCACCAATGAGCCAAGCTCTGTAACAGCCTCTCCTACCTTCAGCCCTGGCCTGGGGGGACCCCCAAGGAGAAGCCAGTAGCCCAGGAACAAGGTGGAAATGCCTGATTGGTCACGGCAGATGGTGGAGGGAGGGATTGAGAGGCTCAGGAGAGAGAACATGCTGGAGTGGAGCGAAGTGGCAGAGCCTCCCTTGAGCTTCTCTGTGACACGGTGTCCCTCTCACCAGCACATTCCTGATGGCCTTGGAGAACAGCACATCCCCAGGCCTTCCCATGGAACGTGGAACCAAACACCCTAGTGAGTCTTCTGGCCTCTGCCAAGCCAATGGGGAGCTCTTGAGAGAAGCCTGCTCATTAGAAGAGCCCAATATTGGACAGAAATTGGCAGGTCCTGGTATCCCCACCATGCTCAATCATTGGCTAAGGGCTGCCCGAGAAGAACATGGCCTCTTCTCTAATGACGAGGCCGGTCTGGAAGACGCTAACTGCTGCAGAGCTGTCAGCTCACTGCATTGCAATGGTGAGTTCTTTCTTGAAGGAAGGTGAGAGTGACACGCCTCCAAGGTTACTGCATATCTGGTGTGATTTCGGGTGTTTTCATAATTATCTGTATTATTTTTGTAGTTTTTATGTTTTCTCAAAGAATGCATATTACCTGTATATTCAGAAAACCTATAAGCATATTTTATGAAAATGACTTGATTATTTTGGCACATTTTCCGCTACCCTTTGCAGTCACTGGTGACCTTAGAGAAGGCAGAGTTGCAAGAATCGAAGGCAGGTTAAAGGAAGTACGGGAGCTGTTGGGAGTAAACTCTCTGATCAGTAACACGGCTATAAAAATACCTCCTCACAGAGTTTTTGTGATGACACCTGAGGCCTCCTGCATGCTCTTCTGGGGCGATGACGAACACAGTTCCCAGTGTGGGGTCAGGGCTCCTGGGCATCAAAACAGGAGGGGTTTGGGGAACTGGTGAGGAGTCACCTACTATGACCAGATGACAGGCTGAAGGGGAGGAGAGCTGAGACGGAGCTGAGTCTGTGAGGACTTGAGATTAGACGAGGGACAATCTCTGCAGACGCCTCTGGGAAGATGGAAACGATGAGTGACTGGAAATAATCCATGTGACCCTGGGACCCAATTCTCCTACTTCCCTTCACGTCTCTCGAGGGCTTGTCTGCAGGGTGTCGTGCAGGTGAAAGCTCTCATGTTCTCATTCCTGTCCTTCCTGCTGTCCCTGGGAAGGGGCATCCCCCCTTACCATCCCCATGCTGGAAACAGATAAACCAAAGGGGAAATGCCAAGTCATGTGCGTAAGAACACCCGTCAGGTACGCTCCTGTGCTGCTTCTGTGGCAACATGGACAGGACGCCACTGTGCCTTGGGTATGTGAATGAAAAATGAAAGCTGTGTCTTTTTTATTTTGTGGCTAGAAATCTTAATGCCAAATTCAGCACCCGCTTGTAGGGAGTGATTCATCTCAGATTCTTTCCTCCTGTGAGCTATTCTTTCTGATTTATTTCTAGGTATTTTGTTTTGCTTTATGAGTTCTGACTCTTAAGATGCCTTAAATCTAATGGAAGTAGGAGAAGTGTAATTTTCAAGTAAAAAAAAATCCTATATTATGGAATAAATATGAAGATTAATGGGTTAATCCTTACACAGAATTTTGAGAACGTTGGTGAGGAGCAGATTTTAATACGAAGTCATAACTGGAAGCATTATAATATCCTCTTCCATTCTGGAAGCTGAAGAGCTTCCACTTACTCATTAATCCCCAGTTAAGGAAAGCATGGTTTACAGCTGTCGCATTTCTCTAAGGTAAACTAAGTCTCCTTGGGAATCTTTCAGTAGGTTCTTTAAAAAACACAATAATGGGGGAGAGATCAATTTGGGACTTCGTAGATTTCGATCCTCATCCAGGCTTTGCTCTCCCCAGAGGATCTTTGCTCCACCTGTCTTTCTCTGGCCTCAGTCTTTTCATCCCTAATAAGTGGGGTGGAGAGTGAATTTTAACCAGTTTAAGGTTAAGCAAGACCTGGGACTACCTGATGAAAGCCTGGGAACTTCTCCCAGGACAAATGTGACCCACAGCATTTCATGCACACTTGCAGGGATTACAGAACAAGGGACCCCACTCCAGAATCCTTGCTTAAGAATCCCGATGACCCCTGAGCTTTCTCCCAGCTCTTATGTTTTGGAATTCCAAGATGAAGGTGTCTCTTTGGAGGAGGAAAGCACATGGTATGTACCAAGCTGCCAGCCTCGCCTGATGCACAGCCTGGCCTTTCCGCCCCTCTCCTGGCCTCATTCAAGTAAGACTTACAAACAGGAAAAGCACGGCCAGAGCTGGGCATGCTTCACATTTTCTCTAGGACCACAGATATCCCCAGTTTTGAAGTTCTTATTCCTTTTTTCCTGACATGAGCTTGAGTTTTTCGCTATACATCATGCCCACTTGTCATTATATTTACTTGGATTTTGTACCTAAGGTTTTCTGGTGACCATCAACCCTGGTTCTATTATTGAGTCCTTAACTAACTGCATGAATCCAAAAGGCACTCATCAGAGACAATTTTAGCCCATTGCTCTACACCCATTCCTCAGGTAGCACAATGTGATTCCTTTTATGTAGATCACACAGGGATGCCTTGATTCACAAAGGGAATGTGTCTGATCAGGCACGCCTGTCCCAGAATAGAAACACTGCGTCTGAGGCTGTGCTCCGGGCTGAGGATCCCCTCACACCTGGACTCTAGAGCTTCCAATTTTCTTGTGCCAGCCTCGATGATTGAGAGACCTCCCAGATCCACCCCAGGGAGGCTCCCCAGCCCCCGCCATGTCCCCTGATGACGGTGCTCCTCTCAATGGGCCTTGGGTCATGCCTTGGATAGACCTGACCCTGAATCTTTTGAAGTTTCAAAAGTGAAAATTCTTGGGGGTTCATGTAACAGAAACCCAAACCAAAGAAGTATCAGCAGAAAGGGGTATGTATTTAAAGATTCCCAGAGTGTCTCAAGAACTCAACAGGAAGAATCCATCTAGACCTCAGAAACAAAAGAATCTCAGGGAAAACGCCGTCTCTAGAGTCTCTCTCCATCTCTCGTCTCCCCGCCCAGCTCCTTTCATTTCTTTAGCCCACATGGCAGAAACCACGGTTGCATTTAAAACAACAGGCACCTGAAGGAAGATGACCTCTCTTTCTCAATCCCAGGTCCAAAAGCCCCACAAAGCCTTCTTGCCCACTGTGGGTCAGGTGCCCGCTGATGCTCCAACCCATGGCAGCCAGCAGCGGGGTCCTGTAGTGCTGTCCTGGCAGCTGCCATGGGAGCAGAAATGGTGCAGGGGGGTGGGTGAAATTCCCAAACACGGGGTGGGGAAGGCGCTGGCCAGGAGGAGCACCTCTCCTCCTCCTCAGTCCTGTAGTCACCAACCCAGAGTTCCTACAAACCCTTGTTTATAAAAAGATATATAACTATCTCAAAAGAAGCGTAGTTCCCCAAAAACCTTTCTAATTAGGACATCCCTGTACAGGCTAGGTCATAGGCAGTAACTGGAAAATTGAGGTTTGAATTCTTCTAAGCGACACCTTTGCCTGTGACAGCAACCAGATGGCCCCAAGCAATGGGTTCTGCCACGTAGCCCATTCCCTTCCCAGCTCACTGCTGTCACCTGCAAGCAGAAATTTGGCAACAGCCATTAATGTCAGAATGAAGGAATTCACAAAGTCGGTGAAGGAAACAACTTCAGAGAAGACACTCAGAAATGGCCACCAGGAGAGCGCTCCCGGCTCTTTCCATGCTGAGCAGGTCACGAAGTCCATGTTGTCACCGTCCCTGCCCCGATGAGCTCCAGCCCACATCCATCCTGCTCCTCTGACCACCATTCCCCCTGTCTGTGAGCAGCCAGATGGCACCCTCCTGAACACGGAACTATGTGTTCAATGCCACCCTGACTTCGGCTGTAGAAAATAAAGTTGCTTCAAGCTTAAGGCAGTTTATAATTTCTCTTTTTCATTCCCTTGAAAACTCTGAGCAAAAGAGAGTTTCCACACATAGCCCTTCTCCAACCTTGCTGGAAAAGACCTTCTAGGAGGGTAAATCTTAATCTGAGGCCTTTGACCTCCAGGAGGCCTCTGGATGGTACTCAGGAGAGCTGCAATACTGCTGATGTTATGTATAAAAATGTATGCATATTTCTCTAGGAAGTACTTGGTTTTCCTTGATTCAAAGTGATCTGTAAGCTGAGAAAATTTTCAAATGGCTAATTTCCAGATAGAGCAAAAATGAATCCTACCTTGGCTTTCTTCAAATTTGACCCCATCTGCAAATACTCACTTCGTTCTGCAAGCCAGGGCCAGAGGACGGGGGACTCACTGAGAACATGAGCTATGGGGGCAGCTCCCTGAAGGGAAAAGAGGACCCCCCAGATTCACCACGTCTTAGGGAGGTGTGAAGGGTAAACCAAGAGCCCGAGAAAGTCTGGGATCTTCTCCCATCTGCGCCCTCTCTCCTAGCATTCTCGTCAACCCCACTGATTCGACTACAGCTTCTAGGTAGATAGATACGAAGCCTGGGTCCCGACATTTGCGCTTGGATCATCAGTAGTTACCATCAACTCAACGCGAGTGAGGTAGAGCTGGAAACCCCATGGGTGCTGGAGAGCGGTCCTGCTGGCCACCTGACCCTGTCACTCGGCAGCTGGGTGAGCGTGGCCAGCCCCGAGTGCTTCTGAGCCTCTGCTTCCCGAGGCAGTAACAGGGATGGGGAAGGACACTTGCCAGCTGGGACAGCATCAAGACAAAGCCAACACTTTGGTCACAACTGTGGTCAGTCTCTTCCCCCCAAACTAGACTCTACCCAGTGTCCTCTTTTGTAAAAATCCCACCTCTGTCCATTAATGCATTCAATGAACACACCCTGAGGGCCTGCTGTGCTCCGGGCCCCACGCCAGGCACCGTGGACGTGCTGCTGGACATGACAGCCACGCCCGCCCTGGCCAGGCTTCGATGCTGATGGAAAGCAGCACTGGGAACGAGTAAACAGACCCCTCCAGCGGAACAGCAATCGTGCGAAGTGCTTTGAAGGAAACAAGGGGCCAAGAAAGGGGCAAAAGAAAGCTCCTACCTCGGGAAGCCTCTCTGAAGGAATGAGACTGAAGAGGTTTGAAGGAAGGGAGAGAGGTGGCGAGAGCAGGTGAAGAACATTCCAGAGGAAACAACGTGGGCCAAGTCAGGGGTAGGGAAAATGCAGCACATCTAAGGAGCCAAGAAAAGGCCTGTGAGCAAAGGGAGCAAGCTTGCGATGGAGCAGGGGGGAGGAGGGACGGCAGGCGGGCTTCGTCCAGGTGCAAAGGGAAAGCTCTGAAGGGCAGCAACGTGGGCAGATTTCAGTTTCCAGTCCCCTTTGGCTGCTGGGTGGAAACCGATTGGAACAGGCAGGGGTGGCGGCAGGGAGACCATTACATGCGGGGCAGGGGTCCAGGCGACCACCGCAGGCAGCCTGCTCCAGTCCTGGGGCAAGACCTTCAGCTTCCCACCCTCCCTGTCTCCTCCCCACATCCCATTGCCCATCTTTTAAAACCTACTTCTCTATTTTGGCTATCGTAAGAAGAGCTGCAATAAACACGGGAGTGCAGGTTTCCCTTCGACATGATGACTTCCGTTCCTTTGGGTATACACCCAGCAGTGGGATTGCTGGATCATATGGTAGCTCTATTTGTAGTTGTTTGAGGAACCTCCATACTGTTTTCCATAATGACTGTGCTAGTTTACAGTCCGACCAATACTGTAGAAGAGCTCCCCTTTCCCCGCATCCTCTCCAGCATTTGTTTTTCTTGGTCTTCTTAATAATGACCAGTCTAACTGGGGTGAGATGATATCTCAATGTGGTTTTGATTTGCATTTCTCTGATGACTAGTGATGCTGAGCATTTTTTCATGTACCTATTGGCCATTTGTATGTCTTCCTTTGAAAAATGTCTATTCGTCTCCTTTGCCCATTTTTCAATTAGATTATTTGGTTTTTTATGGTATAGTTGTTTGAGTTCTTTGTACATTCTTGGTATCAATCCCTCTTCAGATGTATAGTTTGCAAATATTTTCTCCCATTCCATAGGTTGTCTTTCTGCTCTGCTGATTATTTCCTTTGCTGTGCAGAAGCTTTTTAGTTTGATATAATCCCATTTATCTATTTTTTCTTTTCTTGCTTGTGCTTTGGGGGTCTTATTCATAAAGCCTTTGCCCAGTTCTATTACCTGGAGTATTTCACCTATATTTTCCTTCAGTAAATTTATGGTTTCAGGTCTTATATTTAAGTCCTTAATCCATTTTGAGTTGATTTTGATATATGGTGAGAGGTACAGTTTCATTCTTCAGCATATGGATATCCAATTTTCCCAGCACCATTTATTGAAGAGGCTGTCTTTTCCCTAATGTATGTTCTTGCTGCCTTTGTCAAAGATCACTTGGCTGTTAAGTAAGTAGGTTGATTTCGTTTTTCTATTCTGTTCCATTGATCCAAGTGTTTTTATGCCAGTACCATGCTGTTTGGGTTACAATAGCTTTGTAATATAATTTGAAGTTGGGTAGTGTTATGCCTCCAGCTTTATTTTTTTTGCTTAGGATTGGAACCAACCTAAGTGTCCATCAACAGATGACTGGGTAAAGAAAATGTGGTATATATACTCAATGGAATACTACTCAGCCATAAAAAAGAATGAAAGTCTGCCATTTGCAACAACATGGATGAGTCTGGAGAAAATTATGTTAAGTGATTTCACTTAACATAATTCAGTGATTTCTCTTAAGCTACACAAAGAAACAGAAATACCACATGCTGTCACTCATAACTGGCTGCTAGGAAGGAAGGGAGATGGGGAGGAAGAGGGGGGACAAAAGGAGGAAAGAAGGAAAGAATGAAGGAAAGAAAGAAAAAAAAAACTACAACAATATGTTGAACTTTCAGAAGGAGAGAACAAACATAAGGATACTAGAGATTGGGGGGAAGGGGGGTGGGAAATAATAGATCTGGTAAAGGAAATAAAGAAATGTCATGACTTGTAAGAATGAATATGGTAATAATAAATTTTAAATTTTTTTAAAAAATAAGAAAACTAAAAAATAAAATATAATAAAATAAAATAATAAACCTACCTCCCAATGACACCTTCTCCCCAGACTCACAGCTGCTTGCTCCAGACACCTGCAAGAAAGAGACAACATTTTTGGGAAGCGGAATCTGGTAGCAAAGAAATCGACTCCACAACACCAGGCTTCCCCATGCCCCTGCTATCGGCATTCTACTGTCCATCACCCCCAAACTCCTTTTCCCCAAAGAGCACCCCCAACAGGCGTCTTTCTTTTCCAAACCTTCAGTGACTCTCAATCTCTCTCTCACAGTAGTCTCAATGTGCACATATTTGAGAGTGAATCAGAGATCTTTTAAGAGAAGATTTTATTTTTAATTATAGATGGCAGGTTTCATTTGTTAACAATAAAGCAAAAATTGATAAGGCAGAATACATACTCAAGAGGGACCCGTTTTATGCATTTAAAATCAGTTTTAAAATAAACCAATTTAAGTAAGTTCCCTCAGGCTATATTTACATGCCATATCCTTTATCTATGTGTCATTTGATATCAACAGTATAAGTGTCATCTCCAGGAACTTCATAAGATAAGCAAAGAGAATTTCTTTCCTTACCTTTTATTGCGTATTGTTTTGTTCCAGCCTGTAAGTACTGAGATATCATTTCACAAATGAAAAATGAATGGAACTACCTGCTTGTTCCTAGTGAGGAACCCTGCTACTAAAATGGCAATCTCTCAGCTCAGTAGCAGAAAACCACAGAAGTTGGCTTCATTAGCCAAGACCCTCTTTCCTCAGCCAGGAAGTATGACACTTTAAATGATTTACGTGTGATATTTAGCTCTTGCAGCATTCAAAAGAAACACGTAATCTGATCTGTCAATATAACTCAATGGATAAATACTGTCTCATCGTGCAAATACATTAGTTATAGCAAAACAGGCTCAAATAAAGAGCCATGCCAATTGTAAATTTTTTCTAGTGACTCTCCAAAAATAATTTCTTAAATTATCCTCAATCATTTTAACCCAGTTTTTCTCCCTCAATCTACATTTTCCTGGAATTCTAGTGAAAACCAATTTAGAAAAGCACTTAACTAACTTAACTAGATTGAACATGAGTTTTCCAGAGTTTGAATTTCCTTTCTTCTTGGGCACAAAGGGCCACCTCATTTGCAAATGGGCATTTCTCTAGCTCCCTTGGCTGTCCCCCAGACACTGGACTCTGTCCAATACTAAAAAAATTAATTTGGCTTCTCTTAAAGAAAACAAGAAGTGACTCCCACGGAGTGACTGTATGATTACCGACACAGGTGAGGCTGACGTCAGTAAAGCGAGCTTTGATGCCTCCAGCAGGGTGTGTGCATCACGAGGGGCGTACTAGGACTCTAAACCCCACCAGTAAATACCGAACAATCTGCAGCCTGCCTTTTAGCCTGCTGGGGGCTGTCCACGAAGAGGCCAACTTGTGCATTTTTGTCTGTGCTGGTCAGTAACAGCTGACTCTCGGACTGTCATCTTCCATGCTACCTTGGCTTTCGAAGCTGGCAAGGGTCTGTGAAAAGTCTGTGCAGGGCAGCTGTGAGGTTCTGGTTTCCTCAGTGAGGAGTGGGGCGAGCACTGCCTCATGTGATCCTTCCAGGGCTGGGTACTGTTGAGGCTGCTGGCAGATTTAGAGAGACCGGGTTCTGAACCACAGGGGTTCAGGAGAGGAGCGGTCCTGTGGCTGTGGTGTGCTGGAACCAACTAGTAAGAGCTCAGCCAGCCAATTAGTACATTTTCAGGAATTTTGCAAGCCAGTTGTTAAGCCATTGGTATCTTCCAATCAGTCATAGAACGTTTATACCACTGAAATCAGCAAAAGCTAAAAATCTGGGCTTTGGGCTATTTTTTAGTAGTTCCCATTGTTAAACATTAACCAGTATACCACTGGGTCTGGATTGTCTCTTACCTACCAGGAGAACCTGACACATAGTTCTTAATTGCTTTCCCAGGCTGCTGGAGAGCCCAGGAAGAGGGTGCTGAGGAAGATCAGATTTCCCAGAAGAAAGCGTGATGGAAGCCAGAGGTTATATCAGAGACAGTCCTCCATTTGGCACTTGAAAATGTAAGTCACTTCAGCTGCCTTTCCCTGAGTAAAATTGCATAATAGATGTCTGGGACAGCTTGAAATATATTGCATTTTAGTTTTCTTTCATTTACAATACTGCTTCTCTGAAAATCTACAAGATGCCCTTGAAATAAAACGTGAAGTTGAAATAAGTGGCTGATAAGGCCCCTCTATATTCCATCTCCTGGGAAAGAGGTGAATTCTGGTGAATGCTTAAATGACAGCCAAGATGCACTAAGACAGTCCCATCTTTCATTGAAACTTTGCTCATCCAGTGCCTGATCATTCATGTACCCCAGTCTCATAAAGGAACCAGACCTGTGCTGAGACACAGAGAGTGCATATTCCAGCCAGAGACGTTCTTCCTGTGCCCAAACCTAGAGCTGGACAATAGTTACGTCATTTAATATGTAACCTTATTCAGTTGAGGCTTCATCCGATTCTAAAGCCCTTAACCAATGATCTTTAGGAGACTGAGTAGAGAATGTGTGTCTGGTGGACTGTTTTTTTAAGTTTTATTATGGAAACGTTTAAGTATACACAAAATTAGAGCAAATAGTATAATGAAGTCTTTTGCTCTTGTCACCCAGTTTCAATAATTATTGACATGTAGCTAGCCCTCTTTCATTAACATTACCCATTTCCTTCTTGCCAAATTATTTTAAAGTAAATCCAAGACATCACAACATTTCATCTGTAACTATTTCAATAGGTACCTCCAAGACATAAGGTCTCTTAAAAATAACATGAAGGGGCCGGCCCATGGCTCACTTGGGAGAGCATGATGCTGACAACACCAAGTCAAGGGTTAAGATCGCCTTACTGGTCATCTTTCAAAAAAATAAACAAATAAAAATTTAAAAGAATAAAAAAATAAAAATAACAACATGAATGCATTTGTTAAAACACACTACTAACATGACACTGCTGGATCTTGGACATGACCAGTGCCCTTTTTACACACACTGGGCACAAAATAGCCACCAGCCTTTCCCTTGTGAGAAACCTCATGGTTTCTAAGAAACAGAAACTCCTCTATTTCTGCATGGGTACAACCTTCCACCTGCCTGCACCTGCCAGCCTTATCTCCCACTCCAGCACCAAACCCCTCCCTGATGATGTCAGCCTTCCTTGCAGCCTATATAAGCTCTCCCACCCTCACGCCTGGTGCTGCTCTCCATTTGAGCACAGCCCGACAGATTCTTTTCCTTTAATAAAGCTTGATCAATCAGTACCTGGCATTTCGACTCACTTTCTTTCACAGACTTAATGGTGAAAGATTGAAAGTGTTCCCTAAGACCAGAAGTCCGCCCTTGCCACTTTTACTCAACGTTGTATTGAAGGTTCCAGCCAGAAGTCAAACAGAAAACATTCTAAAGGGAAATGTAACACACTGAAGGGCAATTTTTAAAACTAAAAAGGTACAAAAATTAACATTAAAATGACAAGAGAAAATATGAGAAATGATTAAGGTTTAAAAGTAGAACCATGTTAAAGGGAAGAGCAAGAACTCTAAAACTTCTTAATCCCAAGATAGTTAGAAGTGAAGAGAGACAAGCAGCAGCATATAATCACAATCATTAAATATCAATGAAACGGTACAAAATGCCCCAGAGGCAATTCGAGATTAAGGTCATTGAAACCTAAGAGGAGACAGAGGAAACTGAGGCAGGAGAGGAGCCAGACAACGTGCCCTGGCTCTGAGCCTCAGACTAGCTCAAGTGATGGCCAGAAGGACACTGCAGCCCAAATCCCTATGCCTTGACTTTCTGACTGATCACTGCCTGTTAGTGCAGGATTATGTCCATGGCAGCAGGTGCCTTCATGAGCCCTAAGCCTTCTGAAGCTTTGTCTCTAGCCACACTAGGCCCAGCAAGGCCCTCGCCCCAGCCCCCACCCAAAGCCAGGGGTCTGTATTCTGCACAGTCCCACAGAGCCAGGCAGTCAGCACATCTGTGCCCTGCACTGAGAAGTGGTCCCCCAGCCCTGGGAGGGCCCTGGAGTCCTGCCAGCATTCCACGGTTGCCCTAACCACACTCCACCTCTGTTGAGGCATCTGTCGGGTGCAGTCTTTCCTACACCCTGCCTGCCCCGACAACAAAATTCTCCTGGAGGACCTGGGACTCCCTACTACACAAAGTTCCCATTATTGACCACAGCCTAACCCGGCCCCGGGGGAAGACTGGACCATGCCCTCCACAGACAGTAGTAGAGAACACAGAGACTTTACTTGACCCAGAACCCTGCGCGAGCAGAACTTGGTTAGTTTCCACGGTGTCATACAGGACAATGCCAGTCCACACACTCTTAGTTCATTGTCCCAGGAGCATTCACTCTAGGGGAGCCTAAATTTCACAAGTTGCACATGAAAGTGAGCACGCATGCATGTTTCCTCCGAAGCCTCGCCCGGTGCTCGCGTGTGCCTGCGTGGCCTGCCCACCACCACGCGTGCCTGGGTGGGCCCTTCCACTCCTGCCCTTGCACAATTGCTCTGTGGCTTCCTCTTTACAGTGTCTTTATGAGCGGTGCGCCTGCCCCAGAGGAAGAGGAGGAGCCATTCTTCAAGGTCTCCAAGGTCTCGCTCGGAGAGGGACTCAGCTTTTCATGCAAACGTGCTGGGTTCATTAAAAATCAGCATGAATTGCTCAGAGTACAGAAATCGCTCAGCTTTGCATGTCCCAAATGGCTCAAGGTCACACTGATGAGGTCCCACCAGGCCGTGAGTCCGAGGAATATAAAACTGTGCTGCGAGGCCAAGTGGGGATGGAAGAGCTGCGATCTCAGCCGCTCTCCTAGAGGTGGGGCAGACAAACAGCCTTGAATGGGGCGTGATTCCCAAGGAGAGTGGAGAAATTGGACTGAAAAGAATGAAGAGAGCATTAACATGGAAAAAAAGAGACACACATTTTTTTAAAAAAAGGTATAATTAAAAGGCAAGCAAATTAAAACATCCACAGCTCAGCATCTGGCTGCCGGCTCCCAAAAGTCAGATTATTCTTGCCTTTAGCTCCATCTCCCCGGTTCTTCATATGAATAGAAATTTGGGTCAAGGCTTCCTGGCTGATGGATGCCACCACGTCACTACAATGCTTTGAGACAGAGGTCACCTTGTTGGGCAATGGGTGGACACAAGCCTGGTGCAGCAGAGACACAGATAACGTGATGTGGTACATGAGGTTCCCATACCCTCCAGTTAGTGAAACCATGGTTACCACCTCAGTCAGAACCCTGGCAGGACACGGAGTCCAACTCAGATGGTTTAAGAGCCAAACTAATGAAGCTCCTGTTTACAGAGCTGCAGGCAGAGTAAGCAGACACATCAAAGCATGCCGAGGTACCCAGAGTCCAGCCACAGTGGGAAGCTCCTGCTGCACACCCTGTCGAAGGGATGGGGAGGAAGCAGCCCAGGTGTGGTCATGCCCCGAGGAGAGCCCTGCAAGAGTGCCAGCCACGGAGAAGGCGCTGCCCGAAAGGAGCAGTAGCCATGAAGAGGTACAGCCACCACCAAAATCAGGCAGCCCGGAGCAGGCGGGGGAGCAAGGAAACATCCAGACCTCTCTCCCTGCTCTGATTGTCAGCTGCTGCTTCCCAAAGCAAAGCCAACGGGAAGCCAGCTGGTGGGAGACACACCTCCTGGGTGTCAGAGTGAAGAAGGATGCAGCATGGGTGGGGGAAGGGCGAGGGTCTGGGGAGTAACCACACACAGTGATAACAAAATTTCATTCAGAAAGTGCCATTGCTGGAGGACACGGTGTCTCAAGCAAGGCACTGTGAACCTCTGGGGCCAGATCATTCTTTGCTGTGGGGGCTCCCCTGGGCATCACAGCATGTTTAGCAGCGTCCTCTGGGCTAGATGCTAGTGGCAGCCCCCGGTCTTGGTACTAACACTGTCTCCAGACATTACCAATTGTCCCCTGGGAGGCAAAATCATCCCTAACTGAGAACCACTGCCATAGGGTTAAGAGCATTGAACCACAACGAGGTGATCAGGTGCAGGTTTCAGACCCCACAACAACACCAACAATAAGAAAAATGACACTGTTCTGCCCCCTCCACCCAGCTACTGCAGTGAGGAGACAACAAAGGAACGTTTAAACGAAAGGTGCTTTTGTTCTTGTGAGATGACTGACAAAACAAATGTTAAAACCCTCCCACCAAAATGAAACCCAAAATGCCTAGCCAAGCCAGGAGCCACGGCGGCAGGCCTGCGGGCTGACTCGGTGCAGCCTGGGCTGGGGGTGGTCGGGGTGGGCATAACGCAAACCCAGAAGCAGAGGACCAGCTCTGGCGAGTCTCTGCATGAGGTAAGGTGGGAACTTGGACCCATGCACAAAATCATGGCCCTCCACGTGGGGTAGAACAAAATGTGCCAACCAGCCCAGAAACAGGACCAGGAAGTGTGCGAGTCTAGAATCTGGATGAGGAGAAAGGTCTCCCTTCAGAAATGAAAACACCACCTTTGCCCCCTGCCAGTTTACTGTTTGATTTCATAGTGACAGGAAACTCCCAGCTATGAAATTCACGTTAGACACTCACACACTCACACACACTCACACACACACACACACTCACACACACACTCACACACACTCACACACACTCAACCACACACACTCACACACACTCACACACACACTCACACACTCACTCACACACTCACACTCACATTCACACACACGCACACACACTCAGACACACACTCACACACTCACACTCACACACTCACACACTCACACACACACACACACTGGTACAGCGCTAGTGACACACCGGAGTTAAACAGAAAAGCTTCATGGCTGCCTGGGGCAGAAGCGGACGATGGGGGGATGTTTGTCAAGGGGTATAAACTTTTAGTTCTAAGATGAATAACTTCTGGGGATCTCATGTACGGCATTTTGATCATAGCTAATAATAACGTATTATATTCTTGAAGTTTGCTAAAAGAGTAGATCTTAAATATTCTCGCCACACACACACAAAAAGGCCACGGATGGCGGGTGGGTTGACTAACCTGACGGTGGTGATCACTTCGAAATGTGCACATATATCAAATCATTGCATCATATGCCTTAAATATATAAAATTTTATTCGTGAATTATACCTCAATAACGTTGGAGGGAAAAAGAGAAAAGCTCATGGATTTGACAGGAAAAAACAAAACACTAAAGATGGGTTTGGGATCCAACATACACATAGCGACCTACCGTGATGGAGACTCAGCTGATGAGCATTTCAATACCCACAACAAACAGCGGAATAATAAACAGCAAGAGGAATCGAAATGACAAGAAAAGAGCAAGACTCTGCAATAAAGGACAGATTTGAAGAAATGAACTACTGGAATTTAATAACGTTGTTATTGAAAATCAAAACTCCACAGAGGACTTAAAAAGTAGGTTAGATCCAGGAGAAGAGTTTCACTCCTGAGCCAATTGGAACAGGTCCAAGTTCAGTGGTACCTGATTTTATCATAGAAATAATATCATAGCAGGAGGGTCTGCTCCTGTGGGGCCAATGACAGCTATTTGTAGAAATGAACCTAATACCTAGTTTGACGAGCCATAAATCGTACACCTGCCCTGAGCACAGTGTAAGGCTTTCCTTATAGGACTATGGATAGGTTAATCTGTGCAACAAAGTAACTAATTGTATAAAGCTGTATTTCATGCACTAATGAGGATTTCTCTGCAGGATAAATTTCCTTGCATTCCTGTCTCACTTATCTCTGGAACAAGTCTCACCTTTACAAGGGTAAGCCAGGTGGGAAGGGCTTTGTAGCCTTTGAATCCATACGTCACCTGATGGTTTCTGAGAAGCTCACCCACCAACACTTATTCGCACCACTGTTATTTACTGAGCATCTACCATCCACTCTTCTAGGTGCTTGGGATTAATCCATGGCAGGGAAAAAAAATCTGGCCTTGGGGAGCTTGCATTTATGATAGTTCAACAATAATAAATAAGTAAATTACACTGTGTGGTGAAAGTGGTAAGTGTGGAAAAAAGGAACAGCCGCCCCTCATCCTGTTCTATTGCAGTAAAGGCACCTATGTCGACTTTTTTTTATTGTATATTTCCCTTGAAACAAGCACAAATTTTTCTCCTCCTTTTTTTGTTGGGCTTCATTCATGTCCTCAAAGCTATCAGTGATATATTGTGTCATTTGTGATGTAAATAATAAACTGGACATATGATGGTCTTTCTGGTTGCTGTTCAAATTATATATACAGAGACAATCGGAGGTGGGCACCGCAGCCTCCAGCAGCCTCCTAAGTGAAGCACTGGAGAATTAGGCATTCTACCAGCCTGGCCAGGCACACCATTGAGCAACAATCCCAGACATTCTCTGGAATCAGCATAGGCTGGAAATTTATTGACTCCCAGATACTGCTTCACTGTGTGCGGCTCCCTGGCTCCCTGGCTACAAACCCACATCCAGCTGGCGTCCAGGAAAATGCATTTGGCATCGCAGGAAGCCGGAAAACAGCATAGAGTAAGCCTCAGGGGGCAGTGGGTGCTTAATAGAGATCACTAACATTTCGGATCAATGTCCTGGCTTCCCTCTACTTCCTATCCCAGGAAAAGCATGATTGGATGAGAGATGGAGGAAAGAGGTGGAGGTGAGAGAACTAACCAGATCGTGTGACTTAACGTTAGGTGACAATGGAAGCAGAGGTCCTAGCATTGCCATTGCTAGAAAGGGCCATGGGCTAAGGACTGCGGGTGGCCTCTAGAAGCTGAAAAAGGCAAGGACACAGGTGGCACCTTGCAGCCTCCAGAAGGAACGCAGCCCTGCACTAAGACTCATGTGCAGACTTCTGACCTCCAGCACTATAAAATGGTAAATTTGTGTTGTTTAAGCTAAGTTTGCTGCAATTTGTCACAACATCAATAGGAAATTAACATCCTCATCTGCTAGCTGTGCACAGGCATTCGCTCCACAAATACTTCCTGATGGAACACAGCCTGAGAACCACAGACAGCCTCCCGTCCATTGTTGAGCATACAACCCATTGGGGAGGAGCATACAACAAGATACTTTCAGATTATTTCCTGTATATCCACAGGAATTGCAGAGGGACTGCTCTAGTGGGCAGTCAGGGACGGCCTCTCAGAGGAGGTGTCATTTAAGCTGAACCGAGAAGGAGCCGGGTGAGGGAGGTGGTCGGCTAATGCAGAGGGGGTTTGCGTGAAATCTTCAACACGCTGAGCGTGTGCGAAGTAGTGGGGTTTGTTCCGTGGACAGCACGTGCTCCTCACCTTTTTATATTTTGTGTTGTGTTACAACTCGTCTCTCCCTATAGGAATAAGAAAGTTGTTAAGCCAATTTTAAAATGCTAACATCGTGTCTGGTTGATCAATCAATCAATCAGCTGTAACTTCAGGGCGGGGCTAAGTTGCAGATAAACGCGGTAAAGGGCCGCTTGGGAAGAGATGAAAACAAACTATTTAGAAAACGGAAAGTGAGGACGCTGCAGGGCTCCTGTCAGTGGGTGGGGCTGTGGGGTGTGCAGGAGGGGAGGCATGGTGTGAGCAGAGGAGGACAAAAATCACAAAAGCTTTGAAATGCGGGGATTGGGTAGCCCCTGGAAGGCAGTCTTGCTAAATAGGCCAGAGAAGACACAGCAGTGCCCAGTAGGGTCCAGACAGGCAGGGTAATGGCCATGCGGGTCCTGAAATCCAAGATTTAATGCTCCAGATCTGGAAGAAGGGGGTCCATGGGGGAGGGATATGACGAGAGACCCCAGCGACTCAAGCTTGACCCCCTGTGTCAAACGCTTGGTTCCTCTGAGTCCCCCTTCTCCAGTGAGTTATCTATGCACGGTCTCAGCCAGCTGGTGTCAGCAAGCATCCCAGGGTAGCTGTTGTGTTGGTAGCATTGAATGTATTTTCTATGCATGTTGAGGTACCGATGCTGTCAAACACCAGCACCTACCCACGTGGTTGTTTTGAACTTTATATAGACTATATTGTACAGTAAACAATGTGCTCCAAAAATTCCACTTCTTGGAATTTTGTCTAAGTGGTAGGCACAAAGATGTTTGTCATATCATTTTTATAGAGGCAAAGAAGTAGAAAAGCAAAACTTACAGATGGGTCAAATAATTCATAGACTATTCATACGGTGAACTATTATGCAGCCATTAAAATTTGTGTTAAAAAGTTAAGACAGTTAGTGAATTAAGACAATTTAGTCCTCAGAGAAGCACCTGGCACATAGCTGTAGCTCATTTAATCTCCGCAGCAACCCTGTGAGTGTATACTAGTGTGTACTACGCATATACTATGAGGTCTTTTCTTTTCAGGTGAGAGAGGCACAGGGATGTCAGGTAACTCTCCTGCGGACACAGTGCTAGTAATTCCAAGAACTGGAATTCGAACCCAGTCGATTGGACTTACCAGCTCACTGTCTTCATCCTTATACTACACAGCCAGGGGAAGAATTTGTAATGGCTTGGGGCAATGAGTTCATAATTTGTATTTTAGTGAGAAGTATAGTTGATAAAACAGTATACTCTGCATAATCTTAGGTAAAAAAGAAACATCTATATTCTGCAGTATCATGGCTATAACATTTGGGGAGAGGTGATGATTTGGGCATGGCAGTAGTGGGGTTGTATTTTTTATCTTGGTGTAATCCTTTTTAAAGAATTTTTACACATTTGCAGCACAGATAAGTCCACGTCTTGTATTGTGCGATTTCATGCCCTTCTGAGAGTTTATCTCATTTCTGACAGTTGCAATATCCGCCCCAGGGTTGGGGGCAGGGACTCACTCTTGTATTCCACACTACCCTAACCCCTGTGCTTTTCTATAAATAAGTCTGGAAGGATGGACATCAGCGTTTTAAAAGAGGCTGGAGGGGCAGGTGGACTACAGTTCACTCTAATACCTTCCTTTATGCATTGTCTTTATTCTTTACTGGCACATTTTTTTGTCCATGAATGTAAATTATGTGTATCCAGAAAATGTGATAAAGTTCCAAAAAGCTAAGAGTGCATTATCAACCACACATATGTCTAAGCTCCCTCCCCAGCCCACCCCTGAGGTCTGACATGGGACCTGGCTGCAATTTCAAATGCTCCCCAAGTGATTCTGAGGCTCACCTTGGTGGAGAACCCCTCTCTCACGCTATCACCAGGAGGGACACCCCATCCAATGGAGACTTCGATCTTCGAGACCATTCCCATGAGTCGTGCAGCACAGAGAAAGCAACTGACTTTGCCTGTTGTATTTACACAGAACAGGATGCAGGGGTTTAGTCTGAGTGTTACAGAACTGCTCCCTCAGTTACCCTTCAGTGCTGACGGAAGGCAGCTGCACTGCCCAGAGTTCCTCTGCGCTGTTGATGTTGGCATGGTATGAAAAGATGGTTCCAGGACAGGCAGGGCCACTGCAAGAACCACCGCCCTCAAGCAGTCTGGCCGGAGAAAAAACACACACGGCCAGTGATCGAAGGCAGACTACGGGGCAGGAGGAAGCCCGAGCTGTGGCACCGATTTGACTGGTTGACAAACAGCCCTTGCTGTCTTTCCCTTCCCTGAAGCCATGGGAGGCCCCTTGTCTCTCAGTAGTTTGATTGATAGAATGGGATAAATTAGGACAAGTAATGAGATTAATAAAAAGGCCTTTCGAGGGACAGTAGCCGTGTTAACCACACCTTTGTGTGTGATGTCTGTTTTCCCAGATGTTCTGCTATGTTCTTTTATTTTCATTAACGATGGGTTTTAACTGCCAGTTTGAAATCTAACAACTTTTTTGCATGTGGGCTTTAAGCTCAGAATGATGAGTTTTGGGGTTGTTGAGAAAATTCACATCTTTGTTATTTGATATTTGTTTGGGCCAAATCCGCTGCTTTTTGAAATAGTGTCACAGTGTGGCACACTGACAAAACGCAAAGTTCTGAGTATTTTAGTCCCCCTTCCGTTTCCCTCCCCCAGCCCGGAGGATGCTCAGGGAACAGGCCCAGCTCCAGAGCCTCAGGGAAGGAGTGGAGTCGTCCTCACTGACCTCTGATGCACAGTGTCCCCTAAGTCACCTTTGCACACCTCCACCTGCTGCTCTTGCCCAGCTGCCCTCCACAGGTAATGAGCATCAGCTGGAGCAGACCGGGGTCACCAAGGCAGCCCATAGGGACAGGAAGAAGGCAGTCTCAGTCTCTACTTCATGGAAAGGAGCCAGACACAGAGGAGGCCCAACCGCTCAGCCTGGCATTTGAGGCCTCCCACCACCTGCTCCTGTCCGGTCCTAGAAACTCATTTTATAAGGCTCCCCATCCCCCTGCCAGCACCCCAAACCCACATCCCTGCAGGTGCTGTCAAGCTGGACTGTTGCCTGCCGGGACCATGGAGCACCCTGTGTGCTCTGATTTCTTTGCAAGCCCTCTCTCCTCTGCCTACCTTCCTCGTTCAAATGCCGCCCCCCTCAGGACCCAGTGCTGCTTGGCTTCCCTGAAGCCTTTTCTGCTTCTACATAAGCTTTTCTTTGCTCTTCCATAGCACTTATGGCATAGGAGATATTGAGTCGTGTCTCCTCAAAATTCATGTCCACATGGAACCTCAGAATGTGACCTTATTTGGAAATAGGGGTTTTGCAGTTGTAAATAGTTAAGATGAAGTCATGCTGGATTAGGGTGGGGCCAAAACCCAATGACTGCTGTCCTTATAAGAGGACAGACACACACAGTAAGAAGACCACATAAAGACAAGGCCGAGATTGGAGCAAAGCAGCCACAAGCCAAAGAGCACTGAGGGTTGCTGGCGACCACCAGAAGCTGGAAGAGGCTCGGGATGGATTTCCTTCAGAGCCTCCAGAAGGAACCAGTCCTGTTGATACCTCGATTTCAGACTCCCGGCCTCCAGAACTGGGAGAAAATAAATCTCTGCTGTCTTAAGCAACCCAGTTTGTTCTACTTCGTTATGGCTGCTCTACAAAACCAATACAGCACTGATTACCTAATTTACCTCTATGAACTGGTCACAGTACCTGATCTGAGGGGAGGCGGGCATCACTGAACATTTGCGAAGTGATTGAGAGAAATAATTCTTCAAATTGCAGAATGTTTCCAGGACCCACAGCAGTTAGAGAAGGCACAAGGCAGACTTGGTGTGTGGTGTGCTTTGCAAAGGGAGCCACTGCCTGGTGTTCTGAGCCTCCGTAGGCCCCCGACAGTGCCTTCCCACTGCCCCTGCCGTTGTTTGGTGCCCTGGGAGCTCTGGGGAACAAGGAAGCAGATAATGTGTGTAAAACAGCGTGAGTTTCTAGACAGGCCCCAGGGCCTTGCTCCATGAGGACAGAATATGAGTCAAGGTCACGGGGCAGCTGTCATTCCTCCACCATGCCTGGCAGGCACTGGAGGGCTCCTCCTGAGAACCCCTGAATCAAGGTGGATACACTTTGGGAGAGGGCTGCTACAGCCTTGGAAAAGGAGGTAAGAAAGCAAGAGAGATTAACGAGCAATTTCTCAAATATGTCCAACATCTAAAATTTTACCATAATAAAAAGCACTGAAAAGCCCACCATTACTTTTTTATTTCACCATTGCTCTTGGGTAGGAAAAGTACCATGAGTCACAGATGCCCACTCCATCGCTCAGGGGACACAGGGGTGTCAGCACTTGTGTGATGTACACCATGCCTCTCTGAGGTATTACAGTCCCCAAGCCAGGTGTTGTGTGGCTCTGGGCATCAGATTCCAGAAGGGCAGCTCTAGAAAAAAAGTGCTTAATGGTGTGAAGCAAGAGAGGAGGAAGTGTGTCATTCTTAGTGGCAGACCTCAACCTCTTTCCCTCAGTGGAAGCTGCAACCCTCTGAGGTTTAAGTGAATCACTGTGGCTTCCTCCTGGGTCTGTTCATTGAAGTTGTCATCTAAGAACATCAGCACTACTAGAAAAGGGGCTTAGAAGGCATCTCATCCAGCCCACGCATCCTGCAGAGAGTCTACATCAGCACTCTTTTCTTCCATGGTGGGCTTTTCCTTCCCTGGGAAGAGATGTGCTTCAGATTCAGAAAATCATACCTGTCATTATGTCATTTATAGAGATAAAAAACAAAGCTCCCCTCATTTGGATGTCTGTGGTAGATTAAAGATGACCCCAAATTCTTTGACACTTCCACCAATGAGAAGGGGATCCAGGAGGGGATCTATGTCTCCTCCCTTGAATCTATGTGGGCTCTGTGACTGCTTGACCAGTAGATGGTGGCAGAAGTAGGAGATCCAGCCTTAGAAGATGGCAAATTCCATTTCCTGTCTCTGACAACACTTGCTATTGGATTCTAGCCACCTGGCTATAAGCAGCTCAAGTAACTAGAGAGGCCACATATAGCTACTCTGGTCTACAGCCTCAGCTGAGCCCCCGTCTGCCAACCAGCATCAACTGCCAGCCATGGGCACATGCCATCTTGGATGTCCAATAGAGTTGAGCCTTTGGATGGTTCCAGCTCCAGCCATGCAGACTGTGCTTCATGAGAGATCCCAGAGAAGAACCAGCCCACTGAGCCAAGTCAACCACAGAACACAGTAGATAGTAGCCCATTGGTGGTTTAAGCCACTAAGTGTCAGTTAGGGTAGTTTGTTATGCAGCACTAGATAACCAGAACAAGAGCCAGTTCCCACATCCCCCATCCTAGAATCTCAAGACTCAAAGAAGTCTTAGGAGCCATCCCTTCATTCAACGAATATCTATTAAGCACTTACTATGGCACAAGAAATGTCTCTGGCACTCAGGATTTGGCAGTGAACAGAACAAACAAGGTCCCTGTCCTCACAATATTTATAATCTAGCATGGGGTAGAGGGGGACAGGAAGTATCAGTGGTAAGTGCCATGCAGAGGATTAAGACAGGGAAATAAATGTAACCTTGGAGCACATATTTTTTTCTGATATTATTGCTGCTTTCTTGCTACAAGCTACTAGCTTTCTTTCTGTTAACATTTATCTATTATATCTTTTTCCACCTCTTTAATTTCAAACTTTTCATGTCAGCTTAAGTTTTGCTCTTATAAACCAGGTATGTTTGGGTTATGCATCTTTTAACAGTTGCATTCACACATTCGTGATTGTTGTGATTATTCATATAGTTTGGACTTATTTCTTCCATATCATTCTCTATTTTTTTAACCATGCCTTTTCTTTTATTCTCAATAATTGACTATCCTCTACAATATCTCCAAGTTTCTCTCCAAGCCTAGTTTCTTCTTAAACATCTCCAGTTTTAGGGCACCAATCTTTGATGTATCTGTTAAATATTATATTGGTAAATAATCAAATTCCCCTTGATTTCCACCCAATGATCTTCTTGTTGTATCCCCATAAAAGGACTCCCATCTATCATCTGCCTGACCACACTGCCCATACTTAACCTGTCCAGCACACTCTTCCTCTCCCAAGCCTTCTCTCTATAATCCCCTCCGTTCCTCCACCCCTTCTTCCCCAGAACATGGTTTCAAGAACCATTACTGCATTTTGCCATTACGCCTTTAAAGTGTGGTACCCACATATAAAGATTAGAGTAATCGGATCTGTCCCAAGAAAAATAAGACTATTTCCTCCCTCGTTCTAGACACAGCCCCATCACTGCAGGGGCTAACCCTGCTCTGGCTCCTGGGAAGCCAGGATGCACGGGTGACTCACAGCAAAGCCGCCGTCAACCAAAGCCTCTGTGTCTGTTCCCTGCTGTGAAGCCACGTCTCCTTCATCTCATGTTTCACAGCTGAGTCGTCTTAATGTGAGTACCAGACTGTACAATTATCCACAATCAGACTTCATCTTGTTAGAGTCAGTCCACTGCTCCAGGCTGTCAAGATATTTTTGGATTTCTCCCAACATTGTGTCACCCACAGAAGTAGATGCTTTCTTTGTTCAGATTTTCCTCTTTGCCACTTTCATGGTCCTGATCCAATAATTCTTTATATTTCTTGTCTTATTTACAAGAAATATAGTCATATCTGCTGGCAGTGTGTGGAGGGGCATAGGGGAGAGGTTACGAAGGTGCCCCCAAGGAACTTTCACATGACCCCTCTATCTGAGCTCAGTTTGCAAAACTCTCACACATCGGTTGTGATGAGCCATCTGCAGGAACAAACTGAGAGGTTGCTAATGGGTGACAGAAAAGATTGGGGACATCCAGAATACAAAGTGAGAGAAATCCCAGGCAGGTGGGATTGCATTGCGATGGGCATGTCGTAAGCAGAAATCCGCTCGATTGTACCATAGCACATTTGTATAAAGAAAGGCTGGGCCAGTAACAGTAGTATGAGAAAAAAAAAAGAAAAAAGGAGATTCTGAGAACAAAGGTTATTGGTATCCTACATCTGAACATGATATGGGCCAAATTGTGCCCCCCCCCAAAAAAAATTCATAGGCTGAAGTCCTAACCCCCAGAACCTCAGAATGTGACTGTATTTGGAGATCGGGTCTTTAATGAGGTAATTAAGGTTAAATGAGGCCACTGGGGTGGGTCTTAATCCACTATGACTGGTGTCCTTATAGGAAGGGGAGATTAGGACACAGACACGGGCAGAAGACAAACCATGTGAGGACACAGGGAGAAGATGGCCACCGAGAAGCCGAGGAGAGAAGCCTCAGGAGAAACCAACCCTGCCGACAACTTGATCTCAGACTTCCAGCCTCCAGACTGTGAGACGATGAATTCCTGTTGCTGAAGCCACCCAGTCTGTGGTACTTACTTATGGCAGCCCTGTAGTCTAACATGTACCCTGACAGCTTGTCTGGTAAGGCCAACCCTGAGGTAGGTGCCGTGACTGAGGCTACCTTCCTGAGGTCAACCACTTCCTTTGTGCTGACTCTGTGCTCCCAGGAGACCATCTACTCCAGGATGTCCCCTGAGGTGGGCACAGGAAGGAGAACATGCTTGCCTGGCTGTCCCAAGCATTTACTTCACGGGCTCATTTCTCCTGACACTCAATCAGCCAGCACAAGGTCTGTGAACACAGTGGCATGCATGGGTGTCTATCAGAATGCACATCTCTGCACACCTGCACCCCTATGACCTCAGCCACAGGTAGAGATGCATACCAGCCTTGGGGAGATAGCAGATATGGTGCTTGGGAAACCTCACCCTTAGGGCACTGGCAAAACCAAGTTTCTGAAGACACAACATTGTCATTTTATGGAACTGTCTGGGTGGCCAGATGGTGACGCACAAGTAATACCCTTCATTTCACCACCTATGAGCTTGGAATTGTGACAACAACACTGAGGCAGCCCAGAGGCTTTGTTTGTTTGTTTTCCAAAAGCAGAAAAATGTGATGACTTAAAAATTCATATGGGCCTAAAGGAAAAGAAGGAAGAGGTCCATGACATGTGGACTGTGGGTCCATCTTGACATCAGGGCCACACTGAGCCCTGCTGTGGCTGCATGTAATTGGCTCAGAGCAAGAATCTCCTGGCTGCAAGCACTCTGGGGGATGGGAGGAGTCTCAGACATCTTTTGTTACACGATGCATTGGTGGCACACTTGAGATCAGAATGTGGGTTCAATACTCTCCTGCTGGCTTCCATCAGCCTCTGGGCGCTGGCAGAGAAGGCCATAGGATGTGTATTAGTGGATTTCAGTTGCTTACAACAGAGTACCTGAAACTAATTCCTAAAGGAATGAAATTTATTTCTTACAGTTTTGGAGGCTGGGAAGTCCAAGGTCTAGGAAACACATCTGGTGAGGGCCTTCTTCTGGGTCGTGACTGCCTACAGCAATGCAGGGTGTCACGTGGTGAAAGCATGGCATGTGCAAGACAGAGCCAACCTGCTCACTTGCTCTCCGTATAAAGCCATCAGAACCACACCCATGACGATTTATTACTCCATGAATGGATTAATCCACTCATGAGGGTACAGTCTTCACAATCCAATCACCTCTTAGAGATCCCAACTTTCAAATACCATAATTGGATTTCTCACCTTTTTCACACTGTCACAATGGGGGTCAAGCTCTGATGCATTTTGGGGGGACATTCAATCCACAGCAGATAGAGAGGTGCTGCCCCAGCCCAAGCCCTGACCTTGGGCCTTTAAGGAACACAAAGTCCCCTCTGCTCACTAAAACATCAGGGTCTTTCCCTGGGATCCTTCCTTCCTGTGGCTCATCCTGCACTGATGCTGAGAAGCCCCTGACAAAATATAAATATAATCCTATCAATCTCATTGCCCACCATTTCTGTTTACATACACCCCAGGGCCCTTCAAGAGTTTTCAACTCCTCTCTGTGAGCCAGCCCAGACATAGATACTGTCACCTCCCGGGCCCAGTATCCACTCCGCCTGGACCTGCCACTCCCACAGAGCTTGCAGCTGCTGCCCACCTCCCGCCCACTCCTCCTCTGGTCAGTTCCTCTTGCCCCTGGAGTGCCACTTGCTCACAGAAGCCTTCCAGGTGAGGTCAGTTTCCTCAGTTACCTGCTCAGGTAGGACCATGCTCCTTTCTGTCAGAGCCTGCTGCTGAGTCTGTGTTTAAGACTCATCCACATGACAGGTATGAGATTGGGGACAAAAGCCCAGAGTCATCCTCTATCAATACTGGCTCAACAAGAGAATCCACAAATCCGGCCTCACATTTATAGCCCTGAATAAATGAGCTAGAAGCAACCATTTCACACTTACTTTGGCCATAGTCCCCACAGGACTATTTTCTTTTTTTTTTTTTCTTAGATGGCTGCAGACAGAAGCATCAAATTAGTCCTTTAACGGAGGAGTCAGGACATTTACAGGCAGGTGTAAACGACTGCAGCAAGGATCAGTCCTAATAGCTTGACAGTAAGAAAGAAAATATTAAAACAAGCAAAAAAGACAAAATGAATCTCTTGCTGGCTTAAGACTATGATAGGAAACACAGCACGCAATAATGTAGGATTCCCGACCGTGCCAAGATGTTTGTCCTGGCACTGATTGGCCAGTGGCTGCCATTTTTCTTGTAAGTCAAATTGTTATCCATGTATTCTTGCCTTAAAAACAAGGACAACATATGCAGTGCATTCTGGAAGGATTTCTACCTTAAATCATTACAATGTTTTGGCGCTTCAGTGATCTAGAAGAGGAACTGGCAGACTTTTTCTTTGTGGGCTACATGACCTCTGTCTCAATAACTCAGCTCTGCCAGTGTAGCATGAAGGCAGCTATAAACAATACTAAGCAAACGGTCGTGACCGTGCTCCAATACAACTCTATTTACAAAATCAAGAAGTGGGCTGGATTTGGCCCCTGGTTATAGTTCCCAGCCCCCATCTAGAACATTCACGCTGTGGGGCTCTGCACTCACTGACCATGTCAGGTGAGCAAAGAAAGGGATATCTTAGTGCAGGACGTTCGAGCAGTAGAGGGCCTTGGCTGTTGTCTCAGCAGCTCCTTCCTGGGCTAGCCCTGTTCCCTCTGAATCTGCAGGAGCTGGGGGTGAGGTCTGCAGGCTCCCCTCTCAACCCCGGACCACCTCCCTGGTCCAGCACTGTCAGGCCACTTGGGGTCTTCATGAGTCATTTGTATGAGAACATACTTGCTGCAAAGTCCATTCTCTCCCAGAGGAAGCCCTAGAACAATGAGTGGTGTTGTTCATGAGTCTCACTGCTCTTAATAATCCTGCTAATTAAAGCCAATACCCTTACTCAAGCAAAAGAAGTTTGTTTTGCCACTTCACTCTCACTGTGGGCATTTATGAGTGAAGAATCCTTGCACAGAAGTAGTGACATAAAATACTCCTGCATAAACTCTTCACATTTACCTGTGTCGGTCCTCCAGCTCTGCTTCTGTTATTTGCCTGGGTAATCCCTCCTCCTCCTTTTTTTCCCCTCTTTAAACTTCAATCATCATTGCCAAGCCTATGCTTAGGTGGTTAACACCAGAGCTAATTAACCATAAATTAATCGCCATCCTAAACAGTCGGTTGAAATAACTCCAGTGACCATTAAATTTTGGCTTCAGCGAGGCTTATTGAGGGCTGTGGTTTAGGAGAGATCAGAGGACTTGAGGCTGCCCCAAGCACAGCAGAGTGGTCGGGCTGTGTTCCCATCTTGGACTCCCTGCTCGAAGATGAAATGAAGTGAGCTGTGCTTTAACAACAGAGAAAAAATCATGCAGAGGAAATTGCAAGGAGAAGCAATTTTCTCTTAAAGAGCATGAACCAGAGCTTTGGGATTCTGGAATAGCTAGGTCAGGGAGCCCCCACTGGATTGTGATTTCTGGGTAGTTGATTTGGGTCTGGGTTTCCCAGAATATCTATCCCTCCAAGAGGACATATTTAGAAAATAAAAGTAGGAGTATTTTCTATGATATGGGGAATGGTATAAAGGAGAACAATTTTGGGTATTTGTTAATCAGATCTTGTCACAATGAGACAATAGGTCAAGCTAATAAGTAGGGTTAAAAAGAAATTTAGGGTCATCCTAAGGCCTTTGATTATGAAGTTCAATGTGCTATAAATTTTTAAAAGCTAAACCCAATCATGGGAGCCTGACTTTCTTCAACATAGAGACTCAGAGGGCCTGCAAAAGTGAAGCTATTCTGCCAACTCCACTAGCCACAGCATTGCAAACCAAAAACTACTTCCCCTGGATTGGGAATCAAATTTGGGAAGAAATCAGGACTTGCTTCAGAAGTATTTAGAGGGAAATCCCAAAGAAAGACTAAAGTTGAATAGAGAAAAAATTGTGCTTCACTTCCATCTGGGATGTAGAAAACTAGAAAAGGTATTACTCCTACCTTAATGATGAGAGAAAGACAGATAAATTACAAAACCATAACGTTTCTTGACCTATCAGAGATCTGAGGCTGCAGAGCAACCAAGTATCCCAAATTTCAAAGAAACAAGGTAGTTCCAAGGTAGAACACAAGCACCTGCTCACCTGTAGCACACAGGAAAGGAGGAGATGCTGACCACCGCAGAAGCAGGTAAGGAGGATCCAGCTACAATTCTAAGAAATTGCAAAAGGTTGAGTAGGGATTCACATGAAAATAAAAACCAGACACCATGGGAGTTTGCGCCCAATCAAAGTCTCTTTTCTACAGTCCTCCAGAAAATACTTACAAGAGAGGTCAGGTGTTGGAGAGGAGACGGGAGATAGCTTTTTTGTGATACAGGCCTGGAGAGAGAGAGCCACCACAGATGCAGGAAAGACATGTCATCCCACTTAGACCCTACTCCATTAGGAAAAAAAGTCTTAAGCCTCTGGGGGAGGAACAGCAAAGCCTACCTCCCATAGAAAATAAGAGAAGACTCACTGTAAAAATCCTCTACACCTGGGGTAGGGAAGAAATAGTGCTGGGCCCCTGGTCCTATACCAATACCATGAAAGGCCTCTCCCACAAAAGTCCCACCAATGACACAAGGCAGAGTTTGGCCACCATGGTGAGGAGAGACAGCATCACTTTGAAAGTCCCAGACTAAAAACACTAGTACAAAGGCTCTCCTAAGAATAAGGCTTGACCAGGACAACAGAGAACCCAATCACCAGGCTACCAAGCACCAAGTAACAAGAAACAAGAGTCTACCACTGGGACAGGGGCAAGAGCATGGAGAGAGACCCCATCTGTAACAGGCACAGAGATAAAGCCTGTAGCTGAATGTGGAGCAGGAACATTGAGAAAAACCCTCCAACACCCCAGCACCCTCTACAAACACCAGTTGCACTACAGAAATCCAGTGATGATGGGGGTGTCCTGAAAATCACCTCAGCAACAAGAAAACTCAAACCCAGCTCAACTCCTGACCATAGTGAGTAACTAACAGCATAGGAGAAAAGGTTTGCCCATTCCAGGCATAATACTATTTGCTTCAGTCTCTACCATTCTGCACATGATGTCCAGCATTAACACAAAAATTCTGAGACACAAAAAAGCAAGAGGAAGCAATGTCCCTCAAAGAGACAAGGCAATCAACAAAACCAGACTCAGAGATGATCCAGATATCATTGTCATCAGATAGAAAATTTTAAATAAATATAATTAATAAATCAAAGCTCTAGTGTATGAACAGATGGATAATTTCAATAGAAAGATGGAAACTATAAAAGCCAAAGGAAAATGCTAGAAATAAAACAAAAAACGTGGCAACAGAAATGAATAATGCCTTTGCCAGACTCATCAGTAGACCTGACACAGCTAAGGAAAGAATGGGTGGATTTGAAGATAGATCAATAGGAAACACCCAACTGACAAACAAAAAGGGGGAAAAGTGAGAAAACAGGAAGAACATTGAAGAATTGCAGGCAATACCAAGTGGTCTTACATATAAATGGCTGTAATCTTAGAAAGATAAACAGGAGAAAAGAAGGTAAGAGAAATACGTGAAGGGAAGATAGCTGAGAGTTTTGTGAAAATAATGAAATACTTTAAACCACAGATCAAGAATATACGAGAACTACAAGCCACCTCACTTCCCTCTCTCATGAGCCACTTGGCCAGACCTGGGTAGTAATGAAGAAAGGGCATATTGACGGTCAAACTGTGCAGTGTATGGACAGAAGACCAGACTTCAAAACAGGTGGTCTGAAGACCCACAATGATTACTAGAAATGCCTGAATGTTAAACAAACCTCTGGTGAAACGTGTGGAAACGCCACAAGGGAAAATGCAGTGTGAAAGACATTATGTTTCAAACCAGTAAGAGCTGGATCCAAACTTTGGAAAAAGTTTATAGCCATGTAATGTAAAATGTTTATTCATTCAACAAGTATTTTATATGTTTTCTGTGTCAAGTTTTGGCAAGTTGTCTTTTTCAACATTTGTTCATCTCATCTAAAACTGTCAAATTTATTATTTATGAAAATTCATAAAAACATAATATCATAATAGCTTATTATCCATTAACGTCAGATCTATAGTAATTTCCCCCTTTTCCATTCCTAATCCTAGTAATTATGTTTTCTGTCTGTATTTTCATGGTCATCTTGCTAGAAGTATATCCATTTATGAATATTTTCAAAAGATCCAACATTTAACTTCAGTGTTTGCTCAACTATAAATCTGTCTTCTATTTCACTGATTTCTGTCTTTATCCTTATTATTTCCTTCATCCTATTTCTTTGTTTTGTTTTAATTTTCTCTTACATTTTTTTGAGATAAAAGCTTAGAAAATTCTTGAACTTTCTTATTTACTTACATTTAAAGGTATAAATTTTCCCTTAAACTCTTTTTTAGTTACTTCTCTCTCCGTCTCCCTCTCTGTGTGTCGCTCTCTTGTCTCTCTCTTCTCTGTCTGTATCTATTTGTCTCTCTGTCTCTGTCTCTTTGTCTCTGTCTCTCTCTGCTTTGCAGCCCACCCTCTGTTTTCTGTAACACCAGGCACTCAAAATCCTATGAGAGTGAATAAGTGGATCGGGAGAATTGCCTGCAATTGGGTCTCCCCCTGATTTCTATCCATATGACCAGGCCGCATGGCCATTAAAATGCCTCTGGTTTCTACTTACCCTCAAAAATTGTCTCTGTCTGCTCTTCCCCAGACTTACCATTTGCCCTCAGAGAGAAAAGTGTTTGCTGATCCCAGTTCCCCAGGAATGATTTGTCTCTGCCTGGAATTTTATTCCTGTAGACTCTTTTGCTGTCTCTAGATGTTTTGTTTTGTTTTTTAATATTCTATTTTTTTCTTTATTTAGTTTTTTCTGGTTTTTATAGTGCAGGTGATGGACTATTGTGATCTTCTGCATCTTAACTGGAAGAAGAAACTCCCATTCCACAAATACATCTTGATCATTATTACGTACAAGACTCTATGCCCACTGCTCAAGATATTATAGTGAATAGAGCTAGGATCAAAACATCAGAATGCCACAGCAGTGTTTCCAGAACAATCAAAAGGAGTAAACAAGAAGAACAGCAAGTTTTTATGAATCTAATGAACCTGGTTTGTATTAGAAGTAGATAATTTCTTAACATATATTCAATGCCATTTTTATTGTTTCTTTCCTAATCACCTATTTTTATACAGTCAATCTTGCCACCTATGCAAATGTGCAAAATTTTGCACACTTCTTCCCTTTTCCCCCATACCCTCTTTGCCTTTAAAAACCACAATTAAAGCCAACCCAACTCTCTTACTCTTCTAAATAAACAGTTAGCTATTGAAAAACAAACATTAAATACATAAAAATATTAACAATAATCCCTATTTCTAGATAATTTTGCCTCTCTAAGCCTATCAGTCATTTGGTTTTGCACTTTTTCCCTCTTAAATAAAATCAAACAGATCAGCTGACTGCTAATATCACTGCCGCTGAATAACTTGTACGACTGTACCAATGCCAGGTGGCTGCATGTTAAATAAAACCCATCAAGGCTTTGCCTACAGGATGTCAAACAGCCAGCTATAAATGGAAAACTTCAGTCTGCTTGCTTTGTTGGACATAACTATTCAAATACTTTGACTGCTTCTGTAGAATCTATTGAATGTTCTGTCATGATCAATTACCCAGAAAACACTCCCCGGGCAGTGGTACCCAATGCCACCTTCATGGCTCCCACAGAGCAAGCAGAAACACAGCACCAGACTTGGAATTGCATATCTAGTTTCCGTCTAGGACTGCCACTAATGAGCCATATGTCCTGGAAAAGTCACTTCCCTCACTCAGGCTGCAAATCCTCGTCTGTAAAATGAGGAGGCGGGGCTAGTTAAACACCTCGGTACCTGCCATCTGTCACATCCTGCTTTTTTGGTACCTGGCCATTAGTTGCTTTGGAAACATACATGTTCATTCTGGGTTAGCTCAAGGCCAGACAGTGAAGCCAGGAGAGCTTGTCCTTGGCTTCCTCTGCCTCCCATCTGCGCTTCGGCGACTCCCCCAGTCTCCACCTCAAAACCTCTTTCTCCTTCTTTCCCACTATGACCTCTCTCAGATTTAAAACTTCACCCAACCTCAAGCTTGAAGGAGAAAAGAGAATATTAAGCAGCATTACGAGCTGGGCTTCAAGATCAGAACCTCCTGGATCGACATCCTACTGCCTCCAGCTTGTGACTCAGGCAAGTCACACAAACCCTGTACTAACTTCATAGGATTTTTAGGAGGGTTAAGTGAGAAAATGCATATTTAGTCCATAGAATTATGTTCAACATTAATAAGGACTTTACAAATGTCAGATATTGTTACTGTTTTCCATCCTCAGCAGGAAATAACCAAAATATTAAGATAATAGAACTGAGATCTTTTATAGATTGGATTATTGCTCAGAAGATGTTTATTTTCTCCCTTCATGTTGTGGATGGAGTAGGCTGTCCTGGCCCATTGAGATTTAGTTTGACCATGTGACTTTCCTTGGTCTATGGAATGGGAGTGGATTTAATGCATGCAGAAGCTTTAAACGTGCTTGGCTTGATCTCTGGAGAGCCAGAATGAGAACAGACCTGAGTTCAGCCAGCAATCCAAAGCCACAAGGCTAGCCTAGCCCAGTCGAGTTACAGTCAGCCCATGTGCATAAGGATTAGTGATTGTTGTTTTAAGCTGCTGAGTTCTTGGGCAGCTTATCACACAGCATTATCCTGGCACTAGCTGACTGATACATGTTGCAATGATGTTATTGTGAGTCAAAGCGTGAAAATAAGGGAAGCCTTTCAGGTGTCAGATGTTTCCTGTCCTCACCTTATTTCCATGCATCGGCTTCCTTTCTAGATCTCTATGCTTGTCCCCCCAACCTCACCCCAGTAAATATTCATTAAGTACCTCTCTGCCAGGCCCCAGGAATAAAATATAAACAATATACTATCTCTGTCCTCTTATTGTCTACTGAAAGCCATGGATAAGTTAACAAGAAATAGTAATTCAGTGAGTTAGAGACTATTACAGAAAAACGCCAGACTGCTGTGGGACCAAACAGAAGGGACATGACCCAGACTATAGGGTTAGAGAAGGTGGCAACATATCAACTGAAACCTAAAGATTGAGTAGGAATAATGGGGTGACGATGGAAGGAAGCATGTCACACACAGGGCCTTGGAACGGGCACGATCCACAGCAGCTCTTCATTCAGGACAGAGTTCCTGCCCCACGCCCCTGCTTCCTCCCTGCTGAGCTGGGTTGAACCGCAGAAAAACCTCAATATAGACGTGAGTGTGTCTCACTCTCCCTTGGGGAGCTGCCTGGAAATACCCCTGCTGGGACCCATTTCTGGAAATCCTGAGTTTGCACATATTGGAAAGGGCTCGTGTATTCTGCTTTAGTCTGCTTTCTAAATAAGCTGGCAGATGACACTCAGGTCGCCCAGTTTGGGAACTGCTGGTAAGCTGCCCTCTCCATCTCCCCTGCCCTGGGGGCCATCCTGCTCCTATGGCCACACCAGGCCAGCCCCCGGGCAGAAGAGAAGGATGGGCAGGAGGAGGTCGGGGTCTCCTGTGCAAAGTCCTTCCTCCCCCACACACCAGAGATCCTTCTGGAGGGCCACAGGAGACAGCAGTGACCCTCTGCTCTTCCCGCTGAACACTCCCAGCTGTGAGTTAGAGACAATTATAGAAAAACGCCAGACCGCTGCGGGTCACTGGGAAGTTTCAGTACCTGCCAAGGTGCCCACAGCCACAGGGACGATGCGTGGCAGGCCCTCTGTGGCTCCCACATGGAGGGGCTACCAGCAGGGTCTGGACAGGAAAGACTTCGACTAGGGCTTCAGAGTGTGGGAAGATTCTTAAGCTGGAAATCCCATCTCATGCTGCTGCTTAGCTCGGAAACCCAGGTTTTCAAGGGGAACATGGATTGCAGCATTTACTCAGACATATTCCTGGAAACCAGTTTCACTAAGTCATTTATGAAGCTGACTGTACTCAATTCTGCTCCCACACGTGTGATTGCTGTCTCTGCCCACCCCGTCCTCAGCAGACACAGTCACTCACACGCACATGCACGCACAGTCACACACTCACACTCATACTCACGTAAACTTACAGTCACACACACTCAAACTCACACAAACACACACAGTCACGCACACGCACATGCACGCACAGTCACACACTCACACTCATCTCACGTAAACTTACAGTCACACACACTCATCCTCACGCAAACACACACAGTCACACACACGCACATGCACGCACAGTCACACACACTCATACTCACGTAAACTTACAGTCACACACACTCAAACTCACACAAACACACACAGTCACGCACACACACATGCACACACAGTCACACACTTACATTCATGCTCACGTAAACTTACAGTCACACACACTCATCCTCACACAAACACACACAGTCACGCACACGCACATGCACGCACAGTCACACACTTACATTCATGCTCACGTAAACTTACAGTCACACACACTCAAACTCACACAAACACACACAGTCACGCACTTACATTCATGCTCACATAAACTTACAGTCACACACACTCATCCTCACACAAACACACACAGTCACGCACACGCACATGCACGCACAGTCACACACTCACACTCATACTCACATAAACTTACAGTCACACACACTCTCACATTCACACAGTCACATGCTCACACGCACACTCACACACACTCACATGCACATGCACTCTCATACACACAGTCACACACATGCACATACACTCTCATACACACAGTCACACACGCACATGCACGTGCACTCATACACACACTCACATTCACACAGTCACATGCTCACACGCACACTCACACACACTCACATGCACATGCACTCTCATACACACAGTCACACACATGCACATACACTCTCATACACAGTCACACATGCACATGCACGTGCACTCATACACACACTCTCACATGCACACACAGTCACATGCTCACACGCACACTCATACACACACACTCACATGCACATGCACTCTCATACACACAGTCACACACACATGCATTCTCATACAAACACACTCATATGCACACTCATACACACACACTCTCATACTCACGTAAACTCATACAGTCACACACATCCATGCACACACACACTCATGCTCATACACCCTCACACAGTCACACACACACTATGACACTCACACAAACTCTGTCACACACGTGACCTCACGCACAGTCCCACACTCACATCTGCACACAAAGGTGCACACACACAGCTGCGGAACCCTGAGGGAGAAGTGAAGTTGGATGCTACCTGAGAGTTTCAGCAAATGTGACATTCATTCACACTGTCATGCTGTCATGACAGGTCGACTAGTCATGGCAGCACAGGGACAGCTGTGAGGTGGTGATCTGCGGCAGCTGGGCCGGCGTCCTCTGTGATCGTCTCTTCTCTAGTAGGGAAAACCGCTCGACCGTGTGTGGAAGATGTAACTCCCGCAGGGCAGCCCGACTTAGGGAGAAGTGGGGACAGGGGCTGGAGGTGGCAGTTGTGTGTGGTGTAGTGGGGTGTGTTTGATATACACGTACATGGTGTAGTGTGTGTGCGTGTGGTACAGGGGTGGTTTTGTGTGCAGTTGTGTGTATATGTGTGGTGTGCGGGTGTGAGTGCATATGTAGTTGTGTGTGGTTGGACGTGTGTGGTTGTGTGCACGTTTGATGCAGAAGTATGTGGAGTGGTGTGTGCGTGTGGTTGTGTGAGTCTGATCATGTGTGTGCGATGTGATCATCTGTGTGTGCTTTTGTGTGTGTGTTTACACGTGAAGGCAACAGCGTTCACAGCAACAGCGCCATGACTGAGAAGGGAATTTCCCCCAAAACCTTATTTCCCAAGTTCTCCCATTTTTCCAATTTTCTTTCTGACTGTCATCTTCTCAATTTGGCCCTAACTCAAAGGTAAACTTTTTTTCAGCAAGTAGAAATGATTCAATCCTTGCACTTCTGAGCAACGTCAGCAAATACAATTGAAGTGCAGTTTAAGGTTCGTGCTCCCATGGTCCGGCACTGCTGTGACCATGCTGGAGGCTGGAGCGTCAGGGCCGCCGGCCTCCCCGCAGAGCTCGGGAGGAGTGTCACCAGCACGTGGGCCACTCTCCTCCTGCAGGTCAAATACTGCCGATCGGGGCTTTTCTCCTCCCAAACAAACTTCGGTTTTCTTGTCAGGTGTGTCTCTGGAGACCCCACGTTCAGATCACTTCTGCGAAAGAAAGTCCAAAAGCGGAGAAGGAGACACGGTCATTCCCAACCCGGTCGGAGCACTGGACACTCGATGTGGCAGCAGCGGAAGGTGGAGGGACCGAACCCTGGGACAGCGGGGCCATCACCCCTCACTCCTCTCTGTCATCTGACTCCAGCCCCCAGACCCACCCCAGGCAGGGCACATGCCGGGGAGGACCCCAGTCCCCAGAGTCAGACGACATCTGGGAGAGGAAAAGCGGAGCTGTCTCCAGGCAAAATTCCCAAGGACGGGGATGAGGAGGGTTGACTATGGTCACCCCCAAACAGCCCAGCAGACACTTCAACAGCCTCAGCCCATTTGTACCCCCAGATCCAGCCTGCGCCTTTGCCTGCCCGCTCTCTGCCCAGGGATGCTGGTGGCCACGTCGGGGTTGGCCAGTGGGGAGCCCAGGCAGGAGGAGGGAAGGAGGGACCAGGATGAGCCGGGGTGTTTATCCCCCTGCTCCCGTGGGTGGGGTTGCCACTGGAGGGTGACTCCCCATCCACTGACCAAAAGTCTGAGCGTTTGTCTTAGCTCAGTGCCTTAGTCCATGCAGGCCGCTCTAACAAATATCATAAACTGGGTGGCTTACAAACAACAGAAATGTGTTTCTCAAAGTTCTGCAGGCTGCAAGTCCAAGATCACGGCACTGGCAGATGTGGTGTCTGGTGAGGGCCCGTCCCTCATAGACAGTGCCTTCTGTCTGTGTCCCGCCATGTGGAAGGGACCAGCTAGCCCTCTGGGGCCTCTTCTTAGGGCACTAATGCATTCATGAGGGCTCCATGCTCATGAGCTACTCACCTGTCAAGGCCACACCACCTCATACCATGCCCTTGGATTTCAACATAAGAATTTAAGGGGGACACGAAACATTTAGACCAGAGCAGAGAGGTAAAGCACCCGACTTGCACTCGCCCAGGGTGGCACACAGTCCCTGTCGCGTCCCCTATGTCCTTCTCACATCGTCGTAAAAAGCCCTATGTCAAACTCTCCTCAAATGACCCGACCTGAGTCCTCCACCTAGGTCTTGCCTGGACCCTCCTGAGGCAGACAGCTTGTACAAAGGCCTCATCCTTTAAATTTTCTCCTCCTTTAAATTTCCGTCTCATACAAGCTGCAGGGAAAAAATGCTCATTGAACAAATTTCTAGGAGAGAGCTATGTTTGTCCCCTACAAATCCTCAAGGTGCCAGATTGTCATACTGCACCTCTCCCCTCGGCCGTCAGCCCCTAGCACCAGCATCTCCAGCCAGCTCCTCCCTTTCTGCTCTCCTGGCTCCTCCAACATATACTCCTCCTACAGGACTTTTCTGCTCTGCCTTCTGGAATCTTCCCTCCACTGGAAACATCACCATTCCCCGCAGAATGCTCCTCCTACCTCCTGGCTTGGTGAAGCCCGATCCCCACCAAGACCACTGCTTGCACTTGTATCCCTCCCTGGGGTTACACTGTCACACTTGTAGCCCTCCCCGGGGTTACACTGTCACACTTGTAGCCCTCCCCGGGGTTACACTGTCACACTTGTAGCCCTCCCCGGGGTTACACTGTCACACTTGTAGCCCTCCCCGGGGTTACACTGTCACACTTGTAGCCCTCCCCGGGGTTACACTGTCACACTTGTAGCCCTCCCCGGGGTTACACTGTCACACTTGTAGCCCTCCCCGGGGTTACACTGTCACACTTGTAGCCCTCCCCGGGGTTACACTGTCACACTTGTAGCCCTCCCCGGGGTTACACTGTCACACTTGTAGCCCTCCCCGGGGTTACACTGTCACACTTGTAGCCCTCCCCGGGGTTACACTGTCACACTTGTAGCCCTCCCCGGGGTTACACTGTCACACTTGTAGCCCTCCCCGGGGTTACACTGTCACACTTGTAGCCCTCCCCGGGGTTACACTGTCACACTTGTAGCCCTCCCCGGGGTTACACTGTCACACTTGTAGCCCTCCCCGGGGTTACACTGTCACACTTGTAGCCCTCCCCAGGGTTACACTGCTGCACTTGTAGCCCTCCCCGGGGTTACACTGCTGCACTTGTAGCCCTTTCCTCCCCAGAGTCACAGGACAGCCACACTCCTAGGTCTCCTCTGCAGTTCCCTAGCCACATGACCGAAGCCTAAACGTGGTCTATCTTCGGGCCAATCCCCAGTCCCCTAGCAGTCTCATTAATCCTAGACTTGATCACAGGCTTCAGTCTGTCTTTGACAAATCCTCATTTTTCTTCTATTTTACAGAAAACCTGATCAAGTTGTATTCTTGAGTGTGATGAGTCACCACGACCTCAAACATTACCAGATTTTGTGACTCACAGCCCAGCCAGGGAGCTCTGAAATATTCATCATTCAGATTTGAAAGGACCAGCTAAGACATCAGTTTAAGCATTAACTCAGAAGAAAAGATGTCATCCACAGACTCTAGACAGTATCAAAGGGCTTGCTCAATAAAAGGAAATGAGACGGGCATTAGAGTTTGAGAGAGAGATTGGCCAGTTCAGCTAATAGCATTTTACCGATTCTAGACAGTCGTTAAGAATTTGATTTAGAGTAAATGCCTTTCCTTTTACTAGGAATGGTGCTGCATTTAAGAATGCTTAAAAATAAGATAAAGGAACAAAAGTTTCTGGCTTATTACTCTGACTGGAACCCGCTATGATTTATTGTAACATTATTGATAAAGCAATGTCTTGCCTTAGGAAAGCAATTTCTCTCTTCTTGCATAGAAGGGTGATGCCTAGGAAGACAAGGTTGTACTGTGGATAAAAAAGAAGAGAAAGACGTCTCCAGAGCTGGCCTTGGCTACTAGTGATTTGGAGTAGGCATCACAAACGACTCATGGCAGATGTGGAGCTGAAGGTCTGCGGTTGGATGTGTTAAGGGCTCCAGCCTGGAGGGCTGTCAGAGACCAGAATGGTCGATGAGTTGGTCTGCTCCCCTCTGAGGCACCCTCATCCATGACCAGCCTGTCCCTGATTTAAAATACTCAATTTCGGATACTCCTGAGGGGCTCCAAACATCAGAGGCATGTGAGTAATTGGTCCTTCAGGAAAGACTGGGCGCCCTGAAAAGCATGTGCAGAGAGGTCACTTGCTAGTGAGGAAATTTGCAGCCTCTGGGCTCCACTGTGTTCTCTGCTAATCACTGGATTCAGGCTCATGGGGCTACTTGTCTTTTACGGTTTTCGTTTTTTGGCTTTTTTGTTTTATTGCTTTTGTTTTTGCCAAAGATAGTTATATTAATAATTACCATTTATTGAGCACATACTACATGCCAAATGCTGTGCTGAGAGCCTTGTATGACTCATGTCACAAAAACTCTATAAAACAGTTGTTATTTTTAAGGAGCTGAGGCCCAAAGACGTTAAGTAACTCATGCAAGATCACACAGCTAGTGACACAGTTGGTACCTAAACCCAAGTCTATCTAAGTGCAAAATTCATGTTTATAACTATAGCCCTTAACCACTCGAGGTCTCAAAACACAATCCCCATGATGTCCAGGATGCCTATAGCAATTATTTGACATTAATTCAGTCTTTCACTTGAGGAATGTTTCTGAGCCTACCTGTGCAATGCACTGTGCACATAAACACAGTGAGTTAAGAACCAGGCTCTGGGGTAAAAAGGCAAGTGCTTAAATGCCTGGAACACAGGCAGTATATCTAAGTATGTGGGTTAAGAGGTCCTAGGTGAGTGGAGAGGCCCCAAAGACCTCTGCAGCCTGGTGGTTCAGGAATACCACTGGGGAGACAGGATGGAGACAAGCAAAGTAAGGGGGTTAGGCACCCCAGAGGGGTGGGAGACTGAGCAACAGTGGAGATGTGCGGGGTGTGACTAGAATCAGCGGGGCTCCCAGCTCAGTGGGAGGACAGCCTGTGCAGAGTAGAACCCTCCACGTGGGAAGCTGCTCAGCGGGAAGCTGCTCAGCGGGAAGCTGATGCATTCCTGGTCAGCACAGCCCTGTCCAGTTCCCGAAGGGAGTTTCCAGCTGACAGCACTGAGATCCCAAAGAACTCTGAAAGGAAGTGTGCTTTGTTTGTTTCTTTGTTTGTTTGTTTGTTCATTCGTTCGTTTGTTTGTTTGTTTGTTTGTTCAATAAACCAAGTTAACCCAGTGACGAGGCCTCAGGCCTCCAGAGGTGCTGGAGGTAAAGTCCTTGTGGTCCAGGAAAAGACAGTCACCTGCTGATCCTTCTGCTCAATAAACAAGAAACATAGAAGCCTTTGACTTCCAAGGAAAGTGCTTGATGGGCACATCAGGAAGGGGTGGGACAGCCGGATCTAGAAGAACTTCCAGAAAATTGAACGGACAGACAAAATGTGCTGTACACATGCAATGGGATAGTATTCATTAAAAGGAAGGAAAATTATAAAAGAAGGAGGAAGTTTTGACACATGCTGCAACATGGATGAACCTAGAAGACATTATGCTAAGTGAAACAAGCCGGTCACGAATGGACAAACACTATACGGTCCCACTCGCATGAGTAGCGAGGGTAGTCAAGTTCATAGAGACAGAGAGTGGAACAGTGGTTGCCAGGGCTGGGGAAGGGAAGGTGGGGAGTTAGCATTTCATGGGTACTGAGTTTCCATTTTACAAGATGAAGAGAGTTCTGGTGATTCGTGGTGCTGAAAGCAGCACGACCATGTGAATGGACTTTATACCACTGAAGGGCACACTGAGAAATGGTTACGATGGTAGATTTTAAGTACATTTTACTGTAATGTTTAAAAAATAAATAAAATATTTCTTTTAAAAAAGAACCCTCTGTGCACACTTGGAAGGAGCAAACCCTCGCCAGGCCCCTACCAAGCTAAGATATGTGCATTTCATTTTACTGGCAAGACATTTTTGAGCAAGGAAAGGACAAGATCTGAGCTGTGGCTTAGGGCAATCGACCTGCAGAGCCAGGTGCGTGAGTTTGATTGGAGGGAAGCCAGAGCCTGGGCAGGTCGTTAAAACAAGACGCAGCTGCCCAGGAGAGAGGTGCTAAGGATCTGAACCATGGCCACAGCATGGAGATGGAAAAGGAGGGAAGCACTTCTGTGCCATCAGAAAAGATTCGGGAGGACACAGGACTACAAGAAAATGGGAGAGAGGGGAGGGGGATGCGCTGAGCCCATGGAGAGAGGAGGAGTGCCATCAAAATGTGGTTTTAAATGTTTGCAATGGAGGGGGATACGGGCAGTGGGAATTATAGAATAAGAAGGTAGAAAAGCCATCCCACCTAGACGAGGATGTGGGCTCCAGTGATGGCTAAGACCATAAAAGTCAACAGGAGGTCCACGGACGGGAGTATTGACCTTGAAACCTACCCTCTCAAGGGGAAAGTAGGGAAATGCACCCTTCAAAAGCAATGCAGCCTTTACAGTCCAAAGCAGTGGTTCTGAACACACACACACACACACAGACACATACACAGAGACACACACACACACACACACACACTCCGGGACATCTAGCAATGTCTGCAAACACCCTCAGTTACCTCAACTAGCGTTAGCGGCTGCATTCAGGGGGTAAAGGCCAGGGATGCTGCTAAACACCCTACGGTGGACTGGACAGCCCCCACAACAAGTCCCCAAATGTCAGTAGTGCCGAGGTTGAGGAACCTTGGCCCAAAAAGATTAAGCCAGATAACATGGAGAGATAAAGATAAACCCATAATATCTCTTCCCTGGGGAAAAATTCAAGCAAAAGCTAATTTGCAAATACTGTATTTACTAATTCGAACAATGCTATCTTTTACTAAAGTTTACTACAGTAGCCAGGAGCATTACTTACATGCATCTGATTCCCTTCTGCCTTGGCAATATAACACTGGAAACGCAGAGGTCGGAGCGAGGGAAACTGCGAGAAGCTGGCAAACTTCAGGCAGCTTTTCTAAACCTAGTTGTATGACTGCACTAAATTTTTATATAGACCTTCCGCCTCATCAACTTCCATCTCCTTTCACCAGAAATAATTCTGCCACCGTAACACAAACACTGCCCGTGTTGGGTACCCTGAGGATATTTAAAAGGAAAAAGGTAATGAAAACTGGCCAATGAAATTCTTTAAAGGATGAATAAAAATACAGACTCACATTTTATATAGAGCAATGGGTAACCAAATTGATTGGACATTCTAATCAGATGTCAAGCTTGGTGTTTTTGAGTATTTTATTACTTCCATAGCAAATGAAAATCTAAATGAAAATAAAGCCGGAGCTGATTTTTATATTAAAGCTGCCTTATATGTTCAAAGAGTAGCTCTTTGTGAAGCTCCTGCCTCCCCGCACTATAAATAATGTAGTAAAATATTAAGAGACCCTTTGATTGCAAAACTTATGCTCCTCTGCTCCTCTCGCTGCCACTACAGCAGCCCCAGCCTCGCTGGTTAGACTCTAGGGGTCACACCACACGTCAGGGGGTTTGAAGGGTCTTTTTTAGGCTCACTGGTTGCACGTGTTTGGTTTTGTCTTTTGATTTTGCCAACCATAGGAAATAGCATGAATAGAGACATAAAAGGAAGTGATTTCCTTCGGTGCTGTTGGTGTGAGTGCCATGTCTCCAGTAAGCCTTCTTTAATGAACTTATTTCCCATGGCCTTGGTTTTTACCAAAGGGTGGGGTCTGTCATACAGAGAAGCTATAATGAGGTCCCACGAGGAGCCTCCTTTAACATCATTCAGCTGTGTGTGACACCAACCAAGACACGGAGTGGAAACGCGTCTGCTGGAAAGAAACATCCTGCTGCGATAACGCCGTCAGCAGCTGGAGCTTTGTACCTCTTCACTCAGACTTGTGTCTCTGGTCACTAAGTAACTAACCCCTCTCCATGTCACCTTAAACCAGGTGGGCCTGACGCAGGCAAGGAAAGCAGCACGGTGACAAGACTGAAGATGACTCACTCAGTGGTCACACATACTTAGACCAAAATTTTTCTGGTAAGAGTCCTAATTTCCAAACGCATGAGACAAATTTATTTTATTTTATTTTATTTTATTTGGGGGGGGTATTTATTTTCTCACAGGTCTGGGGACTAGAAAGTGCAAGATCAAGGTGCTGGCGGGGTCTGTGTCTGGTGAGGGCTCTCCCCTTGGGTTGCAGGTGGCCACCTTCCCCTGTGTCCTCACATAGCAGAGAAAGAGAGGGACGAATTTATTTCAATATAATGTTTTTCTGTGACATTGCCTTAAGGGGCTACAAATGTGTTGGCAAGGGAAGTGGCAAGGGGGACTCAACATTACCTATTTGGTATAACAGGTATTACTGCAAGAACAAAAAAAGAGGAAAGTGAACGGCTGTCGTGTCTACTACGTGCAGACACTACAGAAGGCCCTCCCGGCGTTGCCTCTTCCCCACCACCTCCCAACCACCCTGTGAGGTGGCCATTGTCGTTAAACTATGATCATGAGGCTCAGGGAGGCCGGGCAACCTGCACAAGGTCAAAGCGAGCACGTGGTGGGGAAGAAAGCTGAGCCCGAGCGGCCTTAGCCTAAAGCTGTTCCAACCAAATTCCACACTGTTCGAGACATTCCAAAAACAAGTACGTGTGCGAGGTGGGAGCAGAGAAAAGTGTACCTACTGGCCCCTGTCTCCCGTGGGTCAGATTAGCCCGGGGACCGTCACCTTTGCTGCGGGAGCGGGACGCATGTGTGCAGGAGGGAGGGCCCATGGCTCGGGCGCCTCAGCCACAGCGAGGAAGCCAGAAGGAGCAGGCCCGGGCAGCCAGCCTGGCCAGGGCGCTGTAGGGTGTCACCTGCCAGAAGCACGAGGGACCAGGAGCAGCCACGACAGCTGGCCTCTCAGCGTGCCTATCCCACTTCTGTACTAGGAGGTTGGCTCCTGGACCTGCTGGGAACTGATGAGTCTGGGGACTGGATGAGGGGACACTTTTCCATTGCCGCAGCGGCAGCAGTCTCTTCTCCTCACCCGCCGCTGACTGCTGTCTTAGCTTCTGGATTTAGGCCCCTCCCTAATCCAGTGCAACCTCATCTTACCTCGATTACATCTGCAAAGACTTTATTTCCAAATAAGGTCACATTCATAGGCACCAGGGATGAAGGCTTCGATGTAGATTTTTATAGGACACAATTCGAGCACGACTTCTTATCACAGAAATCAAGTCACACCCCTAAGAAAACCATCATCCATCTAATTATTAGCAACACAGGCCCCGAGGGTCAGTGCACTCTGCTTGTCACTAAGGTCTGGGTACCCATCTCGGAGTCACCTGCACACGGCCCATGACTCCATTCCTACCAGAGAGCCAGCTTCAGGGGAGCCTGCCTGAGCCAATCCCAGCCACAGAGGACAGCCACTCCCAAACTTCTCAGAGATGCCAGTGGCCCCTCTCCGGTGCATTTCCTATCTACTTAATGAAGGGAACATCCTCTGAGCCTCTCTGAGCCCTCAGACCCTGCGTGGCAAATCCATGCTAACATCCCCGCCTCTGAGAGCCTTCTGACCCATGCCTCAACAGCAGGCCTTCCTTTGCCAGGTTGGCGCATGTGTGGGCACCCACCAGGTCCTGTGGGGTCTAGCACCTCAGTGCCAAGAGGGGAGCCCAGGGGTAGGATAGAAACAGCTAGAGGCATGTCCAGACGACGGCCGGGCTGAGATTCAGTCCAGCTCTGGAGGAAGGGGCTTACCAGTGTGAAATGCTGCCGTGGCAGGCTTTGTTCTATAGGTTGGCCACATGACCCATCAGCACCCACTAGCAGAAAAGCAGAGGCAGGCACCAAAGCTTTAAGAAAACTTTGGGTTGAAAAATGCTTACAATTGAGAAAGCCCATTCCACTGACATCATGCTTTCTGAAAAGTGGCAGAACACTCCCAACAGCGTCCTGCTGTCGCAGAAGCCCTCAGCCCTCCTCAGAAGCAAAGCTGGGGAGCCTCTGGTACATATTTATCAGGAGAGCTGGTCCCTGGAAGTGACCTCTCAATATGGGCTTTGAAGGTCCAAGCTGAGAGCATTTGAGCAAGAGATTTAAATGCTCCAAGTTTCCATTTCTTCAAACATAAAGGGATTAAATAAGATACTGTTTGAAAAGCCTCTCCTGTGATATGCCAGGTCATTTGGTTAATTTTATGTATCACCCAGTGTCAACTGGGACACAGGGTGCCAACATATATGGTCAATGGTATACTTGGTATATCTGAGAGGCTGTTTTTAGATGAAATTGTCGTTTAAGTTGGGGGACTTTTGAGTAAAGCAAGTTGCCCTCCCTAATGTGGGCAGGCCTCATGCAGTCCTTTGAAGGTCTGAATAAAACAAAAAGACTGACCTCCTCTGAGCTAGAGGGAATTCTGCAGCAGTGGCCTTTGAACTTGAACTGCAGCATCAGCTCTCTGCCGGGCCTCCAGCCTGACAGCTCATCCTGCAGATTTTGGACTTGCCAGCCTCCAAAATCACATGAGACAATTCCTTAAAATAAAAATTCCCTATTAATATACACCCTATTAGCTCTATTTCTTTGTAGAACCCTGACTAATATACATGGTTTTAGAGAATACAAACATAGGAGACCCTCCAATATTGCAGGCTCAGCTCAGCTAGGAATATCTGTCCCATTACCAGGCTTACGAGAGACAAACCTCACACATAAAAGCATTTGGCTTACTGTTGAATGGAAGCAACCTCATTTGCTGTTCTTTGAAAACACCATGTTGTCAGCCTGAAGTTTTTTAAAAGTAAATTTAAAATAGGTGGCAATCAAGAGGGAAACAGGCTCTCCCTGGGCTGGCCCATCTTCAGCATCTCCATTTAGAACTTTGATGGACACATATGCTGAGCAGCTCACAGATATGGAAAGTCTGGGTTTCTTCCCTCCAAAACTAGAAGGACTTGCTCTTAAAGTCTGTGCATCTGAAAGAGAGAATCAGAGACAGAAAGACTATCTCAATCACTCAGGGCTTCCTTCTGCATCAGGATCCCATCCATTTTCCTGTTCCTAAATCATCCCTGACAGTGACTTCTACCCTTAGCCAAGCCTGCTTCTCTTTAGTTCGCCCGTAAATGAAAAAAAAAAAAAAAGCGACACAGAACAAAAGAGTTTCTTTTAAGCTTTGTAACATAGAGCTTCTTCCCACGATCCTCCTGTTCTCACAATCATGAACCTGCTTTGGTGATTGCCAGGCCGCTGGATCCCCGGATCTCGGGTGTGGCACAAACCTTTGCCATGAGCCTCCACATCAACACAATCAACCAATGCGGAAGGCAATTTCCCTGCTCAGCTTTGCGATGTCTTTTCAGATGATAGATGTCCCCTGGCACAGCTCAGCTGAAATGTCACCAAATGCTACACACCCCCCTGTGCAGCATGGCCGGTTAGCTCAGTTGGTTAGAGCACCGCCTTGTAACACCGAAGTCAAGGGTTCAGACCCCAGTACCAGCCGGCTGCCAAAAACAAACAAATGCTACAAAGTCCTTATCCCTAGAAATGTACCCAACTCTTCCTTCCTTATTCTCTTCTTATCTTCTGCTCCTGGATAAAACTGTTGTACAGGATTCTGTACGTAAAAATGCTTGGGGCTGAGGTGGTTAACTGGAGGGAAGGATCAGACTGCCCAAAGTCAACTTGTTTTTATGTCGGTACCCAATGCATTTAGTCTAAAGAGATAGGACCCATATGCACAGCTGTAGCATGACCTCTGCGTCTCTGTAAATCTATATATAGATCTGTGGGGTCTACGGAGCATCTGCCACTTGAGTCAGCACTGAGAAAGGTGGTTTCCTTTCCTTCCTCTCCACTTTCAACTAAATGCTGCAAATGCCTTTTGCTTCAATTTTTCTCATTCTTTTTAACTAGGTTTTTGGTTGTTTTTGTTGTTTCAGTATTATTTAGTTTGGGCTCATTTTCTTTAATTTTGTAAGAGTATAACAGCAAAAACAAAAAACAAAAATATATGAAATGAAAAGTTCAAGTTTCCACCCCAGCAACCTGGCCTAGGTAACCAACTCCCTTCCTTTTCCTGGTCTGTGGCACGTGCCCCACCTCTCCTAGGAATGATTCCTGGTATTTCTAAAGTTCCTCCAAGCCCTCAGCTACAGGACAGCAGTTCTTATACCTCAGCTTGCACCAGACTCACCTAGAGCAACTCACTTAAGTGATATTAAATTTTCTGGCAGGTATGTTTTAAAAAGTAAAAAGAAGGTGAAGGTAATTTTAATAATATATTTTAATTAACCCAATATCCAAAATATTATTATTTCAACATGTAATCAATATAAAAAATTTAATTCAGTATTTAACGTACTCTTTTCCATGGCCACAGTGACCAGTGGCCAGGACAGCACAGGGCCAGGGGCTTGTTAAGTACAGCCTACTGGGTCCCACCCCCAGAGTCTCCGGTGTGGTGGGTCTGGGGATGAGGCCTGAGAATCTGAATATCTAACAAGCTTCCAGGTGTGCTTATGCTGCTAGTCCCAGGAAGTTCTCTGAGAACTGCAGATTTTGGGAAATGTCAGAGGCATCAAATGAGGAAAAGTACTTGTGCACTCAGCTGTCAGTGTTTCCAAATCACATGAGGGTGCCGGCCTTGCAAAGCCTCAGCTGCCAGGCGGAGGTCACATCAACAGGTCTGCTGGGGCAAATGCCCGTGCCTGGCACCCCCGGGCTGAGAACACAGCCAGCCCCATCCTGATGTCCTCCAGGAGTTGTTCTTGGCCAGCACATGCAGTTCTTTTTATCACTCTCAACTCTCCTCCCTGTGGGAGACTTCTTTATGGAAGAAGATGGATATTTCCATGCACCTTGCGTCAAAGACACGCAAGCTTTTAAGAGTAATGAGTCTCCCAGGAGCAGAGAACCAGCACCTGGCAGCCAACTCCACTCCTGGCACCTGGCAGGAAATACACACTCTGTCTAACAGGGCACCAGGGCTGCCTTTGGGCCAGGTGTGAGAGACTGGCTCACTGTGCCATGACACGGGGTTTCTGTGTAAGTCCCATCTCTAGGCACCATGGATGCAGTTGACAACTTTAGAGAAATTGCAAGTAGGGGAGTGGGTAGCTGGCAGTCTGATCTTCGTGTCACTTTCTACTCTTCAAATAAAGAGATGACAACTACTGCGAAAATGTAGGAAAGGCCTAACAGGGGGTCTCAAACATTTGAAGGCTTGTCTTTTGCAAGAGGCCCTAGCCCTGGTCTGTGTGACCCCAAGGCTGAGATAAGATCACAGGGCACAGGTAAAAGGGAGAGTGCCTTCAGCATAGCATATAGAGTCAGACGACCCCGCCTCCCAGCACTGCGGCCTCTGCTGTTTCCTCAGCCTCTTTGGAAACCTCAGTGACTTTATCCACAATGTGGCAGTAACAGTAGTATTTACTCCAAACCCTGGTTGTGAGGACTGCGTGAAATAATTCCTGCTGGACACCTGAGACGCACTGACTAGAGGCAAGCTGTACCCAAAGAGACAGACTCGGGGTAGAAGGAGGCGTCCCATGAATTCAATGTCGGGACCCAGGCTCCACCGCAGCCTTCTCAAGAGGCTTCCCTGGCATCCAAAGCAGACACAGAAGAAATGGAAGGCTCAGAAGAGGTCAGAGGTGGCACACCACCAGGGTCACAGGACCAGACTAGAGCCTCCTGGCAGGAGAAGGGAATGGACTGCCAGGGCCCCTCCGCTCTCTCATGTCGGGGAGACTTTGGCTTAGGAGGGAGCAGCACAGAGAGGGGGCAAAAGGGAAAGTCGAGCGCTGGTTGCTCGGGGCTGGCTCCAGGCTTCAGACCCCCCTGTGAAGGGAGCATTCACCTTGTGGTTTCCTTCTGACTTGTCTAGTGGACTGAAACCTGCTCTAAAACAATTTTTAAAAATATCGTATTTGGTTCCAGCAATCTCGTGGCAGATTCCCCAGAGCCTAGTGGGGTGTTAGGCAGATGGATGAGGGTGTGCCCAAGACCAACTGGGATAAGCCCCTCATGGCCACAGGCCCCCATCACGGTGCTTCTAAAGGGGTCTTGCTGAGTCTGTGCGGCCTCTGATAGGGTGTCATATGGGTTGCGGGGCCTGCGCTGGGCAAGGATTACTTAGAGCCGCACTCTCCAGTGTGGTAGCCACTAGCTCCAGTGAGCACATGAAAGGTGGCTAAAAGGAGACGTGTTTCTAGAGTCAAGTGTATACTGGATTGTAATGACGTGATAGGAAAAAAGAACAAAAATATTAACGTTTTTATACTGATTAAATTTTTAAATGATAATATTTTGGATATAATGAGATATATAATATATAGTTGTACATATTACAACTTTATAATACACAAGATCATGTAACTTTATATTATATATTATAATATATAATAAAATATATTATTAAAATTAATCATGCTTGTTTTTATTTTAATGTAGCTACTGGAAGATTAGAATCACAAATGTGGCTCATGATATGTTGCTATTGGACAGCTCCAGCCTGGCGGATTGCTAAGACCCAATCATTCCTTTTTTTTAATTTCTTTTTTTCTTTGTTTTTTATTGGTTATAAATATTCATGGAATACAAAGCTGACCGTCACCACTTGTGCCCAAGATGCAATGGCCAGATCAATACTGGCAGCATGCCCATTATCACAAATTGCAATTATATGCCGTGTCCCCCACCCAGTTAATCCCCTCCCTTTCTACCCCTACCCCCTTCCCCCACCCCACTTTGTAACCCTGGGTATGCTGTCTCCCTCTGCAAGTCCAATGCACCACTGTGGGGACCCAATCATTCCTTTTACAGCAGCATTTCCCAAAACATGTTCCTGAGCATACACATCCCATGAGGTGTTTTCCACTGAAAGGTTTCCTTAGTCAAATAAGTTTGGGGAGTGCCATATACGCCCTCCCTCCTAGGAAGAAACACACACTTTTGCACATAGGTAAGGACCCTGAGTGGTCCTGTAATGAGAAGCCCTGTTTATTCCAGCATTTCCTAAATCATTGTACTGTTCCAGGGTTCCATGGGACATACTTTGAGAAATGCTTGGCCAACACCACAAGGAACATGACCACTTAGCAGTGAGGATCTTAGCGCAGAATTGATGAGGCTCCATGGGGAAGGCAACAGAGGAGAAAACGATCTTCCTGTTCCAGGTCAGTAGCACCTAAGATCAGAATTAATGTCTGCGGAAGGACTGACGAAAGCAGAGGGACGCTCCATCCCATCAGCCACCAGCCAAATCATCCTAATATCTCAATCAGAGCCTGTTCTTCACGGGCAGGAAGATTACCATGGGAGGGAACAAGTACAAGAAGTATTAAATACTCTGTGCTACAAACATCCACCTGTGTGGTTACAGGGATTAAAACTGCGGGTATTTCCACTGATTCAGTAAAGTACTACTTGCCTTGCTCAAGGTCTGCGATTTAAATGGCTTGGAAAGCCTCATCTCTGTCAAATCCTCAACTGACTAATTGGCAAGAAGATGCCATTAACACCACAAGCTGCTTCTCTGACTTAGTGGACAGCAGCCACCTCGGTCACCCTGGACTGACTTCTTTGTCCTGGGAAGAATCACTTGGGTGGCCTCTCTATGCCATGGAAATAGTGTCATTAATAGCTATGACCTTGAGGGAAGGGGTGGCAGGACCCTTTGGGGTGGCTCAACCAGGGCTGGGAAGAAAGGTTCTGAGACATGGGCCTCTTCTCTCTGACACACTGAGACGCTCGTGGGTCACAGCATCTTCCCGATGAGGGGCTGTTCCTCTCGGGACCCCACATCACACTGATGGTCTCGATTGCAGTGAGACAAACATTTCTGGACACCATGGACAGAAACCAGTTAAAGGATTTTCTCTGCCCTCCACTCCCTACCAAGTGCAACTTCACGCTCTCCCCAGAAGCTGCCAAACAGCCCATGACCTCTGCCTGAAGACGCTGGGGGTGGCCTGAGATGAGAGGGTGTCTCTGAGAGTCACAGATGTCATTCAGGGACTGAGAATGGGTGGCCCACCTGAGAGCCCTCAGGGTTCCCTTCCAGCATGTGGGTGTGGAGGTTCTAAAACATTCCATCTACACCCTGGAACAAAAGTTATAGGGCCGTAGTAGAAGTCCAATTTTAACTTCCTTTTTCTCTCTTTGGGATGCGAAAATTAAGGCTCTTCATAAGCTGTCCATGGAGACAACCATAAGGAAGAAGGAAAGAAAGAAGGAAGACAAGATGTTTAAACAAATTTCTCTGCATGAAGCACCTGATTTCTGGGATGCAGCTGTTTTACCACATTATCCAAAAAAGCACAGCAAGCTTGACATTACTTGCTTAAGGACAATGTTCCTGATCTATTAGTCTCATCTCTCCCAGCCCAGGGTAAAATTGTGTATTCCCAGGGTCTCCTAAGGTTCCCCCTTAGTGTCCTCCTGAGGCTTGCCAGCGGGAAAATGTCCATGGCTCTGAGTAGGAAGTCACTGTGGGGAAGGGGTTCTGGGCCAGCAGGCCCACATGACAGGAGAAGAGCTGTCCGGGAGGGAAGAGTTAATGCTGGAAGATGGCCCACCCCAGCCACCAGAGCAGGACAAGGGAGTGTGAGATAAAGAAAGCTGGAACCTTCAAGACCAGGAATGGGCCCACCTGTCTGGGCAGGGATCTGGGACACCCGAGGGCATATTTGCAGCAGAACTGGACACACCAAAGGAGGTAGGGTGGCTTCCTCCAGCTACACAGAGCGCAGGAGCTCTGCAGCCAAAACCTGGGTCTGTGCAGGAGCTGAGATTCTCCAGCTTCCCTCTCCTAGAAGCATTTAGAAGCAGAACTGGCCACTCAGCAAAGGAAGCCCCAACATTCTTGGACAACATGAGGTGGAGGTAGGTCTCTTTTCATTTGTAATATTAGGGTTTCTCAACTTTATCTTAAGGCAAGTGGAACTATAATTATTTGACATTAATGATGTGCCCAGGAAAATAATAATAGTGCTTTGAAGCTCTCTTTTATGCAGGGGAGAGTTCCCCCAGAGGATGGGACAGTGTCTGCTTTCCTCCCAGATGCCCTCTTCTCTTGCTGTCCGTTGGCCATGGACTCATCCTTGAGAAAGGAAAGCACTTGGCTAAGCAGAAGCAGCAGCATTTTCTTCTTGAACCAGAGTCCTGTGGCCGGAGCTGCAGGGGAGGACAGAAAATCCAGGAGGGGTTGGGGGTTGGGCAGATTGGCCAGGCTGCTCGGGCAAAGGCTGTGCCTGATCGCCGTGGACCGCCACCTCTCCGTGGTCCACCTGGCACGTGGGCTGCACCTCACCGTCACTGATACTGGGGAAGCCGCTCAAAAGCTTCCTATAGAACAGCTTGTGTAAAAACAAGATGGGAAAGCAGCTGAATACATACATTTTTAAAAGCAGCAACCATGTCCATCCTTTGGTCTTACTAGAAAGCAGTGGCTGTGGGGAGATGGGAAGGACTGGGGAGGGGCTGGATACAGGGAAGCTCGCGCACCCCCAGCCTCCAGCTGGCCTCCCACCCAGGACCTTTCATGGGGCCTCCCACACCCAGCTCTCACTCCTCAGCTCTCTGATTTCAGAATGTTGGGGCACCCTCTTGCTCCCGCAGTAAGGACAGCCTCCCAACCACCCAGCCAGGAACAGATCAGGGACAGGGGTCATTCTGTGGCCCAAGGAGCCATCAGCAAGTTAGGAGTGGAGGGCCCAGAGCTGGCTATGCTCATCCAGTGCAAATCCAGTCCTCCCTTGGCACGAATGCCGGCTTCTCTGTGTTCCCCACCTAAAGCTGGCCTCACTGTAGGAGGAGCGACAGGGACCAAGTCATTAAGGGGCACAAATGAGCTAATTAGCTGGCGAACTGCTGGGTAAGGGCTCCACAGTGTTGTTAGTCTTAGTCAGGGGCTTTATTACTGCAGGATGCATCAGCTCTAATGAGGCCCGGGTAAGCTGAAGTCCAGCAATGCACATTAACACCTGGCCAGGTCGGGCTTCCGTGGGTGTGAGCCATGATGGGTCACACAGGAAAATAGGCAGCGGCAGGGCAGGGGTGCAGCCGGGATCATGGACATCGCCCACACACACCTGATGCCCCCCTGACCCTGCCACCGCCCCTGCAAAGAGCATCCATCCATGTGCCTCCACTCCCAACCCTCCGCCCCCTCGTCACCCCACTGGAATGAGGTCTCTCCCCATCACTCCCCCAAATCCAGCCTAATCCAGGTCAGCACGACCTCCACATGGCCAGAGCCAGGGGTCATCGACTCCTAATGCGTTTGCCCTGTCCCAGCCTCTTCCCTGTGGAAGGACAGCCTCCTCACACACATGTCCGCTGGCCTGCGCCGCGTCACTCCTCGACGTCTCCCGGCATCTCAAAGCACCCTGTCCGAAGCAGAACTCCTGATCTCACTCCTGTCCCCTGCTCCTCCAGCAGCCTAGCCCACGTCAGCAGGGGGCAAACTCACTCACCAACGTGACCAGGCCAAAACAGTGACCTCATTCCTGACGCCTCTCGTTTCTCTCCCTGCATCCAATCCACCAGCTAATCACGCCAGCTCTACGTCCAGCATATACCCAGAATCTGACCAGTCCTCACCCCAGCCACCACCACACTCTCCCAAAGCACCCTCGCCTCTCCCAGCCTAGCAGCACCTCCTACCGGGGCTCTCTCTGTTCTGTCCCCTGAGATCTTCTTTCAACCTCAGTTAGATCATGTCACCTCCATGCTCAGAATCATCAGATTCTAGTTTCCTCGTCTGTAAGAAGCCTTTGGTCTATGTCAGCTCTAAAAAACACATAAGCTTGCCATTCCGTGCCTATGGTCTGCTCCCCCAAAAGCATCAGGGGAAAGTGGGCAACAGAGGAGATTATGGGAGGACCTAAGTTTTCTGAGTCTCGTTTTGACATACGGTGACAAGACCACAAGAGGCGTGATGATGCGTGGATACTCATTAGACATAAAAGCCCCAACATGTCTTGAAAGGGAGCAGTGAGAGAGGAGAGAGGCCGGCGCACTGGGGGACCCACCCTCTCCTCGGTGCGTCTGCCAGACAGAGAGGGAGGGGGCGCGGCCCGCTGGAAACGGGCTGGGGTAGGTGCTCAGTCACACGGATGAAGTGACGTGGAATAAGGACAGGAGGTGACCACGGAAAACGCGCTTCACTACAGCTTTCCCAAACCTTCCCTTGGAGGCCCATGCACCCCCCCCTTCTCACCTTCCTACACTGCCCACCTTGCTGGTGGCATTTTCTTTTCCCTCAGGCCTTGGGTGAGCATCTACGGAGCCCCTGCCACGTCCCAGGCACGGTGCACCAGCCACCGGAGGAGTGGCCCCAGCTCCAAAGAAGAGCAAGATAATAACGTCACTGCAGTCGGAGAGCTCACCCCGGTCCAGGAATAAAGGCAGGGACAACTCTGCTTCTCCTGGTAGGATGGGGGAGATGTGAAAGAGGAGCAGACAGAATAGGATGGGAGTTTGGAGGAGGGAAGGTTCCTTTCGCTTACGGGATGCAGGAAGGTGGCTTGGAGGAGATGACGTTGGGTGGGGCCTTGGGACTGAGAAGGTCCGAGATAAGGAGGGGCTCCCAGGAGAGGCCAGCACTCGCAAGACGGGGGTGGGAAAGCTCATTTGGGGAGCTGTGGTTGTCTGGCCTGGCCGCTGGGTGGGGCGAGGAGCCAAGCAAGAAAGGGCAGGAGGAGGAAGGCTCAGGAGGGGCTGGCCAGGCGCAGGAGGCCCTGAACAGGACAACGCGATAGCACTTAATTGAACCTAGTTCAGAGTCGAAAGGCCTTGCCTCTTAGACTATTGTCTGAGCACCAGAGCTGCTGTCCCCAGGGAGGAGACCAGAGACCCCAGAGACCCCAGACCCCTCTCCCCAGCTCTGGTGTGGGTGGCATTGCCACACTACTGAGCTTACTCTGACTCCAGCTCATGGAGCTGTTTCTTTGGCAAAACCCAAATGGAGCAGAAATCAGCCTCTCTCCTCCAAAGATATAAACACATCATACTTGTATGTTGAGAGTTCCCCAAACCCTTTGACTTTTGGGGTCTAAGTGTCAGACTGTAATGAAAGCTCCAGGCCTTCACTCTCCCTGATAATTGCACGTCCACACAAAAGTGTGCACCCCCAGCCATGAGCACCCCACATTCCTCCTAGTATCCCAGGACTAAACTGTGGTCTGCCCTGGAACAGGATTGGATACTGCAGAAAGTGCCTTATCTCCACAACAGCAGATGGTTCTGTTGCACTCAGTCACCTGTGTACTGGACCCAAATAATCAAGGAAAGGAAAAACAATTATTCAGAGATCATGTTGCAATTGCAGTAAGTATTAAGATTGCTATACTTGCTAGTGTCGCTTAAACGAAACCCAAAAGCCAGAAGCATCCTAGAGCATGCCGTGGGCACCCGCGGTCCCCGGTGAGGTGAGACAAGAGATCGAGTGCCACCAGGCTGATCCTCTTCGCCTGCTCACCCCCACCGATCACCCTGATTCTGGGTCCTGAGGCTAATTCTGCTGATAGACCAGTTTGCACTGGTGGCACACACCTCTCCATCAGGTTGGATGGATCTCCATCAACTTCTCAGCCATACCACAAATCCAACCACCTCCCACGGCCCTACCTCCTGGAAACCCTCTCCCTAGAGTCTCAGGACACAAGAGCAGGGCAGGATAAAGCAGCCCCAGCTCAGAATTTACCAGCTGCTCACCCGTACACCCCCTGCAGACTCAGCAGGACCACACACCTGCCCAGGCTTCCTGAGGGCTCCTTCATCTCCACCCAGCTCCACACACGCCTGCTCAGTCCAGGGCTTCCCTCGCCTGCAGAGGGAGCTTAAAATAAAGATTTCCAGACCCATCAGTGGCATGAGTTGGAGCCTGGGAATCATTTCTTTCAAAAGCACCCAAGCTGGTTCTGACCTGCACTTGAGTTTGTGAACACCTACTCATGCTATGCCTGGCTTCCAGGTGCTGCGCCCTCTGGCATTGCTGTGAAACTGCAGTGTGACCTGCATCCTCATTTCTCCAGCATGCATGGACTGAGTACTTTCCCCAGGCCAGGTGCTATGCTAGGGACAGAAGAAGGGAGGGAGGGAGGGGAGAGAATTTGCAAGAAATTAAGAAGACATGATCCCTGCAATGATCCCAGCTCAATGTCAACTACACATGACAGATATATAAATAAACCCTTACTGTTCACAGTGAACAGGTCTCCATGAACATAACTGTCAAAATTCCATTGGAGCTCAGCAAAAGAGGCTAATTCTGCCCAAAAGTCAAAAGTGGTGCCCAGAGCTGCATCTCGAAGTACAAGCTAACCAAACAGGTAAAGAGAGGGGTCACCTGTTCACACCAGCCCCTTTCCTTCTATACCGTCGTATTTTAGGGCTATAAAGGAGGCTGTTGTCAGGCTGCCTCATAATTGAGAAAGTCGATTTCCTATTATTGCATGTTTAGGTTTCATCTGATATTTTCCTATTCTAAACTTATTGCAATCTTTCAGAACTAAAAATAATATTTCCCTCTAGGAAATTCCACAATGTACAACTTCCAGGTCAGAATGCTAAGTTTTAACATTTTTTTCTTCATCTGTGCCAGTTTGAAAGGTGAAAATTTGAACATTACTTTAATTCTACCCCCAAGAATATTAATAAAGATGTAATTTTAGAAATATTTACTGGCAATTTTTTTCTTCATCTGGGCATTTTTCTAGTATTTTGATCCATTGTCTATTGCAGTGTTCCTCTTTTTCTTACTGGTTTCAAAGAGCTTTTTTAACCTTAGAAAGATATTGACTATTGCATATATGTAGTATGTATTTTTTTAATTTTTAAAAATTTGTTGTTTAGGGCCGGCCCGGTGGCACACTGCTACAGTGCGCTGCTTGGGAAGCGTGGCGGCGCTCCCGCCGAGGGTTCGGATCCCACATACAGACCGGCCGCTCACTGGCTGAGCAAGGTGCGGGAGCAACACCGAGGGTTGCGATCCCGTTGCCGGTCCCGGTCCGGTACGGGCACAACACTGAGGGTTGCGATCCGATGCCGGTCACGAAAAAAGACAAAAAAAAAAAAAATTTGTTGTTTACCTTTTAGTTTGGTATACAATGTGTCTTGGAATATTAACCATTTTTTTGTGTGTAGTAAAATCTGCCAGTACTTTGCATGGTGATTTCTGCTATGGTTGGCAGTAGCTCATTGCTAAATTACATTTTTAAACGGCTATGCATTTAATAACTTCTGCTATGTTGTCCTATATTTTATGTCCTACCAGTATATATTGTAATTATATATTGATTGAATCCATTCTTAAAGGGCCATTTTAGTGCATCAAAAATTTTGTCACTGTATAAGCTGCACTAGTCGCTCAGAAGAATCAAGTATCTTACATACATAAAAAATTTGTTTCTACATTACAAATGGGTTTGAGTCAGATGTCCTTTCTAATCGTTGCATCAATTACCATTGAAGAACACATGCTTAACCCCGTCAGTTTAGCAGGAATCTTTGTTCTTTTTTTCCTTCTGTAATCGAGTCTTGCAGAACTGTAGTCCCCATTCCCTTCCAAGCAGGAAGCAATCAAGAAAACATAACAAATTAGAGAGAGTCCTTGCTTTGTACTTAACCTCATGCCCCCTTGGTCTTCTGAGAATCCTCTCCTTGGCTTCCTGGCTGAGAATGAGTTTCTTCCACTATCAATTCCCAAACCTCTAAAACAGCTTTCATGAAGGTCTCCAGCGTCCCAATTCAGCAAGCTTGTCCTTGATTCACCTGTCAGAGTGTTTAACTCTGGTGCCCGCTTCCGTTTCCTTGAGACTCTCCCTCCCTTGGCTTCTGGGCCTGCTCTTTCTGGTTCATCCCCTGCCCCACTATCCCCCTCGATTCGTTTCCCTTTCGTCTGGTTATTCCAAGCCCAGCTTCCTTTGCTCTGCCCAGCTGTTCTCAAAACGTGGTCCCTGGACCAGCAGCATCAACTGGGAACTTGTGAAAAATGCAAATTCTCAGGCCCCACCCCAAGGCTACTGAATTGGAAGTTCTGGGGTTTGAGCCCAAGCAAGCTGAAGTCTGGAAACCATGGTTCTACATCGCTTCACAGAAATTTCCAAACCTCTTTCTCCAGATCAAACATCTCTTGTGAGCTCTAGGTGCACAAATGCACCTCCCCATGGGACATCTCTTTTCCTGATGTCTAACAGGCACCTCTACTCTTCCACTCAGAAATGTCAACTTTTTGGGGGGCTGCCAGCCCTCCCCACCCCTGCCCACCTCCATCACCACCTCTCCACGTCCAGGTGGCTCACTTCCTCCCAGTCTTTGCTCATGTCTTACCTTCTCATGAGTCCTGCCCATCACAGTTCTTAAAACTGCAACCTGCAATGCACCCACCTCCTCTCTCCCAGTCGCCCCTTCCCCGCCTATGCTTTTCCTCATAGCACTTGGCACCTTCTACATAGTTACCTACTCCTACGTTTACTGTTCATTGTCGGTCTAGAATGGAAGCGCCACAAGGGAGGGATCTTTGAATGTTTTGTTCACTGTGTATTCCAAGCATGCGGAATAATTCCTGACATAGGGGAGGCACTCATTCAATATGTAAATAAATGAATGCATCCGTCTGACTCAGTCTATGTCCACCAAGTTTTTGCTGCATTAAGTCAAACTTAGAAAGATGACTAAGACATGATTTCATGAATTCTACAACATAGTGCTGAGTGGGAAAAGTAGATCATGGAATACTACGCTTAAGGTGACACATTCATCTGCAATGTACAGAATGCACGTAGATGCCACATGTGCACAGCCACAGGCAACGTTTAAGAAGAAAGTCACCAAAACACTGTACTTAGTAGTTGTCCCCATGATCGTGCACACCTCCACCTCGGGCACACGTGTAGCTTTCAAACCCCGCCCTGCCATGGGTCACAAATGAACTCCAGAACCTCAGCTGCTTGGCATTGTCACCCCCTTTGGAAACTCCTCCACACCCGTCTTCTGCGACATCGCTCTTTCTTGGTTCTTTCCCTTCCTCTCCGGTGTTTTTGTCCTTTGCCTCGTGTCCGTCTCTCTCTCTCCCTCCCCACCCAGCCACCTCCCGACGCCGGCCTTTAATGCTGGCCTTTCCCAGGGCCCCGGCCCTCTCCACGCCCCTCCTGGCCAGGCCCCCCTACTCCAGGGCGAGCCCAGGGGCCCTCCTGGCTCTGCTCCCCCACACGGGCCCTTCGGGACATCGGGCTGCAGCCTTGCACGTCTCGTTCCTGCCCGCACATTTCCACCCGGGCTCGTGAATCTGCAGGCACGTAAGGAAAACAGCACTAAAACCAAAGTCTTCATCTTCAAGGTTTTCTTGAGTGTCTTTGCTGGTTTGTTCTCCCCAATGAACTTGATAACCAACTAGTCTAACTCCGGGGGAGAAAAAGAAAAAAAGCTGTGGGTTTTGAGTTTTGTTTTTGTTTTGTTTTTTCCTAATTTTATTTTGTTGATATACAATGAGGTTGATTATTGTGGCCCATTCCCGAAACCCCCAGCTGTGGGTCTTTTTAATCAAGATTACGTGAAATGTATAAATGAATAGGTCAGATTTTCCTCTTTGAGTTGTTGAGTGTTTCTGTCCCAGCACACGTGTATCTTTCCGTTTATTTCCATTCCACCTGTTTGTTTTTCAGGAGGGTTTCATAGCTTCCTTTTTGCAAGTTGTAGGCATTTCTTAAGTTTATTCCTGGCTATTTCATTTTCTTACTGTCATAAATTGGGTTTTCTCTCCCGTTCTATTGTCTGTCTCGTTTTGTTTGCATGTATGAAGGAATTGATATTTATATGTTAATTTCATAACTGACTGCTTGACTGAGTTCTTTTTTAGAGCCTTTTCATCAGTTATTTTGTGTTTTTCGGATTAGAAGCATATCATCTGCAAATAGAAATAGTTTTAGCTTTTCCTTCTAGTACTAATGCCTTTTATTGCTTTCCCTTGTCAAAATGCATGGGTTAATAACTCCGACACATTGTCAAATAGTGGTTACAGCAGAAGGCACCCTCGTCTTACTGCTGACTTTAGTGAGAAAGACTTTACTGTTTTCTGATTGAGTAAGATGCCAGCTTTGGGGCTGAGATAGATAGATAGGTAGATAGATAGATAGATAGATAGATAGATAGATAGATAGATAGATAGAGATAGATAGACAGACAGACAGGTAGACAGACAGGTAGGAAGGTAGGTAGGTAGGTAGGTAGGTAGATAGATAGACAGGTAGATAGATAGACAGATAGACAGACAGACAGACAGACAGACAGATAGATAGATAGACAGATAGGTAGATAGATAGACAGACAAACAGACAGATAGATAGATAGATAGATAGAAAGGGTACTGTATTAGTCTGTTTCTGTTGCTTATAACAGAATAACTGAAATTGGGTAATTTGTAAAGGAATGAAATCTATTTCTCACACTTTTGGAGGCTGAGAAGTCCGTGGTCCGGGGGCACATCTGGAAGGTCCTGCTTCTGGGTGGAAACTCTACAGGGTCCGGTAGCGCCCAGGGTAAGACATGGCAGGGATGGCCAGAGCAAGAGAGCTAACCTTCTCATTTATAAAACCGTCAGAACCACACCCATGACAACCCATTAGACGTCAACCCACTACTCCACGAATGGGTCAGTCCACTCTCAAGGGCACAGTCCTCACAGTCCAATCACCTCTTAAAGGCCTCACTTTCCACCACCACATTGGGGGTTAAGTTCCAACATGAGTTTGGGGGCATTCAAGACACAGCAAGTACTTCAGAAAGTTTGCAGAAAAGTAGAATTAAAAGATAATATGAATTCGTAAACGTTTTGAAGTACCCTTATGTGTGAACATATGTATGTGTATCTCTCTCTCTCTCTCTCTCTCTCTCTCTCTCTCTCTATATATATATATATATATATATATATGAGGGTATTTTAAAAAGTTCATGGAAAGATTCGTATTGTCTTTTAATTCTACTTTTCCTTGAGCTTTTTGATATATCCTTGTATACACACACGTATATACACAATTGTATTGAGAAAGTATTCATCAAGTCCTATTTTATTGAATGGGCATTGCCTTGTGTCAAATGTTCTGGTTTGGGTTTTGATTTTGGTTTTTGCCTCTTTGGAGATAATTTTGTGATTTTTCTACTCATCTCTATTGGTATAATGGATTCTATTAAAGTATTTTCTAATATTGATTTAACTTTGCTGTATGAGTTACCTATTGCTACATAACAAATCATCCCAAAACTTAATGGCTTAAAATGACAATAAATATTTATTTTCTCACACAGTTTCTGAGGATCAGGAGTTTGGGAACAGGCTCTCTGGATTAGCTAGGCATGGTTCACCAACAGCTGTTACCATCACCAAAAAAAGACAATTCAATTGGGCATCGTGTGCCTCCTGATGGAAGAACACTGCACAACCTATGAAGAGATCTTGTTAAAAAACTGAACTCAGATTTGATCAAGGCTTGCTCCAACTACCAATTCATGGGAAATAAAGAGGACAGAAGAACATGTGAAAAAAACACTGTAATATTTCAACATATAAATGCAAAGAAGACAGAGAGAAGAAAACCTGCAGATAAAAAGAGATTTGAGAGGGCTGGCCCGGTGGCGCACTGGATAAGTGCGCCGCTTGGGAAGCGCGGCGGTGCTCCCGCTCGAGGGTTCGGATCCCACATACAGACCGGTTCCCGCTCACTGGCTGAGCGAGGCACAGGGGCAACACTGAGGGTTGCGATCCCGTTGCCAGTCCCCGGTCCGGTACAGGGGCAACACTGAGGGTTGCGATCCGTTGCCCGACACGGAAAAAGACAAAAGACAAAAAAAAAAAAAAAAGAGAGAGAGAGATTTGAGGGACATATTTAATCATAATAAATGGATCTTACATGGATCTTGACTCAAAGGAACCATTAAAAAACTTATGGGACAATTGAAAATTTGATCACTGGCTGAATATCAGAACATATTAAGGAATTTTTGCTAACTTTTTGAGTTGTAATAACAGCGATTTGAGTATTTTTTTTTTAATTTGTCAGCTTTTAGAGTATATTGGTGGATGACAGGATATGATGTCTTGGATTGTTTCAAGATAATGTGGGAGTGGGAGGTGGATGGGGTACCGAATCAGCAATAGAGGCCATGCCTGGCCATTGTTGTAACTGGACGATGGGATCATAGGTTCATTACCCTATTATGGGCATTTTTGCATATGTTTGACATTTTGCCATATTAATAGCTTTCTAAACATCTGAACACATCATTTCCTTCTCCCAGCATGAGCTGCTCCTTTTCCTGAAAGTATTATTTCAATTAATGGCATCACCTTCCTCCCAGATGCCTAAACAAGAAACCTGAAGGACAGCCAATTCAACCACTTCTCCCTCACTTCACCAATTCTGTCAATTCCTGCGTCCTGATGTTTTCTATCTCCTAAGCCTTTTTTATTGAGGTGAAATTCACATAACATACAATTAACTATCGTGACGTGTACAACTCAGTAACATGTAGAGTTTTCACAATGTCCTGCATCCCCCACCTCTCTCTAGTTTCTAAATTTTTCATCACACCAGAGGAATACCGTATACCCATTAAGTAATCACTCCCTGCCCCCAAGTCTCTCCATCGCCTGTTGCTTATAACAGAAGTGTGAAACTGGGTAATTTGTAAAGAAATATTATGTGTTGCTTACAGTTCTGGAGACTGGGAAGTCCAAAGTCCAGGGAGCACATTTGGTGAGGGCCTTTTCCTGGTGGTGATTCTATAGTGACACAGGGTATCACAAGGCCAATGGCTGAGCAGAGAGAGAGAGACTAACCTGCTCACTTGGTCTCCTTATAAAGCAAACAGAATCCATCCATGACCACCATTAAACCATCAATGGACTGATCCATTCCCTAGGGCATGGTCCTCACCATCCAATCACCTCCCAAAGGCTCACCTTTCAATTACTGTAATAGGATTGCCCACCCTCTTAACACTATCACAGTGTAGGGTAAGTTTCTAATACATGGAACTTTGGGGGACACAACTCAATCCATAGCACTTGATAACCCTCAATGTGTTTTCTAGTTCCATGGATTTCCCTATATGGGTATATGAAATAAAAGAAACAAGACAACCTGTGGGCTTTTTAAACTGGTTTCTTTCACTGAGCACAATGTTTTTGAGGTTCATTCAAGTTGTAACATGTCAGTACCTCTCCTAAATTTTTTTGATTGTTCCCTTTCTTTCCATCCAACCACCATTGCTCAGTCTTCTTCAGGATTTTGTTCTCTCTTCCCTCGGCTGCTTGAAGAGCCTCCCAGGTGGTCTGCACCCCTAGTCTTTACTCTCCAGCCCACCCTCTCTACTGCAGCCAGAGTGATGGTGTTTTTTCCTACCACATCCTGCTCCCCACATTAGCCAACCATCCTTCCATTGAGCTTCGTGCCTAAACCGGCTTAAATTAACATATTCCTCATTGTTCTTTCTTCTCTCTTATTTTCTTGATCACCCCCATTCTAACTATTCTAACATTGTCAACATTCCTTGTCATGCTCACTGCAGCCTTTCTTTCACCGGCAAACCCTGGGAACAACCTAAAAGCCCGTCAGGAGGGGCAGGGTTGGAGTAATTACATTACACCCACAGGATGGAATGCAATGATGGTGCACTTGTTAAAGGGAATGAGGTTAGAAGAAACTGACGTCAGGGGCCTCCTCATGCGAGGCACTGAGAAGAACACAGCATCACTTAGGCAGCATTCCTGCCAAAGAGGAATTACCTGACTCTAATCAAACGGGAACATTTAGATGAGCTCAAACTGAGGCAGAGCCTACAAAACAACTGGCCTGTATGCCTTCAAAGATGTCAATGTCATGAAACAGAGAGGATGAGCAACGGTTCCAGACTAAAGAGTCTGAAGACACATGACAACCAAACACAACGAGTGATCCTGGACTGGATCCCGAATCAGGAAAATAAATTGCAATTAAGGAAATTATCAGGACAACTGGTAGAATGTGAATATGGACTATATATTAGGTAGTGGTATTGAACAGATATTAAATTCCCTGAAAATGATTTGTAGTCTGCAAGTGTAAGAGAATGTTCCTGTTCTCTGCAGATACACACCAAAGTATTTAATGGTAAAAGATGATGTTGTCCTCAACTTGCTTCCAAATGTCTGCAGTGATAGCAACAGTGTATGTGTGTGTGTGTATAAGTATATATACACTCACACACACATATATACACACACATATACATATAAATAAAGAATATATGTATATATACATATATGTATATAAAGAGAGAGAGAGCTCAAATATGGCAAAATTAAACAATCGGTAAAACAAAATAAAAGATACATAGAAAATTATTGCATTATTATTTTTCTGTAAGCTTGAAATTTTTCAAAATAAAAAGTGAACAAAAATGAAGTAAATCATCACATACTGACATGGAAAGATGCTCTAATACATTGTAAGTTTCAGAATACACTTATGAATTCCACATGGCGGATGTCCAGGGCGATGGACACAAACCACCAACTGTTCACTGCTGCTGCTGCCCAGGACAGTCCTTGTCTACCACTTGTCCTGAACTGTGATTCTTCCCTCTCATAGCCTCCCTGCATGGGTCATAAATCACACGCTCACCAAGCTATAGGACCTGGTTAAGGGGAATGGAGGATTTTACGTTTTACTTATTTCAAATCTATAGGGTTTTAATTTTTTAATGGTAAGCACTCATTATTTCATAATGAGATAGTCTTTTTCAAAGTCTAAACTATTCATCACTTACAAACTCTCTCTAATCTATAATGTATAGGACAAGTAATTTAGTCATCAAAAAGTATTATAAAAACCTATAAAAGATGCTCAGACTCAATGATTATTAGTGAAATCTGAAAATTCAAGTAACAGCAAGGCATCATTTTTGTCAATCAGACAGACAAAAATTAGGCAAACTGCACAAAGCATTAGCAAAAGTGGAAGGGGAGGGGTGCCCTTCTCACGTACTGCTGGAGGGAAAATAAATTAGCTCAGCTATTTTGGAGAGTATTTTGTAATATCTATTGTAACTGAAAATGTGCACGCTCTACAGTGCAGCAATGTAACTTTCAGTTCTATATCCTAGAGAAACTATATGAACAAAGATATGTACAGTGGTCCTCCCTTATCCACAGTTTTGCTTTCCACAATTTCAGTTACCCATGGTCAACTGCAGTCCAAAAATATTAAAGGAAAAATTCTAGAAACAATTCATGAGTCTTCAATTGTGCCCATTCTAAGTAGTGTGATGAAATCTTGTGCAGTCCCCCCTCCCCCACCCCCAGTCCCACCTGGGACGTGAATCATCCCTCTGTCCAGCAGATCCACACTGTGTGCGCTCCCCCCATTAGTTACTTGTAGCCATCTTGGTTATCACATCAACCGCCCCAGTATTGCAGGGCTTGTGTTCAAGTCACCCTCATTTTCCTTAATAATAGCCCCAAAGCTCAAGAGTAGTGATGCTGGCAATTCGGATATGCCAAAGAGGAGCCATAAAGTGCTTCTTTTAAGTGCAAAAATAAAAGTTCTCTATTTAATGAAGAACAAAAATTATATGCTGCAGTTGCTAAGATCTACAGTAAGAACAAATCTTCCACCTGTGCAATTATGGAGAAAGAAGACATTCAGGTCAGTTTTGCTGTCACACCTCAAACTGTAAAAGTTACAGCCACAGTGCATGATAAGGGCTTAGTTAAGACGGAGAAGGCATTTAATTTGTGGGTGGAAGACATGCACAGAAACGCATTCCAGCTAATGGCAATGGGGTTCGGTACCATCGGCAGTTTCACACATCGACTGGGAGTCCTGGGATGTGTCCCCCGTGGATAAGTGGGGAGAGAGAACTACTGTCCAGAGATTTTCCTTGTAGCATTATCTGCAACAGAAGAAACTTGAAACCGTGCCCGTCATTATAGGAATGGGTAAATAGAATAAATGTAAATCTACAAGGCCCAGTTGTTAAAAGAGAGATGCTAGATCCACACATGGTTATATGCATAGATTGAAAAACCAAAGATTGAGTGAGAAAGAAGATACGGAATGATACAAGAACAAGTTCATGCCATTTGTATATAAAGTTATTAAAAACATACAAAAACACTAGTATTTACATGTGGATATATGCATTTCAATTACTTTCAAATAGAACAGAGGAATATGTATCAAGCTCATAAGAGTAGTTGGTTTGGGGAAAAATGAGAAGGATCTGGGATTGAAGTGGGAGTGCGTAGATCTGAAAGGGACAATGACATGAGCTATATCGGTAACATTTTAATATTTTAATTAAAAATTGGAAGCAAATATGTCAAAATATTAACAGTTGTTAATTCTAGGTGGTACAAAAAGGACAACATATTTTTAGAATTTTAAATTTAAAAAAATAAATATAAAGATTTTAAAATACTTAAATAATAGTATTTTCACAATATTCTTATTTATTCCGCAACGTGGAATAAAACTCTTGCCCCCAGACAAAACCCAAACCAATATTTTTTTTTTTCGTTAAATTTTTATTTTGTCAATATACACTGTATATGATTATTACGGCCCATCACCGACACCTCCCTCCCTCCTCCCTCTCTCCCCTCCCCCCCAAGAATGTCCTTTCCGTTTGCTTGTTGTAACAACTTCATAAAAGTATAGTTGTTATATCTTCTTCCCCACCCCCCCCCCGGTTTTTTTGTGTGTGTGTATGTGGGTGAATTAATTTGTTTGTTTTTTTAGCTCCCACCAATGAGTGAGAACATGTGGAATTTCTTTTTCTCTGCCTGACTCGTTTCACTCAATATTATTCTCTCAAGGTCCATCCATGTTGTTGCAAATGGCAGTATTTCATTCCCCAAACCAATATTTTGACAGCACCTTCATTCTAAGACATGACACGCAGCTGGAGTAATGGAGAGTCTAAACAGAGCAGCACACAGACATGGAAGTGGGTCAAAACTAGCCAGAGACACAGGCCACGTGTAAGATGAATTTATTCTGTAACTTCACAGCCGCCAATGTGTTTTAGGGAGAAGTCGTGGCAGCTGCTCAGATACATCCCTTTTGATCCCAACTTTCTCTTTGACTTAGAGAATAATAAAAGGGTGAGGAGAGACAAAGTCTTTTCTTTGTGATATAAAAGTAAATATACTTATTTCAAAATGGGAAGGTCAAGGTCAGAAAAATCTCATTCCTGCAGTACATCAAAGCTCTAGGTATACTCAGCATACACAGGCAGAAGTTCTCAAATTGCATCCATCAGAACCACCTGGGGAACTTATTAACTATGCAAATTCCTGGGCATCACCTTCAGCAATTCTGATTCCATAATTGAATGAATCAATTCCTTAAAATAAATCTCTTTATATATACGTATATACAAAGATATACATGTATACATATGTACTAGGGTACTTCAAAAAGTTCATGAAAAATATGATTGGAAGATAATATAAATCTTTCCATAAGCTTTCTGAAGACCCCTTGTATATTACATGCTTCTGGCTTTGTTTCTCTGAAGATCCCCGACTGATACAAATAGCAATAGAAAATGAAAACATTCATTTCATTCTCTCAGCAGAGAGATCTGTGGTCTAGAGGAGTAAAGGGAGTTGACAAAGCTCATGCGGGTTGCATCAGGACCGGGATTCGAGACGAGATTGGCTCTGATGGAGCATGGACTTCTGCCTCAGTGCCTGATCGCTGTGGCACGCTGCTGGGACTCCCTTGTCTGCTGTGGCTAACGATGTGAGATGATCATTGAAAATGACCTACTACAGATGACAACAGACCCAGTGACAGAAGACAAATTTCTTTAATGGTAAAATGTACCTGACATCTGGAGGTGCCCCAGTCTGCTCTAGAACCTGGGCAGCTCCTCACACCTGGCAGAGCCCTGACTCCTCATGGAGGGGCCAGTCACTAGCACAACCCAGCGTGTGCAGTGCTGGGCTTCTAGAAGCACATGCTGGGCTATCTCCTGCCTTATGTAGACATCTGGCTCCCACATCCTCCTCCACGGACGGTGTCCGTCAATCAATCACAGTTCTATCACACCACCATGTAACTAGAAAAGGGCCCAAAATCTTGATGGTGAAGGGCTGGATTTTCTTCTACCACGTGGATCTCTGCAAAACATGTCATGTCCAAGTCCACAGGAAGGCTGGCAGTGCAGGGTCACTGTGCTGTGACCCTCATGCTGCTGTGTGCCAAGAGAAGTCACTGAAAATTAAACCCTAAGGAGCCCCAGGGTAGGGAAGATGCTAGCATTCATCTTTTGAAGCTGGCAATTGCGTGAATGCACAGCTCCTGGTTGAACTCCATGACTAGGGTTGGATGCCTGCCTGACTTGGGCTGGCCATTGTTGGGTGTATGGCAGAGAAGAGACAGAGAGCCTGAAATCAGGCCATCAGAGGAGCAAAGGACAATCTCATGGAGGAGCCACAGCTAGGAAGAAAGGTTACTGTCTGCCCTGGGGAGTGGGAGGGCAGAGGAGCTGGGCAGACTGAGTGTGGGGCAGTCGGTGGACAGCGATCTGAAAAGGACTCAAGCTCTCCAGGAGGGTAAAATTCCCAGTTGGGTAAACTAGTGAGACATGGGATAGAGAAGACACATTGTTGACATGAGAAGAATCTCTGACATTGAGATAAAAGACCTGCCGATTACTGTGGGCTGGTGAGCACATTACCTGAACTCTCTGAGTTTCAATGTCTCCTTCTGTAAAATGGACTAATAGTTCCCATCCACCAGTGTGGTTGCCAGGATGAAATAAGAAAATTTGTTTTGTAAAATAGTATTAGATTGTATCCATTGATATAAAGGTCTAACTGTCTGGCCTAGGACAGAGTTTGGGGGAAGTGTTTGTCGAAGGATTCCTAACTTTTATTTTAGCAAGGGCTATGTTACCCTTGATGTAATTTAATCCTACAGCCATCTTATGAGGTGGGAATTGTGAGCTCATTTTGCAGTTGAGGACAGTCTCAGAGCTTCAAGAACTCATGCAATTAAATCCTGATCCACACCAGGGTATAATCAGCATCGAATGGAACCCCAGGCCTCTGCTCCTCCGTGCCTGTTCCCTACCTGGCTTCACCTTACCCTGCTGTTTCCCATCCCAACCCCTTCTTTGGGGAGGTGTGAGAGGACACCAGCCCTGTGCCTGCTAATTCCCGCACACACGGCCCAGTCCCCACATGACCAGCATGGCAGCTAGGACCTCTCCCCGTCTCTTGCTTAATCCTGCCCAGGGCCCACTCCTTTCTCTGCTTTCCCAGCATTGTCTGAGGCCTGGCGGCCGGAAGAGAGGACCCCCCCAACTCCCCAGCCATGCTTCCCGCAGCCAGAGAATTCGTAATGAAGCCCCGGCCTGCGAAAGAAAAGGCCTCTGTTGCCCTGGGTGGGGGCTCGCTTCTGGGATGCACATTATGCAGCTCTGGTCCTCATGAATAAAGTCGCAACTGTTTGGGGCATGTCATCTGGCCTGGCAGCTCTGAGAGGGAATACTTCGTTTCCGCTCTGAGTCCCCCATGCCCTGTGAATAGCTCTGGGGCTGTGCAGCCACACGAGGATCTGCCACCTTTCTGCCAGGATGGTGTGAGCTGCCAGGATGGTGTGAGCTGCCAGGAAGAAGAGCCCTGTTGTGCACTCCCCTCCCCCCACCACCCACTGTGCAAACCACGCAGGGGCAGGGTGTCCTGCAGGCAGAGGGGCTCCTGGCACCTGACAGGAGCCACAGTGTCCCTTGCTGTCTTGCTCCGGGCCCAGACATCAGGCTCTCGCCTGCAGTGGGACCAGACAAGCCACAGCAGCTGTGCACGCTAAACTGGGTCACCGGCCACACTGAAGTCATGGCCAACGCTAAGCCAGAGTGGGGTCCAGGCGAGCTGTCAGGCTAGCGCCGAGCAGACAGCAGATGCCATTGGGGCAACACTGAGAATCACAGACCAAACCAAGGCCAAACCCAGCAGTGAGCACAGAGAGGAGAGTACGAACCAGGAAGGGATTTGCCATCTGTCCTGATCTGCTTCCCAAGTGGACTAAGGGCCACCTGTGTCAGAATCACAACGTGAATCTGTTAGAAATACACAATCCTGGTTTCTGTTAGAAATACACAAACCCCAGACCAATTGAAAAAGAAGGCACAAAGCCCTGGCCCAGGAACCAGCATTGTGAAAAGAGACGGAGACGGACTACTTGAGCTCGTTAAAATTTGAGTCTAAAGACTTGGGTCGAAAAAAGTATGTAGGTTGCTTTTTCCAGATAGCAGGGAGACCAGAACCTTATAAAGTATGAAAAACAACCTCCCTTCTCTCATTTTATTTACCTTGTCCCCTTCTACATTCCTGTTTCAACCACTGCACCACAGGCAACCGTGCCAACAGGTTAATAGGCCTCTTTTTATTTAGATGTATTCTTAAAAAAGTGCATATTTGTGGGTGTGTGCCTGTATGTCTGACTTCTATAAATAGGACTGACTTGCACAGCTGCTTCTTAATTTTTTTCATACTGTGCTGTTTTTAAGATACATTCATGTTTCTAGGTGTGCGCTTCCTCCATCCTTTTCAAGAACTGCACAGAGCTCTGTGATGTGTGTCCACCACCTTCCACCTGTCCACCTTCCAGGTAATGGGAGCTCCAGTTGTCTTCATCTCCCCACCACCCAGGACACACACACTCACACACACACACACCCCTCCGCGATGTTCTTATGGACAAGTAGGAGATTGCTGGGGGGAGGAGTGTGTGTGTGTGTGTGCGCATGCGTGTGTGTGTGCATGTGTGTGCGTGTGTGTGTGTGTGTGTGTGTGTGTGTGTGTACATCCAGAAGCAGAATTCCTAGTCACACTTAATTGAACTCTACCAGATTGCTCTCCCAGCAGACAGCCCAGTCTATACTCCTCCCACCAATGAATGGGGTCCCCATACTGCACATCCCTGCCAGCACTGGCATTATCCAGCTTCTATTTTTCTAATTTTTGCCAGTCCGATAGATTAAAACGAGGTCTCATTGTGGTTTTAATTTACGTTTCTCTTTTTACAAGGACTTGGAGAATCCCTTCCTGTGATTGTTATTCTCTGAGGTTTCTCTTCTGTAAATTGCCTATATCCTTCTCTTGTTGATTTGCAGTGTTTCCTTTCATGCTGTTTCCTTTTCAGATTTAGACACATGTCTTCTCCCACTTTGGTATATTTATATTAACTTTATGGGGTACTTCTTTAACAGCTTGATTGAGATATAAATCATATATTGTACAATTCATCCAATTAAAGTGTACAATTCAATGGTTTTTAGTATATTCAGAGTTGTGCAACCATCACCACAATCAATTTTAATAACATTTCCATCATCCCCCAAAGAAGCCACATACCTGTTAATAGTCACTTCCCATTACACCCCCACCGCACACACACAAGCACCCCAGTCCTATACAACCACTAATGCACTCTGTTTCAATAGATTGCCCATTCTGTACACTTCACATAAATGGAATCATACTATATGTGGTCTTGGCTGGCTTCTTTCACTCAGCGTAGTGTTTTCAAGGCTTATTTGTGTCGTAGCATTTATCAGCACTTCATCATTTATTGCCTAAGAATATTTCATGGTATGGACATTCCACGTTTTGTTAATCCATTCATTAGCTGATAGACATTCAGATCGTTTCCACTTCTTGGCTATTGTGAGTAATGCTGCTATGAACATTCACGTGTACAAATTATTGTACGAGCACATGTTTTATTTCTCTTGGGTATATACCTAAAAATGGAATTATATGGTAACTCGATATCTAACATTTTCAAGAATTGCCAAACTGTTTTCCACAGTGGCTGCTCCATTTTACATTCCCACAGCAGTGTATAATGATTTTAAGTTCTCCGGTTTCTCACCAATACTTCATCTTTTTGATAATAGCCATCCTAGGGGTATGCAAAGTGGTGTCTCATTGTGTTGTGACTTACGTTTTCCTAATGGCTAACAATGTCGAGCATTTTTGCATGTGCTTATCAGCCATTTGTATATCTTATTTGGAGAAATGTCTATACAGATCCTTTGCTTATGTTTAAATTGGGTGTATTATTATTATTATTGAGTTGTAAAAGTTTGGTGTATTTTTTGAACAAAAGATACAATCCTTAATTTGATGTAATCACATCAGTTTTTTGTGTTGTTTTGTTTTTGCCTTCTGGTAGCGATGTTGAAATTTTGCTTAAGAAGTCCTTTCGTTCCCTAGGTCACGAGGACACACACACACACACACACACACACACAATTCATTTTACAGTTTACCTTTCACATTTAGGTCCAGCTGGATTCCATCTTTGTGTGTGATGCTGGGCAGTAACCTAGTTTTACTTTTCTCCATATAGATGGCCAATTTTCCCAACACTATTTACAAAACAATCTGTCTTTCCCGTTGATTTACGGTGCCACCTCTATCATATATTAGGTTTCCGTGTACTCCTATGCCTGTCTCTGAGCTCTTTACTTTGTTTCTGTGATCTGTTCTGCTCCTTTGGTCTGTTTGTCTGTTCTCCTGCCAATTCCACACTGTTTTAACCAGCCAGGCTTCTTTTGAAGGTCACAGGGCCCTATCGCCATGGAAGCCTCTCACAGTCTTAAAGGTGCAATCCATCCGCTGATCCCTGGAAAATATGTCTTCTCTCCTCAACCTGTGCCTCTATGATTATTCACTTTGGAGTTCCTGTGGGCCTTTGGTTATCTTGGTGCCCTCCAATTTTTCTGGATACCCCATAATACAGCCAAGGAGAGGCTGCTATGAGTTTATCATTAATGCTCTCCCAATAACAAACCCCTTTGACTGAGCTTATCATTTTAATAAACCCCAAATCTGACTTCAAATAGCCCGTTTGCAAAGTCATTTTTAGTTGACTTCTGTAAAGCGTGACTTTAATGGCTGGTACCTTGAGATGGAAACCCTGATTCCACTGTCATAATGTCCATGCCCTGCTCCCACACACAGGACACCATGCTGGGCCCTGGGCTCCCAGTGCCCCCAGTGCTGTAGATAGGAGGAAGCGGGGCTGGGTATGTGGAGTCTGGGTGGTGGCGGGTTCTTGAGAGTGGTCTAGCATCATCTGCCTTTTTGTAGATGAGGCACCTGTGCCCTGGAACATTCCTGGACAGGCAGTTCAGCATAACACACCTCCTCTCAAACCTGAACCTTATGAAAATATTGTGCTCCACAATTGTCTAATGCTGTACAATTTAAAAACAGCATCTACTCTTTGTTGCGTTAGACCCTTGGTACCTTCTGATAAAGTATCCAGGGATCTGTATAGTTAGCTCCTGTGATTGCCCATGATCCCAGAGTCTGGGAGGGGTGGAAAGACCTTGGAAAAGACCTCTGTGTCTCTGATCTGCACTATATGGCTATAATAGTCTGCTAGGGCACCATACCAAATCCTACAGGTTGGGGACCTTAAACAACAAAAATTTATTTCTCACTGTTCTGGAGGCTGGAAGTCCCAGATGGAGGTCCAGCAGCCTCAGTTTCTGGTGAGGGATCTCTTCCTGGCTTGCAGATGGCTGCTTTGTCCTCACGTGGCCTGTCCTCTGAGAGTGCACAGGGAGATGGAGCGAGCTCTCTGGTGTCTCTTCCTATAAGGACGCTAGTCCTATCAGGTCAGGGCCCCACCCTTCTGACCTCATTTAACCTTAATTACTTTCTACAGACCTTATCTCCAAACACTGTCACAATACATCACACTGAGGCTTAGAGCTTCAATGAATAAATTTGGGGTGAGGCGGGGGGCACAATTCACTTCACAGCACTGCTGTAACAGATTACCACAAACTTGGTGGCTTAAAACAACACAAGTTTACTATCTCACAGTTCTGGAGGGCCGAAGTGTAACATCAAGGTGTCAGGGGGCTGTGCTCCTCCTGGGGGCTTCAGGGTAGCATCCACCTCCTCCCCTGTTGCACTGTCTCTCCAGCGCCTGCATCCCTCGGCTCATGACCCCTGCCTTGCATCCCTCCAGACCATCAGTCCAACCTCACATCTGCTGTCCTCTCTCTGACCTCCTGCCTCCCTCTTATAAGGACCCTTGTGATTGCTTTGGGCCCACCTAGGTAATCCATAATCATCTCCCCATCTCACGGTCCTTGGCTTGCTCCCATCTGCAGTCTCTTTCCATCGCCAGGGACGCATTCACAGGTGTCGGGGACTAAGGTGTGGACCTCTTTGGGGCCAGCACTCAGGCTCCCACATTCTCTTTACTCCCCTAGACCACAGATCTCTCATGTGCGAGATGAGGAAGTGGAACAGGAAGCTCTCTGAGACTTCCTCCCGTTGTGGCTTGTGGTTAGCCATATTCAGAGGAGCAATTTCCTATTTGCTTCACATATACATGTCACCTGCCCGCCGCGCTTCACTAGCTTGAAGCACAAAGTACAGCCCTGTTGGGTCACAGGTTTTATTCCCTATAGGTCTTTGTACTTTCTTAAAACACCTTTGTGTTAACACCATTACTCCTCAACCTTATTTTCTAACTTTAGGAAAACTTCAGAATGGGTACATTTTGCTGAAATATTAGACAACATTCCCTGTTTGGGAATTTCTAACTGTTTTCTGCAAAGTGTAGCGTATTCACTAACTCATCCCATGAGTGTCTGCCAAGGGCTTGCTGGGGCACCAAGTACAGCACCAGGGCTGAATTGCTGAGATGCCCACGCTCATACAGGGAAGGAAGAGAAATTTGGATGGGGATTCAGGACCCCCAGGGTTCAAATGAAGAGACTCTAGGGAAAGGATTCTTTACAGAGGTGTGGACGGGGCCAGGGGACACACAAGAGAACTGCCACAGTGGGCAGCGTTACCAACCCTAGGTCCGAAGGGACAGTAGAACACAGGTGAGAGCTGGCACCCTAGAGGAAGGGGCTGTCATCACCAAGGATCGGAGTGACTCTCAGAGAAAAGATGTCAAAACAGGGAGTGAGCGGGTGGGAGGAAGTGTCCCGGCCTGTCCTCTGCCTGCCTTCCTACCTATGCCTGTGCCACTCACTGGGCAAACCCAGCCAGAGGCCAACGGGAAAGACAGCCCAGGAGATGCCGCTCTTGGGTTAGGCTTGGGGGCACAGAGCGGGCAGAGAGGGGCCAGGAACGGGTCCTGCTTTCTAGCCTGGCTCTGTCACCAGGTGGCTTTGCTTCCTCAGACCGGTCATTGACTTTCTCTAGGTTTTTATTTTCCTCACCTAGAAATAAACGGTAGAACTGAAATCCGTTTTTCCATTAAAAAAAGATCAGTTTCGGGCCGGCCCAGTGGCGCACTGGAGAGTGCGCTGCTTGGGAGCGCGGCGGCACTCCCGCCAAGGGTTCGGATCCCATGTGGAGACCGGTTCCCGCTCGCTGGCTGAGCGCAGTGCGGGCGCAACACCGAGGGTTGAGATCCCGTTGCCGGTCCCCAGTACGGGCGCGACACCGAGGGTTGCGATCCCATTACCGGTCAGTAAAAAAAAAAAAAAAAAAGGAAAAAAAGATCAGTTTCAGATATAGACATAAAAATAGAAATGTATAGATACAGATATATACTATGTGTTCAACACACCACTGAGCCATATGTTTGGTTTCTATAAATATGAGAAATACCGGAAGACACAGATTTTCAGGCATCCTTGAGCATAAATACATCAACTGGCTTTCCCCGGGTACACATGGTTTAAAGCCCACTCCGCAGGGTAAGAGGAGAAGCCACAGCAAGCGTGTGTTCTGGCGTGTGGCTGGGCTGGCTCTCTTTGAGCATCAGAGGGGGTGATGCTCAGACTTCCTTGGGATTTTCATCTCAACGTGGACTGCCGTCATAAAACATCAATGAAGCTCCTGAAGCAAACTGCACTCTAAGGTGACAGTCTTCTCTCCTGACAAGCTGTGAGTGTCCTGGTGGGGAAGAGGGACAGTTATGAAAGTCCACAGGAGGAGAGTTCTGCAGAGAGCCAGGGCCGCATCAGCAGTGGCACGTGCCTCCCAGGGGGACAGGAATGAGATGAAGCCTCTCAGCTCGTGTCCCGGATATGGCAGCGGAATCTGACAGTTGCTATCACGACGCTATTTCCATCTGTGTGATAGTCTAATAATACCTTTGAACAGAAAGAGACAGCCATCGGCAACAAATAAACACAGCATGGCACGTTGACAGCGCACTGGAAGCCAGCTTTCCACATCTGACGACATTCTCAGTTGTGAGCCCGATGACCCCAGAGCACGGGGCAGTGGCCCCCGCCAGCCCGCCTGGTGGACCGTGCCATTCAGACGTTTTCCTCCTGATCGCTGCCCCAGTGGGGTGTCCCCTTCCTCCTGCCTAACACATGCTGTTTGCTGGGTGGGAGCCCAAGGCATTGAACCCCGGGAGCCCTGACCTTGCTGGCTCCTACTCTGGGCGAAAGCACTTGAGTGTGTCTCTAAGAAAATGAAGTCTTCCGTCTGTGGGAGTCCCAGTCCTCAGCAGAACAGGGAAGAACAGGGGTCCACACTGAGAGGAGAGGCTGAGTGTCCCAGACAAGCTTAAGGCTGCAGGAAATGGGGGGTTTTTTGTTTTGTTTTGTTTTGTTTTGTTTTGTTTTTTAGCAGCTAGCTGATATGGGGATCCAAACCAAGCCTTTTTTTTTTTTTAATCCACCAGCCAGTGCAGGGATCGAACCCTGGATCTTGGCATTATCAGCATCACACTCTAAACAACTGAGCTAACCAGCCAGACACTAAATTTTAAAATCTTTGAAAAGCAGGATTGTGGTTTAACAATCGGCAGCAATGTCTGCTATGATTATTGCAACCAGAGATGGTAACAGGTTCAGAGACAAAATTAACCTAAAAGAAAAGAATGGTACTTTCAAGAGGGTACCTAGCAAGAATGGGCCACCAAAGGCTCTTACTATAGAGAACACTGGTGTCATCATGGGCACCATGACCAGGCTTCCAGTAGCGTCACCAGAGGAAAATAAAAACAACTGATTGCAAGGGATTGGTTGCTAGTCCAAAAATGAATACATGCATGGAAATTTCTGGAAGAATACACAAGCCACAGCACATCCCCTGGGAAATGACCAGGGAAGGAGAATCCCAGGGGAAGGGGAATGGAGGTCATGAGGTAGGAGGAAGAATTTTATCTTCATTTTATATCTCTTAGTTCTGCCTGGATTTCTGATGTGCATTTTTGACACTTTTCTATTAAAGAGAACACTCTTCGGGCCGGCCCGGTGGCGCACTGGAGAGTGCGCCGCTTGGGAGCACAGCGGCACTCCCGCCGAGGGTTCGGATCCCATGTGGAGACCGGTTCCCGCTCACTGGCTGAGCGAGGTGCAGGCGCAACACCGAGGGTTGTGATCCCGTTACCGGTCAGTAAAAAAGACAAAAAGGAAAAAAAAAAAGAGAACACTCTTCTAAGACATTCAGCCACTCCGCAGGCTGTGCTTCTCCACAATCCTGGTGAAGGTGTGATGAATAAGTTTATTTAGAATTCATAGAATCAAAATAAATAAAATCAAAGAGCTGTAAAGCACCAAAAGAAAGGCCTGCCTGTGCTGACAGGCACAGCGTGGCGCATGCCATTCACTCAGCTCGTAGTGGCAGCTAATGACATCCGATCGGTGCAGAAGGTCCTGCAGTCAGTTCACTGAACGGGAGGACGGATGCTTCTCTTGCAGGAGAGGACACGTAGGCGCTGTGGCCCCTGCCGGCTCTTCCTGTTTCCATGGGATTTCTACTGGGAGATCCCTTGTGGTTTCCCAGCCTTCTTTCCGGCAGCCCCTGACTCTCTTCCAGAGACTGAAGGACAACAGAGGAGACCTCAGGGAGCCTGCATGGCCTGGGATTTGGATATTGTCACACTTTCTCTCCACTACCTTATGACTCAGGAATGCTACCCATAGGGTGGAATTTAAGGCTTCCAAAAGCCATGATTTTGGAAATACTCCACCTTGATCATTTGACCTTTGGACCTGAGCCCATGATGACCTGTGGTCTGAGGCTCCTCTTGACTTTCAGTCTCAGGTTCCAATGGCCCTCTTTTATGTTTCAGTCTCATTCCAGCACACAGACTCCTTCCTCTTTTCCAAGCTCCCAGATGCTAACTCCTGACCTAAGTGTGGAACCTGGTCACATCTTCTCCTGGTTTCAGGACTACTACGTCGTGGAGCAAAAGGTCTTTGTTGCCTGTCTTTCCCCAGTTCCAGATGATCTGGCCAAGAAATTCACTGGGTATAAATTAGACATTTTAAGAAAATTAAATGAGGAAAAAAGTCTGAAAAAAATAGACCAAAAAAAAAAAAAAACTGTTGTAAAACCATCTTTGTGGTGCATGAAAATTATCAATACTCAAATATTGTGGGCTTTCATTACTGACGAAACTATTGTCTTAACCAAATGGTCACAATGACCGATTTTCTTCCACCCATCAGCCTTCAGGCAGATTGTTTCCAGCTGTATCACTTGCTGCCCTGTTCTTCAGTAAAGTCTTCACATGACATTGTCACGTCACACTCTCATCCAGAGCACCACCTCCCCCACCAGCCCGACCTTCCACTCCTGTGTCGTCCCCACCACGAAGCCCCCAGCAAGGCCCACCCTGCCTCAAGCTGGGGGAAGACCCCTGACTGCATTCCTGCCGTGACCTCTGCCTCCTGCACCTCTCTTCCAGCGCCTTAATAAGAACTCTGCTTACATCTCCACTAAGCCCCCTACACCCAACACCCATCCTACCACCCCTCTGTTCAGTGAATTATTTGATTTCTCTCATTTTGAAACTTTAACTCTCTTGTCTCCAGCTCTACAATTCTGAAGATGACCATCGATGTACCGCAACACCTGGGATAGACCCTCATCTGCAGGGTACCACGTACAACACGCTTCATCCTACAAGACCTTTCCCAAGTTGGGAGGCAGGTCCCAGAATCAAAACTTTCTGAAATTACATTGAGGACCACCTTTAGGTCATCACCATCTGATAGAGTTTTCTCTCCCTCTGGTCTGTGATGTGTATTTAGGTTTGGGTTCCCTCCTACACAAATCAAAAGCTAGAGAGTGAAAGTTGTAGAGGAAAAGAGAAAACTAGATCACTGGAGCGTCTTTGTCATAGAATTTCGGACACGTAAATGACCTGAAGTGTCATTGTCCAGCTGCTGCCAGGTGTGCAAACCGTCTTTACATCAGCCTCTACTTAAAGACTTGTGAATGCAGGAATTCACTGTCCCACCATCACGCTTCCTACACTTTCATTCTTCACGTCTTACTTCTTCTCTTTTTCACACTCAGAATGTCTCAATTTTTCTGTTGCGTTTTTCCTCTTCCCTTTAACAGACAACTTTTTTTTTTTTTTTTTGTCTTTTTCCATATCCGGCAACGGATCGCAACCCTCAGTGTCGCCCCCGTACCGGACCAGGACCGGCAACGGGATCGCAGCCCTCGGCGTTGCTCCCGCGCCTCGCTCAGCCAGTGAGCAGGAACCGGTCTGTATGTGGGATCCGAACCCTCGGCGGGAGCGCCGCCGCGCTTCCCAAGCAGCGCACTATAGCAGTGCGCCACCGGGCTGGCCCTAACAGACAACTTTTTTTTTTTTTTTGTCTTTTTCCATATCCGGCAACGGATCGCAACCCTCAGTGTCGCCCCCGTACCGGACCAGGACCGGCAACGGGATCGCAGCCCTCGGCGTTGCTCCCGCGCCTCGCTCAGCCAGTGAGCAGGAACCGGTCTGTATGTGGGATCCGAACCCTCGGCGGGAGCGCCACCGCGCTTCCCAAGCAGCGCACTATAGCAGTGCGCCACCGGGCTGGCCCTAACAGACAACTTTTAAAATTAGCTATAGGTCCCTTTTATATGTTTAGTCTTTATTTCTACATAGAAGTGGTATCTCTGTAGATTATTTTACTTTTAGCTACAAAAACCTACTAGCTTAGTAGACACAAGATAGAATTGCTGTGATGGTCCAACGAAGGGGTGGACAAACCTGAGCATGGGAAAGTCAGGGTGCAGCTGAAGCCACCAAAACCAGCTCAGGTGATACGCGTCTTTCCCACTGTTCCCACCTCCCGGCCTCATCTCCGCTCCCAGCCTCATTCCCTCTCAGTCTGGGCTGGCTGTCCCCAGGTGGCTGGATATACTGTGGCCAGTACCCGCAGCTTCGACATCTAGGGTGTCCCACCATCAGAGACGGACTTCCTCGGGTGCAGGGTGAACAGCCCCAGGCAGGTGCTGAGTGGCCTAGTCTGGCTCTGGTTCTCAGACCAGATCCATCACCTTGGCCGAGGCAATGTGTGTTACCTCTTGGCCCTGACTCCCCCAAATACCGGGACTCAACCTCACCTGCCACTGGAAGAGAGAGCTGGACAGACAAAACAGTCAGCCTTCCCTGCATATGTGCACATTTTACATCATAGTGAGAATAGTTATGACCATACAAGGAATATTGGCTGGCTGAGGTGGGCCAGATTCCTAGTGTAGACAGTGCTGTGTAGTGTAGACAGTGTGGAATCTCCTTTCTCCCCAGTACAATTCTCTGTCCCAAGACACTTGATTGGTGCCCCAGCCGGGCAAGCCCAGCCTTCCCATAAAATAGGGATTTGGAATAATGGGTAGGCTTTGGCCCATATACTTGCCACTAAGTCAATTCCTGAAGCCATCATAATGTGGGGGAAAAAATCCCCCAAATTCAGAACATTCCACAACTTTCTCCTTCTCCAACAATGACTGAAATTATTAGAATATCCTAGTTTTAATTTGGTACATTTATCAGTATTTCTTAACTCCTATGAACCTATTCCAACCCTATCATGCAGAGACGTAGATTAAAATACATCTCTATAATTTACAACAGCTAATCCTTTCTTGAATCCGATGCTCCAAGGCTAAATCTGTGATGTCAGACCCATCTATGATAGAAAAAACCTCATGCTTGCTGAGGATGACTATTTTAGTTCATGTCTGCAAATGCTCTCCTTTTCCTTGTCCCCCAGTGATTTTCCATTTCTCTTTCAGAGGAGGACGGGCACAGTGAAAAGACCACAATCTTCGGAGTCACACAGACTCGGGTTTGAGTCCCAGGCCTGCAATCAATAGTGGTAGGGTCTGAGCAAATAAATTACTATTTCTGAGCTTCCTTATCTGTCAATGGGGATATGACTATTTACCTTTCAAGACGGGAGTGAAACCTAAAAATATGTGTGTCTGCATTGTCCCGGCTCTGGGCCACATGTGCCTCCACGTGGCATCTGGTTTATTTCTGACCTCCAAAAGCCAACTAAACTCCTGGTATGCTAACCCCGAACTTTGCCTGGATCACTCCCAATCATAAGGAAAGAATGTTCTCCTACCCATTAAAGGAGTATGGCGTTTTCTTCCACCCATCAATCACTGCTCAGTAGATTCTATTAGAAACTCGATGTTCCTTAGCAACCCCCTAGCAACAGAGGCTTCCCTGAAATACTATAAGGCTTTCCAGAAATTGTTTTGTAAAAGGACTTTTATTTCTTCCTAACAGTCTTACCCTCAAGGAAATAATTTCTCTTTATTGCTTTTCCTGTTTGCAAAAGTAATACAAACTTGCTCTAGAAAATTCAAGCAATACACAGATACAGAAAATATAACTTCCTGCCTAATAGTACTCTCCTGGCTCTTACTACTCTCTATCTCCAGGAAATCTCCAAAAAATACTATTAAACCAAGTTGGGGGGTGTTGTTTTTGGTCTTTTTAATAGACGTTACGTTACTTTCATGGGCAATACGTAACAAAACTGTTTATAGATGTCAAAAATAGAAAACAACTTCTCTTTCTTTTTAAGGAAGTTATTACCAGAATGCCTGAATTCTGGGTTGTTCTGTTCTTGCTGGCGTTTTCTTTTCTTTCCTGGACAATAAATGTTTGCTTTATCCTGAATTTCAACTTTCTATCCACCAGAAATTTTATTTTAACCAGCATAGGTCAGAATGAGATGGGTGTCTCAACATAGATTATGTTGAAAGACTGTAAATAAGTTTGCCCAATCCAATAGGCAGTGTTCAAGTGTGCAGTATAAAGACTGAAATGAGTTCATATCAAGGACAAAGATGGCATGGTGACTCAGCAGCCATCACGACAATGACATGAACTGGAATCTCCTATACCTGAAATAACAAAGCTGATGTTTAAACATTAATGAGAGTCTAAATGGAAGCAATCAAAACTAGAAGGAAAAATAAGTTACCTCGATCTCACATACATCCTAAAACAGTCCAGAGTTATTCTCTTTCTAACTGCAGGAAGACTGAGCTAGCGGAATTTCATCAACTGGCCCAGAGGAAATTCATAAAATATACTGAGGTTTGTCCTCTGACTTTAGAAAAGCTGAGCATCTTAACTCCAGCCCTTTGTGTCTAAAATAAATCAGGATTAAAAGTCATTTATTCTATATGGATATAGACAAGATGGAAATCATAGATTTCTAAGAAAGGAAAAGCCTGCATTCCTATAGTCATTCATTCGTTCAACAAGGATATTAAGAATCAGACTTTTTGCTAGGGTTTGGAGATTCCGAGATTAGTAAGAAGAGACAAGCAGACAAATGATGCTACCCCCAAGTGCATGCTGCATCACTGAGGGATTTGCAAAGGCGGTGAGTATACAAAAGAGAGTATACACTAAAAGAACGTGCAAACCTCCAGAGGTACCAGGGCACATTCTCTCATCAGGAACAGCTACACGTTTCTCTTCAAATTATTAGTAACTTTTCATTTTAAAAGGGAGGAAGGGGACTTGATTTGTGTATTAATTTCCTAGGGCTGCCGTAACAAATTACTGTAAACTGAGTGACTTGAAACAACTATAGTTTATTCTCTCACAGTTCTGGAGGATCGAAATCCAAAATCAAGGTGTCAGCAGGGCCATGTTCTCTCTAACGGCTCTCGGGAAGGATTCTTCCTCAACTCTTGTAGTTCCTGGCAGGAGTCAGCACCCTTTGGTATTTCTTGGCTTGTAGATGCATCACTCTGATCTCTGCCTCAATCTTCACGTGGGTTTCTCTCCTGTTTGTCTGTCTCTGTGTCCAAATTTCCCACTTCCTAAAAGGTGAATTGTCGTATTAGATTTAGGGCTGACCCTAATATGATATGAGTTCATCTTAGCTTGATTACAACTGCAAAGAAACCTATTTCCAAATAAGGTCATATTCACAGGTCCAGTGGATGTGAATTTAAGGGGTATGCTATTCAACCTAGTATAATTTGTTACTGTTAAGAAGGGAGCATTTGTTTACATTGCCATCTGAACTTTCTATTCAAGTAAGCTTGAAACCCACTTTTTGCTGGTTGTTTGGTTAATGTGGAACATTTCTCAAACATATAAATTCTTCCGGCATAAAAAGCAACCACTGTCAATTTAATGTTAACTACTTCTCAGAAGGAACCTACACTCTGAAAATAGAGCCTTAGAAGAGAGTAGTCCTATCAATCAGAGCCTTGTTTCTGTCATAGGGTAACCCACCCATCCCCATTTGCCTGGGACTTTCCCATTTTAGTACTGAAAGTCCCACATCCCAAGAACCCCTCAGTACCAGGCAAACTTGGACAACTGGTCACCCCACCAAGCCAATGTAAAGGCAACAACTCTTTGAGAAAATCAAGACTTTAAATAACCCAAACACAAACGGCAGTGTGAAAATATCCACCCTACAAATCTGTACTTCAATTAATTGATTAAAAGGAGGATTACAATCTTGGTACGAGTATCAACACATAGGTGACCCTCAATAAATATGTATTCACTAGAGAAGTGCATGCCTGTAATAGTAGCATCAGACTGCAATGTGACCAGCTCTCCAGGAAACCAAAGATCTGCAGCCTGTTGCTACAGGTAACACCCACCCTGACTCAGACCCGGTATACTACCATATCTGAGGTTCATTTCCTGTGGACCTTAAAGATAATCAAAATTTGAAACTCTCAGCGCAGACACTCTTGGGAAGAGGAAGCTGTGCCGTTGCAAACCATACCCTTAGGAAAGATTGCCAGAGCTCAATACTATGAAAGTCCCCAAGGGAACACAGGACAGAGGGCATAAGACACAACATTTTTAGACAAAAGTCCTGTGGTACAGTTTCTAATATGCGAAACATACTAAAACAGGCCTGCTCCTGTTGAAGCAGGAGGAAGAGTGTGTAAATCCCTGATACACGAGAGAATAAATAGAATTTTTATCTCACATCCTGGCTCTGGCACTTACATCTTAAGGCAGACAAGTCACTTAATCTCTTTGGGCCTCAGTTTCCTTAACTGTAAAATAAGAAAAATAATCTGTGCCTCCCAAACTCATAAGATTAGTATGAAGTATAAGTGTTTTGAATCTTGAAAGCACGCTTTAGATATAAAAGTACTATGATGAGAAAGGGATAGAGGAATCTTTATCTACTCTGCGGTCCACCTGCAGCTGGTGAGAATGGGATATTAGTTTTGTGACTTAAGAAATTCATTTCCCCTGCCTCCAGCCTGCACTTCAGTTCTGAAATCATAGATTCCTTCCCTAGATGTAAATAATCCTCATAATACCTATATCATGTTTAAGGCTTTATTAACATGGGTTTTGTATTTAAGAAACAAATACCCTCTATATGCTTACTACAGTTTAGAGTACGACAGAATACAGATAAACATTGACCGAAAAAAAATACATATTTTCCAGGTCTCACCCCTTAACCACTCCAAAATTATATTATGACTTTTAAAACCTAAATGTTGACTGCCAACTCTAAACATTTTTAAAGTAACTTGCAGACGTTTTGATGCAAAGGGTCGTGGGCTGCTGAAAGGCCATTCTCTGTCCTCACGTTTGAGGGGCTGCGGGTTTAGACATGAAACCACGCATGACCTCTCTGTGCCCTGTTGCTTTTTCTGCAAGTCATGACAGCCTGAGGAGGAGGGACCCTCTGCCAGGACCCCAGCGTGGAAGTGAGGACTTGTGTGATGAGTCACAGGACCAGGAGGGGGGCGACTCATGACTCTCCGAGGGCAGAGTGGAGGAAGCTCGTGTGCTGTCCCCATCTCGGGTGCCCACGTGTGTCTGCGCTGAGACGGTGTGCAGACCAGCATCTGACTTCCTAAACGTGCAGCGGCCACACTCCAAGAAGAAACATCCTGGTCAAGAGACTTTAAACCTTCCACAAATACTGTATCCCAGCACCACAGGAAAAAACCCCAGAATCACTACAGACATGATCCTGAGTCACGCACGGCTCTCCTAGCTGGACCTGTTAATACCAAGCAAGGCGGTGGTTTTCAAACACTGATTCTTCTTGTATTTCTTCCTCCCTTCCTCTCTCCCTCCTTTCCTTCTTCCCTCTTTGTCCCTCTCTCTTTTTCTCTTCCTTCTCTCTTTCTTTCTTGTTTCTCCCTTTCCTTTTAAACCAGCAGAACACTTCCTTTAACCAAAATCTTAAGTGGGAGCCCCTTATGTCCTCTCCTCTCCCCAGCCCTCCTTTCTGGGAAGACGTCTTTCATAAGGACAGACACCTTGTTGACCCAACTCACCGAATCAAAGTCATGCTGAGAGATGGTCAATAATAATAAGAAAAAAGATTGTTTGCCCTGGAAATATTTTGGCCTATAGAATCTGAAGGACCTAAATTGTCTTCCAAGGACCCACAAAGCCTGAGGACCAAATAGTGCTGCGGCGAGGGCAGAGGGCAAGAGAAAGGCAGAGAGAACCGTGAAGAGAAGACACGGGAAACCAGAGGGGATGTCGGCGGCTCCCTGGGCTGATTCCCTGGAGAAGCCATGTTTCCTCTTCCCCCTTGTGTGCCGTGGTCAGCTGTGGCCAGATTTCACCTTGTCATGGATTAAACCTACAGGCCTTTCCAGATTTAGGTCAGAACCAAGGGGCTGCAGGTGCAAACCAGAAAACTCAATCGCTCTGGTTGCCACCGGGAATCACTGTTTTCAAACTGCTGAGCTAGGACCTCCAGATTCCAAACCGGAGGCCAGGCAGCCGTGACAATTAGGGCCACCACTGGGTGCACCTACGTCCTTCAGGAAACTGCTCTCAAACATGCTGAGGAAGGAAGGGAGACGAGACCTGGGGGCTTTGGGAGTAGGATCGTAGTCTCCTGAGAGCACCTTGTCACGTGTCCCTACCCCAGATCACTACCCCTCGAGCACAAGGGAGTGGCCTAGTGGTCCCCTTCCAGCCAGGAAGGAGACCCTGCAGGGGGCACAGTCCACACAGTCCACACAGTCCTGGGAGGAATATAGAGTCCTTTTGGCATCAAGTCAGCACTCTGAAAACGACCGTGTGGGTGTTGAACTCTTTGAACTTTGAGTAGGAGAAACGACTCTTCTCAGATTGAGAACGTTGCCCGGGTGAGGAGTGGAGACGATCATTTCAAAATAAAAGCTTCGTGGCACCTTTCAGAATTCACCCTTCTCACTTCCGCATGTGTTTGTTTTTAAAGGCAAGAAAAACAAAAAAGCAAACAACCCTATTAAAAATGGGCCAAGTGAGTAAACGTTTCTCCAAAGAAGTTATACAAATGGCCAGCAAGCACATGAAAAGATGTTCAGTATCACTGATCATTCGGGAAACACACACACACACACACACACACACACCAGAAAAAAATGAGTGTTGGCAATAATGTGGAGAAACTGGAGCACTTGGTTGGTGAACTGTTGGTGAAAATATAAAAGAATGCAGCTATTACTGAAAACAGCATGTAGGTTCTCCAAAAAACTAAACATAGAATTCCCGTATGATCCAGAAATTCCACTTCTGGAAAGCAGGGTCTCAAAGGGGTATTTGTGCACCCAGGTTCTTTGCAGCATCGTTCACAGTAGCCAAAAGGTGGAAGCAACCCAAGTGTTCATCGATGTAGTATGTATAAACATACAACGGAATATTATTCAGCCTCAAAAAGGAAGGAAATTCTCACACATGATGCGACATGGGTGAACCTTGAGGACACTGCTGAGTGAGATAAGGCAGTCACAAAAAGTGAATACAGCATGATTCCACCTCGTGAGGTACTTGGAGTTATCAAATCCATAGAGACAGAAAGCAGAATGGTGGGTGCCAGGGCCTGGGAGGAGGCACAAGACAGAGTCGTTGTTTAGCGGGTATAGATTTTTTCTGAGACTGGTTGCCCAGCAACACGCATGTACTCAACACTACTGAACTGTGTACCTTAAAATGGTCAAGACGGTAAATTTTAGGTCATGTATATTTTACCACCATTAAAAATTAAAAAGAATCTGTAAAGGGCCACAAAAAATGATTACATTGCATCATGTTGAATATGCTAACTATCCTGATGTAAGCATTGCATACTGCACGTGGGAAGTCATATTCGACTCTGTACCCCACAGACATGTACAATCAACTATGTTTCAATTAAAAATAAATAAATAAAATTAAAATTAAAAAGTAATAATTTGGGGGAAAAAAGAGTTATACAAAGTCAAATCATCAAGTGGGTGAAGGCACAATGATTTATAGGAAATACAAGTTACTAACAGTCAGTTCTGTTGCATAGAAAAGGAAATGAGGAAAAATGAAAGACTAAGTTGTGCCTAGCAATAAAGAATGGAGGGAATAAACATTAACCAAAGCAAAAGAAGTAGAAAAACAGACCACAAAGAGTTGTTTTGTTAGATTTTGAGAGGCCTAAACGTTGTGTACCAGACGGTCATTCTTGCAAATGGTTAAGTCGATGACCCCAAAGCAGATCATTACCCCTACTCTGTGCTCTGATGGTCCCCACACTTCCTTTTATCGCATATATCGAAGTACATAAATTGGTTCACATCGACCTGTCTACTACAAAGTCACCCCATGAGGGCAGGGTCCAAGTCTGTTCCCCTCACCATGGTATCCATATAGCACTTGACACATAATAGGCAACTCAATGAATATTTGTTGATTGAAGGGTTGGTTGATTGACTGATTGGTTGATTGATTGCGTTTATGCCTGCATGAATAAATACATAAAACCCTTCTTGGAAAGTAGCCATTGCAGTGATATACTCTTCTTGGGGGTGTAAATTGGTGTTGAATTTTTGAAGAGCAATTTGGCAAAATTTCTCAGCATTTCTAAACCACATACTCTTTGACCCAGAAATTCCCCTTCCAGAAATCTTTCCTGTACATAAACTCCCACAAATTTGCACTGATGTAAATATCAACATTTACTGAAGCATTATTTACAATAGAAAAATTCTGAAAATTATACAAATGTTTAAATAAATTATGGTATATCCACATGATAGAATATTATGTAGTCATTTTAGAAATAGATCCCTATAGAAAGATATTAAACTCTATTTTCAGAATTAAAAGGCGAATTATTGAAGAATATATTTAGGGTAATCCCAGCTGTGTTTTTTTTTTAAAGTGCTTATAACTGAAGAGAAGTTCTACAGGGAAAACTATCTCAGGGGTAGGACTGCTTTTAAGATGGGAGAGTGATCTCTACTTTCCAGGTTAGACCCTTCTACACTCTGAATTTTCTTTTTTTTAACAGAAGCATGTATTAATTTTATAAAGACTAATGTAAAACAATTCTCGAACCTAGAATATTGAATTGTAGAAAATCTATTTACTGAGAGTTAGTTTTGCCGCCCATCTTCTGTGTACTCCGTGCTCGCTCACATGGTTCTCTGTAAGCATAAGCAGCATTAGTGTCACCTGAGCATGTTTTTTGTTTTTTGTTTTCTGGTAACGCTTGAGGAATTTCAAAGTACCTGAGTTAGACAGAGTTGCCTCAGCTGTGCTGCAGCAACAAACCCCCAGTAAGTGCTGATTCCTCGTGATGCAGGTTGGGCGGCCCGTTCACTTCTGTGGCTTCCAAGGTCATGATGGCCGAGGACTGATGAGAGCTGGAGAGTCTGGAGAGATGCTCTTAAAGTCAGGCCTGAGGGTGGCTCACGTGACTTCTGTGCATGTCCCAGGAACTGGAACCCACTCACAGCCTGACTTCCAGGGAGACAGGGAAGGATAGGGGAGAAGAGGAATATTGGCCATCAGTAATGGTCCTAGCCACGGTACCTACTGTGCATTAGGACATTTGTACCTGCTAATCGCCTTGTGAAGTGCAATGGGGAGGTGTCATTATCCCCTTTAATAAGACCAGGAGATGAATGCTTTGTTCATCCTCATGAAAAAGCCAAGGGTAGGGCACTGACACCGGTTACTCTCGTACCAAGTGCTAAATGACCTGTGCCACAGGCTCGAGGCATGGGATCTCATTGCAGTCTCACAGGTAGCTCTATCCTTCTTCCCATCTTACAGGTGAGGAAATGTGCTCGGAGGAGGGTAATTCCTCGAGTCACTGGACAGACAAGGCGAGAGCTCCCGTGCAAGTCCAGGTCTTCAGACCCCTGGACCTGAGCATTCTCTGTCACTCCAGGTGGCCAGCTCCTACCTTCCCAGTGACCTTACAACCACAATCCCAGCCCCATCCAGTCCTGCTGGGGATGAAGGGCAGTAGGAGCTTCAGTCTTACCCGTGGGTGGGGACTGGGATTGTTTTCACTGTCCCAGGATACCTCTCCCCTGTTCCCTTCGGCCTTGTGACTTAGCAGCAGCCAACCTCGGTTTCCTGGGGGGCCTGAGCCCATCTCTGAATCCCATCCAGGCTCAGGGTATAAAATCGTCCAGCCCACGACCTCTCTCCGTGTCCCCCCCCTCCTGCCCCATGACTGTCAACTCTGGACAGGCTGATGGCCCAGCCCCTGGACTCCCTGGCCCAGCAGTCCCCCAACCTGTAGCTCCAGGTACCAAGCCCTACGTCGCCTGGGCTCAGCCCCGCAGGATAGCAGGGTTGTTTATCTCTCATGGGTGTGACCTACATCTCCTAACCGCGTAGGCTGGGGGTTGCAGTGGACCAGCCCCAGACACTTGTGGAAGCAGCCAGATGTCCCCCTTCTTCTCTTCCCATCTTATTGACTAGACGTCTAACCTGACTCCTGATTCCAACATCAGTTCACTGTGGGGAACGCAGGTCACCTTCGGATATTGTCTGGAGATCTAAGATCATAACACCCCTTGCTCAGTCCTCGACCCTGCACGCCGTATCCCATCACTAGCTAGAGCCCCGCACCTCCAGAGGGTCCCCACGGAACCTCAACTTCTCCAAGCATCACCTATAAAACAACCCATATTGTGATGCCAGGATTTATAAATTGCTAAGGAACAAAGCACCTTCTTTAAGGAAATAGAGTCAAAAAAAAGAAAATTTAGGGAAATTTGGTCAGAATAGTCAGTGGTTATTTGCTATCACCGAGCTGTGTGGACAAGAGTGTGGGGAAATTCCAGTGTGGCCGTGGGGACATGGGGCTGAAGCTGCTCAGGAGGAGCCAGGAGCTCTGTCCCCGTGGAGAGAACCCTATTCGTTTGTCTGCCCACAGCCCCTTCCTTCTGCTGGGACTGTTTTGTGCATCTACAGGACCCACCGGGAGCGCCCAGGTTCACATATAAAGATGCTGGGCACCTGACCCAAGCCAGGCCAAGGAGCTCTTTCTGTGGGGAGGGAGACTCTAAGAACCCATTAGTGTACTTAATTCCTGCTATTCAAGAGGATGTTTTAAGTCTGAAATTTACCGAGATTAAGTCTACAAGTGTATGTAATTTGGAGGTGAGACTGTTTCCATGTCAGCCTGACTCTTGTCTTGAACGGAACCAACATGGATTTGAGAGCTCTGGGGCATCATTCCGAACTGTGTTGACTTGGATTCAGGGATGGCCTTTCTGCAGCAAAGCAAATAATGACACAGAGACCAAGGGAAGTAGAAACCGGAGTCCCTGGCAGTGGTCTCCCTGAGGGTCCTATTGAGCTTCAGGGTCTGGATCCATTTTACCCAAGTTCAGTAGCCCCCAGGCATTGGATTTATAAAGGCCCCTGTGCCTTCAAAATGAATTTCTCTTCTTGCTTAAGCAACTCACATGACTTTCTGTACTTTGCAACCAAAATTCCTAAGTGATACAATCTGTAATTGAGGAAGGCCAGAATTGATCAATTAGCAATCAAAATTTTCTATCGATACTGTCAAGAACATTCATAGAAAGTATCTAATTTGTGAACAAAATAATTTCGTATTCAGGCAGCAGATATTTACCTTCCATGAAGTTATTTACTATTCTAACCAAGCTTTCTCAGAATTGGCAAACAAACTATTAAATTAAATCAATTTTGCTGGTTGTACACAAGGCAAAATATATTGGTGGCACAATATAAGTTGCTATTTTTAAAGTAATTGCCTTTGACTTTTTGGGCATTTTTAATTTCTAGAAGAACTCCTAGTTTTTTTCATCCTTGGTTTGTAGATTCTTCAGTTTCCTCTATTTCAAACCTGGAGATTTTTTACCACAACGGGAACACACACACCTGACCACTTGCCCAAAATCTAACAGGAAGGAGGAAATTGGCTAAAAAGAAATTCAGTGCACTCTGCTTTGGCTTTTCCCCAGGCCTGTGTATTTATGGAGGTGTTGGTGTGAGTATGGGTGGCTCCACTGCCCATGCAGTCACCCCGCCCCTGGTGTTTGCCAGGCCCCGTGCCAGCTGCTGAGAGCTCCAAGATAAATGCAACAGTGTCTCGGCCCTCCAGGAGCCTCACAGGTCATCAGGAAGATGGACAGGTGGCCAGGAACCGTGATACCATGTGACAGGCCCAAAAGGAGAAACATCTCAGGCACACAGATGAGACAACAAGGCAGTCTGCCAGGTGGGTCCACGGAAACTGCAGCAAACGTGGGCCTGGGGGAGCCGGGCCCCAGTGGTGGAAGAGCAGGTCTGCCAAGGAGCCAGACAGAAGTGGGAAGAGCCTCCAGGATGAACGGGCTGAACAGAAGCAAGGTGTTGAGAGCACGCAAGGACCTGAGAAACTGCGCCTAGGCCAGTCCCCTGCGTGAACGAGATGCCCACGTCCCGTGAGACAGGAGGAGGAAACGCCCTCCTGCCCTCCTTTCTTCTTTGTCTTTCTTTCTGTTTAATAACAGCTTCATTGAGATAAAAATTTACATACCATGAATTCACCCATTTCGGTGTACAATTCAGTGGTGTTTAGTACATTCATGATGTTGTACAACCATCACCTGCATCTAGTTTTAAGATATTCCATCATCCCAAAAAGAACATCTATCCTCATTAGAAAGGGGGGTCACCCCTACTACTCCCCACTAGTGCTAGTCGTCCTACCGCTCCCCATCTCTATAGATTTGCCTATTTTGGACATTTCATATAAATGGAATCCTGCAATATGTGGTCCTTTGTGACTGCCTTCTTTCACTTAACATAATGCTTTCAAATTTCATCTATTTGTAGCAGGTGTCAGTACTGCATTCTTTTTTATTGTCAAATAAAACTTCATTGTATAAATATACCACATTTTATTTTGCAGTTTTCCTGTTGATGGGCATTTGGGTTGTTTCCACTTCTTGGCTATTATGAATAACACTGTTGTGAACATTCATGTACAAATTTTTGTGTGGACGTATGTTTTTCTCTCTCTTGGACATATACGTAGGAGTGGCATAGCTAAGTCATATGACAACTCTGTATCTAATATGTTTAGGAACTGCCAGACTCTTTTCCAGAGCAGGTGCATCATTTTACATTCCCACAAGCAATGGATGAGGGTTCCAGTTTCTTCACATATTTTCTAGCACTTAATGTTTTCTTTTATCATTGTTATTACAGCCATCCTAGTGGGAGTGAAGTGGATCTCACCATGATTTTGACTTGCTTTCCCCCGACAACTAATAGTATTGAGCTTCTTTCCATGTGCTCTTTCTTTCTTTTGTAAAGGCCCTCCTTAAAGTTCAATAAATGCCTGACTTCTTGACTTAAGAAGTGACGTGAAGGAGTTTGGAGACACCACTTTAAATTAGATAGATAAGTATTGCCTAGCCCAGAATCAATGACACGGGTGTTGGTGGAGCAAAGACCTCCCACACAATGTGGAAGGCGGAGGCTCTGAGAACCCACTAATGTTTTTAATTCCTATTATTAAGGAGGATGCTCTTAACCTGAAATTTTCCATGATTAAATATATTTGTATGGGGCCGGCCCGGTGGCGCACTGGATAGTGCGCCGCTTGGGAAGCGCGGCGGCGCTCCCGTCCGAGGGTTCGGATCCCACATACAGACCGGCTCCCGCTCACTGGCTGAGCGAGGCGCGGGAGCAACGCCGAGGCTTGCGATCCCGTTGCTGGTCCCCGGTCCGGTACGGGGGCAACACTGAGGGTTGCGATCCGTTGCCGGACGCGGAAAAAAGACAAAAGACAAAAAAAATGTATATATATATTTGTATGTATAATGTATTGGATGGCTCTTTAATACGTGAAAAAAAGCGCAGACTTAGAAATCAAACACACCTAAGTTTTATTCCTGTTCTGCCATTTCTTAACTGTATCTCTTTGGGCAAGTTATATATTCTCCATATGGCTCAGCTTCCTCGTCTGTAATATGGGGAAACAAATACCTAATCCATAGGCTTGTAGTGAAAATTAAGTAATATATTAATAGAACCTGTCACTCAGTGGTCACCTAATAAATTGTGGTCCCACTCTCTTCCTCCTAATACTTGACTGGGGATAGTCTCACTGCAGCACATTGTCACAAATTTCATATTTATTACATGTTTCATAACAACAACAAAATTCTCCCTGGGTCTAGGAAAGGAATTTCCTGGCGTATTTGCTTAGCAGTTTGTCAAGGGCTGATGATCCGAGGGCCTGATCCGATCCTCAAGCACTCCTGAGCCACCTCCTGTCCTGCTTCTCAGGAGCTGAGCAAGTTCAAAGAAGGGTCTGATAGCCTTTTCCCCTGACCTTAAGGACCTCAAAATCTCAGTGTTGGTGACACAAACAGTGGCGAGATGGCTCAACTGGTGTGGAGAACATGTGTTGCATGCACAGGGGAGCCTGAGTTTTCTGGGAAGGTCATGGAGAAGTTGGTCCCTGAGCCAAGGGCGGGAAGGGAAGGAAGAACTGGATGGTCAAAGAAGAGGGTCATCGCTTGCCCCCTGAGAATATTGCTACGTGAACAAGTCCTGGGCTTGGAACATACACAGGGGTGGGGGACATGAGTCGACACTTTGAGCAGAATCCACACAGAGCAGAGGGGGAGATCCCGCGGTGAGCAGTGGCCTCCCTGAACCCCTGCTGTCCCACCACATGTGGCTTTGCTGGATGAAACACAACTGTCAGAGATCTCCAGGGTGGCTGCTGCTGGCCTTCCCAAGGACTGTCCCACAGTTTCTGTGTTCTTCCTTGTGGATAGTCAACTCGTTCACAGGTGGAAAAAGCACTGTCTTACCAATGCCATTGCCCTGCTCCCCCAGGTGTGCTGAGCAGGTGCCCTGCAGCTGGCACCTGCCAACATCCACTGCTAAGCCAGGACAGGAGGTCTTTGTCCCTGTTGCTCTCTCTCCTCTCCAGCAGCACCTCACGCTGGCTGGATGTTCCTGACTTTTCTGCCTGTCAGTGGACTAAAAGATGCATAGCTTTTGAGTAAATTTATATACATAAGCATATGTATTTATGCAAAATATATACACAAAATAGATGTAATGGGCTGAATGTTTATGTCCTCCCACAATTCATGGGTTGAATGTGATGGCATGTAGAGATGGGGCCTTTGGGGGATGATTGGGCTTAGATGAGGTCATGCAGGTGGGATGAGATTAGGGTCCTTATAAGAAGAGACACCACAGAGCCTGCTCTCTCTACACTCACAAGAAGTCACGAGAAGTCACGGGGGCCCACAGCAAGATGGCAGCTGCCCACAAGCAAGAGAAGAGGCCTTGGCGTGAAATCTGCCTGCCAGTTCTCTGATCCTGGACTTGCCAGCCCGTAGAACTGTCAGAAATAAATTTCTGCTGTCTAAGCCATTAGTCTATGGCATTTCATTATGGTAGCCCAAGCTGACTGAGACTATATATACAGAAATACTTATTTTTGGCAAACTCTTGAAGTACCCCATTGTAGGTGTTAAAAAAAAATTGTTTCTTTTTTATTTTTTTAATTTTTTAATTTTTTATTTTCTTTTGTATTAATTTTTTTATTTTTTACATTCTATGATGTTGTTGCAGAGCAGTTGGGAGGGAGGGGAAGAGGGGAAAGGGGAAGAAAATAGGATGGAAGAAGGAGGAAGGAGAATGGGCAGTTTTGAGGCCTAGGGCAACCCCCTCATTCCCATAGGGGAGACTGGGGGGCTTCCAGTGGTGGCTTGGTCATTGCAGGGCTGGATGCAAATGTCAGGAGGTGGGGAGAAGCCCTCATCCCCCACCACCCCAGCTTGGGAACCCAGGATCCTTCTTGCTGCAGCTCAGTGGTCATCGCTGGGCTGGTTGCGTGTGTCGGGGGGGCATGGCCAAGGCCCTTGGCGCGCCCCACCCCCCACTGGCCCAGCTCAGGAGAGCCCGGGGAGCTTCTTCCTGCGGCGGCTTGTTGTCATTGCTGGGCTGATTGCATGTGTCGGGGGGGCATGGCTGAGGTCCTGGGACCTTCCCCTTTTCTGGCTTGGTAGCCCGTGGGACTTCAGGCCCTTCTTGGTGTTATACGTGTTCTTTGGTGAAATGAAACCTTTACTAGCTAATATCAAACTTGGTCTCTGGTTGTGGGTACTTTGTTTTTTCTTTCATTTCTGTGTTGGATCGTTTGCTGTTCTCATCCACTTAAACTCTGCACTGGAACTAATTTGTTGTCCTTTGCTTACTTCTAAAATGGGGGATCATCCTGTGGGGACCAGTACTTCAGGTCCGTGGTTGAGCTAAATTGCTGCTTTGCTGCTGATTCCCTAGGGAAGGATTTTTGTGCAGCTCAGGGTTTAATGGTTGACTTTATAGGAACTTCTGGGTCTAGTGAAATCTGGTGCACCTGGGCTGTATAGAAACTCTGGTCTGGGCCTGAGTCTTTTCCTCAATCTGTACCCCATGGAATTCTATATTCCTAACCAGTCTCCGCTGAGTGTTCCTATGCTGATTGGGGGGCAGATTAGCTGTCCTTGCTGTGCCTCAGTTTTCCCCCAGCCACCGATCATGCTCCAAACACTTCCCATGGGATGGGTCATGCACCAGTCCCTTGCAATGACTCACTGGCCTCTGAGTGGCTCCTTTTTTTCAGTTGTTGTGGTTCCTTGCTCTTATGCCAGTCCATGGGAACCCTATTAGTGGTTTTGCTGGTCTGGGGGCCACCAAGACCCTCTTCTCTCCTGCCACCTCCAAGCAGCTTCATCCAAAGGGCACAGTTGCAGCTTTTGCCAGCTTCTGTTCCATGCTCTCAGCAGCTCCAGCCTGGAAGCTGCTGGGATTCAAAACCATTGGAGCAGTTTTTTCTTTCTCTCATCATGGCTTCTCCTGCCTTCATTCACTCTGTAGGTCTCTCCTCCTCTTCCCCTGAACCCCAACTTGGCTGTCATTTCTTTTTTATAGTTGTGAATTAGTTGATTTGTGGAAGAGAGTGACTCTGGGGACCGTCTATTCCACCTTCTTGACTGGAAGTCCCTGTTTCTCTTTATAATTTATCAGCTTTTAAAGTACCAGTTAATTTTGTAAGTTGCTTTCACACATAAACCATATTATAAATGACCTCTTCTGAGACTGCAGCACTGAATGAGTTAAATCCATAATTATCATTATAGTTCTTTGCTTCTAGAGTCTTCCAGGTCTTCTAAGTTACTGCAGAACACAAATGTCTTATAACAACTTTTTTTTTGAATTCTTACTCCGTGTGAAGCACTGGGCTTGTACTTACCTGTCTATGAGAATACTTCAACATTAATATTTTTCATTTTGCTGTTTTTCAACTTCAGACTAACAACCAAAATGCTATTTAATAATTAATATGTATTAATTTTGTTAGTATGTATTATGCATAAACATATACTCATAATATATGATATAGGTAATTAACATATCATTTTATATTATTCATATAAAATAATAATTTTATAGTTTAGAACATCTATTTTTCCAAATAGCATACATTTTTGAGTCTCTTATAAAAATGTTTCCCAGGTGAATCTGCTGCCCAGCAGGTCAGGAAATGTCGAGCTGGAAACCTGCTCAGCTCACCCCTTGTGGACAAAATTTGATCAGGTGGGAAGGGAAGGTGGGGAACTAAGTGTTCCTCTCTGAGGCTATTTATGCAAAATACCATTTCTCCACGGGCACTGCGTGATAACTGAGGGTGAATGATATTATTTGCCTACATCCAGCACACCTTATTGTTCTACTATTTTTATAGCAGACTGCTTTACCAGGCCATGTAAGGTTTACGTGTTGCTCTTCCAAGGTGTAACTGCTTTCAGGAGACGAGCTAGTATGTGAGGATGTCCAACACTAAACTTCAATATAAAAGTCTTTGACCTATTGCTTGCATATAATTAGCCACTAGGATGGCTTGAGAATTTCAGAGAGCCGAGGCACCAGCTGGACCTTCATTTGCTCTACTTGCAGCGCCAGGACTGCCTCACTAGTGCCCGCCTGACTGAGCGCCCCCTGCCCCCAGCTTCAGAATCCGTCTTGTTCCCTCGCTATTCTGCCCTCTCAGCCATAAAAGTTAGAACCCACAGGAAATCCCAGACTCAAAGTGCCTGCGATAAAAGGGGCCTCAAGGGTCCTCTGCCTGTCACCTTTATACATGAGGACATTGAATTGCAGAGATGTGAAGTGCCCTGCCAAGGTCATTCAGCGAGTTAAGGCTGAGCCGGGGCTACATCCCGTCAGCTGTCCTCTCCTCCTCCCCCACGTGGACTCCCCCACGTGGCCTCGTGGTAACTTTCCTCTTCCCCTTCACGGTGTGGCACAGGCAGAGCTACAGTGCTCCCGCACAGCTGCACCTGCCCTAGGCGTTCCAGCGTCCCAGCTCCTCTCACTTGCATTGCAGCCAGCCTGGGCTGGGGCATCGTCTCCATGAAGTTCCATTTAGCTAATGACTGTGTTAGTCACTTAATTAAATGGGAAGATACAGCTGCCACCCCTTCCCTTCAATTATTTCAATGCATCCTGTCCCGGTGGTGTTTCAACACCTCCTCCTCCCACTACTCCACCCAACACACACACCCACCCCTACAGCCAGGAATAACCATACAAACAGGAGCTCTCTTCCCGGTGAGAAGGTGAGAAGGCAGGCACCGGGAGGGGAGGTGCAGCTACTTAAAAAAAAAAAAAAAAGCTTTTGCTGCATCAGAAGAGCCGGAGTTAACATGAACTCATGATTCATGCAGGTGATCCTGGCGTGGCTCTTGAATGAGATCTTAAAAACAAGAAAACAGTCCATTGTAAGAAATGAGAACATTTCAATTTGCTTTTCCAGTTTAGTTCGGCAAGTACTTAATTAGCACCTACTATGTCTGCAAGATGGAGCTGCATTTCTGCACAGAGCGAGTGAGACCAATCTGGTACACACAGAGACTCCAGGGGACAGCACCAAGCCTGGGTACAGCGCCCTCAACCAAACGCTCCAGCACAGTTTCTGTGTTACCAGAGTGCCGTTTCCTATGTCTGTTTTCACTAGGAGAAAGATGTCAAGGTTCCAAGCACATGGGGTTGGGCACATCACTAGAGGCCACAGCAAGGAATCTTGACCATTTTATATATTTGTTTTTCCATATTGGTCATTTGGGGAAAGTGTGGGTATGACTTAGGGCCTCCTTTGGGGTCAGATTCAGGGGCTTTGGGATATCTTGAAGCCCCATTTGCATAAGAATTCCCAAATTCCACAAAGAGAACCTTTGAGAAGGATCTGGAGCTTAGGTTACATCACCTGTGTTTAGGTTGAGACACTCCAGCTTTGACAACCAGCAGGAGGAGATGGACACCTCACAGCAAGCCCTGGTAGGACGCTTGGAGAAAGACAGGACTCAGTCCAAGTGTAGGAAAAGTTAGAGAACTGGTCTGCTGAGAGACAGGAGCCCAGAGGCAGCCCGGCAGCCTGCAGTTTATCTGGTCCACTGAGCTCTCTCCAGCCATCTGGTCTGTCCCCACCCAGTGTGTCCAGCGCCACACTGAAGCAGGCCTCTGCCACCCTCCTCCCATTCTCAGATTCCGTCTTTATCCCTCCCGAGTGGATTTGCACAGCACACCCAACTTGCTCCAGATTCGCCCAATGTCAGCCTTGAGATTCATGTCCCTGTCTGTGCCTGTTCTTCCTCCTCCCCCTGATCTGACTCCTGGTGCCTTCCCTTATCAATCAGGATGCCATTTCTCCCACAGACGTACTGCCTAAGCCACCACTGTGTGGTTCTCATCCAGTCTGGTCCAGGTCCCAGGGTCCCAACCTCAAAAAATGCTTATCTGGATGCTAAAAGACTTCACATCTCAGTCTTGAGCAAGGCAGAACCAGCCGCAGCCCAGAGCAGCCAGCTGGAGCCCAGCAGGAGGGGTGGAGGCCACTGCCAGGGATAGAGAGCACAGCATCCTGGAATAGCGGAAGTGACTGCATCATGGGAAAGGGCACCAGGGTCCAGGTGACAGCAGCTGTGGCAATGGGGTGTTGGGGTCCAAACTCAGCAGCCCTGCAAGGGACTAGACCTAGCCAGATCAGGACAGAGCCAGCCAGTCTCCCTATCCTGAAGAAGACAGAGGGCAAACCCGAGCATCCCAGAGGTGGGGCTGGGAAGAGTCGGGGGTGCTCTGCTAGGACAGGTGAAGACACATCCACACTCCAGTTCTGCAGCCAGAGTCACTACAGCACAGGAGGAAGAGATTCTGGGGGCTCTTCCAGACCAGTGTTTCTCAAACATTATTTTTGTTCATGACCCACAATAAAAAATACATTTTACACGGTGGCACATTATACACACACATTCATACATATGCACATAAACACATACCACACACTCACACACTCACAAACACAAACACACACAAGCACACAAAAGCTTCAGGAAACAGTTGCTCTTAGTACAATGCATCTGATGTTTTCTCTATTCTATTTCATTTTTCACATGCAGATCACAACCCTCCAACTTGATTTCATGACCCCTTAGATGTCATGGCTCATAATACGAAACACAGGTCTAGGTGTCAGGTGCCTTCTGAGGTGGGAGACCCTGTAACTAGGGGAAAGGTGGAGGTGAAGGTGGGGCCTGATGGGGGTTCAGGCCAAACCCAGCTTTCACGGTGTGCAGGCACTTGATGGCCCAGAAAGAGTCCAGCTCTGAAAACAAGGGTGACAGCTATTCCTCCTGGGTCTCCACCTATAGGAAGAATAAAAGAGAGAGGAAAGTGATTCACTGTCTTCACCAAGCAAGAGAAGAGGGGGCTTCTTTTCGCACCTAAACTAAAAATAACAGAAATTTCAGTTCACTCACCTTGTGTGTTGCAAATTATTTAAATATTGCAAATTCATGAATATTTGCAGAATAGTTACACATCTGGCTTAGCAAAAGGTACGGCTGATTCACATTTAGTGCAATACATGCATGTTAAATATGATTGGAAACTTAGATTCCGAAAAAACTGGCCCAGGAAATGCTTAACACTCCCACTGAAGATAACCAAACAGTCCACACCTTTTTAAATGTATAAGCTCTTAGAACTGTAATGTATAATTAAAAAGCAAGGATAACTGTAATTGCAATGAAAAAGAATAAGCCAATAAGTGCAGCAACATGAATGTATCATGGGTACTATGCCAAGCAAAAGAAGTCAGATACATGAGAACACACACTATATGGTTTCACTGATATGAAATCTAGAGCAGCCAAAACTAACCGATGGTGATAGAAACCAGATCGGCGGTTACCTGCAGGGCTGGGGACATTGGGTGGAGATTGACTGCAGAGGGGTACCACAGAACTTTCCAGAGCAATGAAAATGTTCTATATCTTAATTGGGATAATATACTTAGATTACACACTTATCAAAATTCATCAGGTTACACATTAAAAATAAAATACAGTGATTTTATTGTATGTAAATTAGACTTTAATAATGTTGATTTTTTTAATAGCTACAATAACTAACCATGCTCAATTGGAGACATTACGGATGATGTACCTGTAAGAAAAAAAACTGTCCCAAAATAAGAATCTTGATAATCCATATGTACACAGGTTTGGTAGAAATTTCTAACTCTCCATGACAGCCAGGTATCCTAGAAGCCAACCAAATGAATCTCAGCTCACGCTAGTTACACGTTAGTTTCAGTTTACAGACAATCCATTTTAGAAGCTGTGGAGAAGGCATTAGTAAGAGCACCTGGTCATGCATAAAAAGCAAGTCCTTGGATTTGCAGCTCAGCTCAGAAGATATAAAGTGTGACGTGCCTCTGGGCGTCTGCCTGAGGTCCGCCTCCTGGATCTCCACACCAGAGTTTGCAAGCCACACCTTGAGAATCTCTGCAGCACCCACGCTGCCTCCCATGCCAGGAACACAAAAAGGGTGCCTGAGCCCCTCCCTTCTGACAGTCTCCACAATGCATGACCAACCTTGATTGCCCCTGTGCCTCGTCTGCCCCGCTCTGCGTGGCCTCCTATGACCCAGCAGAGCCAGCCAACCGTTTGCTATGAGGTGTCCTCACACATCTCAAGTCCATACTGGGCTGTGGTCACCAGATACCCTTTTCCTGGCTTGTGACCTATCCTTATATAACCTGGTGGGCTCCCACTTTCTGTCTCACCTGGAGGCTGTCTGGTTTTGTTGCACACAGGAGCAGGGGGACTAGACCTCCAGTGGGATGTCTTCTTCTGGGCAGGCACCACCACTCCCAGACCCATCAGATCACCATCAGGCAAGCCCCTTTTCCCCATGTCCTCTCTCTGGACACAATAACCCCTGGATCACAATGAAGGCTGGAGTGGGTGTCCCAAATCAGTACAGAATCAGACAAAGAAGGTGACAAAAGGGGACATGGAAAATCAGGTGCTTCTTGTACCCAGGCTCCGCCCGTACATTTGTGGGTGCATAAGCAGAAACGAAGGACCACAAACCACAGATCTGAATCCTTACAGCTATATGCAAAATGCTTACTGCATTTACAGTCTGTCCTCACCCCTGCCCCCCAGAACCTTCAGCTTGCTCCCCTGGAATCAACCGTGTACCAGGAGCTAATCATACCCTAAGTCACAGCATGGATCAGCTGGGCCCAGCCCAGGACTCCCGGGTGATGATGGGACCTGATCAAATAGAGTGGACACCAACCCAGTCAAGCTCCCCCAGGAGCCCGCACAGGCTGGAGAGCAGCCAGCTGGAGCCCAGCAGGAGGGGTGGAGGACACTGCCAGGCATGGAGAGCACAGCATCCTGGAAGTTCCTGGCAGTTCCACGTGACTCCTGAGCAAGGGTCTGAAAATTGGGGGAGCATGTCTGGGAAACCCACCATAAGCAATTCTGGAGGGAGGTGGTCTTGGAACTAAAGCAGCTGCACTATCTGTGTCAGGCAGAGGGTCAGGATCAGGGCAAGGGGTGGCACCATCTGTGACAATCAGAGAATGATTCCACACAGAGGACTGCTATGGGGTTGGGCCAGCTGAGGTGGGTCACAGGGATCTGTAGAGCTTTCGAGTGGCTTTTCTCTAGCTGCGTACAGCCTCCCAGATGCAGGACGTGAAGAAGCCAGGCGTGAGGATCCCCAGAGTCAGAGTCCACCACCAGTTCCACTCCCACTGGTCCCGACTCACACGCCGACTAGGTGAGTCTCACCTGTATGTGGTTCCTATTCACCATTGACATCGTGTGCTCCCCAGGAAAGGAAGCATTCCTTACACCTCTGCATCAGTCCTAGAGAAATCTTCACAAAGATTGAAAACAATGGTTTCTAAGGTTTTTTGGTTTTATTTTGGTTCATTTTTTTGATGCTCAAATCAGGATAATTAGTATATTCAATACTATACAATGTAATCAATTTTCGTGGCCCTTTACCAATTCCTAAAAAAATAAACAAATAACAAAAAAAAAGAAAGAAAGATAGAGCAACCACAATAATACATTGAATTTTCAAAAGAAGAAAACAGAACTGAGGTTACCAGAGATGAGAAAGGGGGAGGGGAGAGGAGTAAAGGAGGAATTGGTAAAGGGAATTGTTTTGGTTTGGTTTGGTTAAGTGCGTTCTATTTGTTGCTTTCAATATCGGCACGAACTAGCACTCTTAAGAAGAAAAAAAGCTCTGAAAGATGTTAATGGAAATGACGATTTGGGTGCACTTGAAAGCTGTGCATTACAAAGCAATGGAAGCTCTCAGCAGCGAATGCAGGGGGCCTGTCCATTCACACGTTGCTCTCTGACGCAGGGACCCCATCTGTCACTGGTAAGAAAGTAGATCCTGGGCAGAAAGGGGAAGCTGAACTGGGCAGGCACCCAACTGGACCTCACTGGAGTGGCCACCTCCTGGCCAAAGAGGAAGCAAGCTGGCAGGTGGCTGGCAACGGACAGAAGTTGATTCATGTGCAGCAGGAAAAGTGTTATTCTGAGAGTTTCCCTAAAGAAAATGCAATAAGAAGCCTCCGGGATGGGCACTTGGCTCCTGGCATTAAAGGACCATCAAGAGGAGAGACGTGCTCAGGCTTTCAGTGTGAATTGTACAAAGTGTGCCCGGTGCTGGGAGGCCTCATCCGTACTCATGTGATTCAGTGGGATGAAATAGGAGGGGAAGCCCATGGGACTCTACAGCCTGAAAGCATCCACCTTCTAGTTCAAAGTGGTGCCTGGACAACAACCCCCAGTCTCCATGAAGATGTAGAAGACAGAAATTCAGAATGACTCCCAATTTAAAAATAACAGTATACGTTATTGCCAGGATGGGGTAAGGAGCTGACATTAGTTATCAGGCAAACAAAAATAGATTAGGAAAAGTATTCTCAGGCTTCAGCTGATGACAGCCCAGCTCTGTCTCATAAAATAGAGACTGGCCCTGGTTTCTGCCCCCAGGTTTAGATTTAGCTGTCCCAGCCAGAGACCTGGCCACTCCCTCTTTACCCTGGAGGTGCTATGCCCTGGGAAGGGTAAGAAATGATCCCAAAGCAAATGACTGATAAGTGTATGAAAATATGCTCAACCCCCACAGTAACCACAGAAGTTCAAGTGAAATGAATAATAAGGTCACCTTCTGTCAACTGAACATGTAATCTTGAAATGATAATACTTGTTGTTGGGAAGGATGCAAAGGAATAGATACTCATGACTATTTCTGCGAATGCAAATTGGTTCACCACTCTGGAGCCAGTATGTATCAAAAAGCAAAAATAAAAAATATAGACATAGCTAATCTGTCCAGCATGCTCTCTTCTGGGAAACCACCGTTCTCCTTTTCTGGGGGATTTTTGTGGTGCTTCAGATCAAGAGCCATTTCTCCCCACTCCCAAGGGTGGATGTGAGACTCAAGCCACTATGCAAAGCCTCCCTCGGGACTTTCCTAGTGCCACCAGGAAAGACACAGTTGCACTCTCTGTAGACATTATAAGCTGAGAGTGGCCAGTGTTCCTTTTTAACACCTGCTTGAGAGTCAAGCCCAGACAGAGAAAAACAGGACAAAGGTAGGAAGACATAGAGCCAATGCCCTAAGTACATTAGTTGAACCCCTAGATGCAGCTGTTCCTGAAACCAGCCCCCACAGTTGACCTTTCAGTTAAGTGAGTCAGTTTCCTTTTTTGCCTGATACTGATTTGAGCTGAATTTCTTTCAACTGTAACCAAAGAGTTCTGAAGTTTATTCATTATACCAGCAATGCCATTTGTAAATAATATGCCCTAAGAAAATAGTTAATTAAGAAGGGACTTTATCTAAAGGTGAGAAATGATTTCTTACACAAGACTCTGAAAGACCAAACCATAAAGGGGAAAATTCATGGTTTAAGACCAACTTAAAGGCAGAGATTTCAATTCAGAGACAAAGTAAACAGTCGGATAACTGACTAGAAGATGATAGTTCAGCACATATACCCAAAAGAAAATTAAACTTAGAATATATAAGAAAAAGATAGCAGATGGTAAAAGGCTCTGAAAAGTTTATTCACAAATGAAAAATCAAATAGCTAATAAACACACAATAAAATGCCCTCATTAGTAATCATAAATTAAATCAACAAAAATGGTCACTTCATTCCTATCAGATTTGCTCAAATTTTAAAATGAGATGATATTGGGGGATGGGGGTTAGGGCATTGAGGAGTAAGAATCCCCGTGCACATAGGAGTGTACACCGGCAAAGCTAATTACTGAAAATTACCCTGTACATATAATATTACCCCAGAAATTCCACTGTGGGGTATATACCTCAGAGAAACTTTCATACTGGGCCACAAAAGTGCACGTATGAAGGTGCACCTTGCAGCATTGCTTACAATAGCACAGAGTTGGGAATAACCTGAGGTCCAGCACCAGGGCTGAACAGATACATGACTGTTAGCATGTGCACATGATTGAATACACCCCAGAAGTGAAAAGGCAGAAATGAAGCTACATAAATCAACATGAGAAATGCTCAATTTGTAATGCTGAATGAAAATGAGAAATGCTAGTTTTAAAACATGTAAAGTAATAGAAATGTTTCACCAAATTGCATACATGTGTAAGTAAAGGTCTAAACAATAGATTGGAAGCACACACATAAATTACTCAAAAGTAGAATCTACAGGGGAGAGGTGGAATAAGACTTGGAGTGAGGAAGAAGAAAAAATAAAATAATATGAACTTTTTTGAAAAATAGATTAATGAAGGTAGGGTACTCCGAGCTGGAGATAGTGCCCCATCCATTCTATGCACCTGAGACACAAAACAAACAGAAAAGTTAAAAACGCACATAATTACTGCTACAGGAATAGTTGTGAAAGATTAGAAGCTCCTTAACCAGCCAAGAATTAAGGAATCAATCAAATAAATTATAGTACATCTATATGATGAAATAATATGCAACCATTAAAATTACACTGCAGAAGTAAATTAATCAATATGGAAAGTTATTCATAATGTATTATGTAAAAAAGTAGATTACAAATTGCATATATGATTGATTCATACATAACATAGAGAATCTTTTGAAAGGATTACAGCAAACTCTTAAATGTTACCACTGGGATCATAAGTGTTTTTCCTATTTTTTCTCCTGGTTTACCTGGGTCTTCTGATATTTCAGCAATAAACATATATCACTTGTATAATAAAGAAATACAATTTTTCCAAAATGAGCTTAAATTTAGTCATGACACGGGCTCGTGTGCACCAATGCTCGAGCATGACTCCTTTCTTCTCCTTTAATGTATTTTAGTGGTTCCAAGTGTCAGACTATTTTTGTCTCATTGTAGCATATTAAGCCCTAGACATGTTGACTTCTGGGGGGACAAAAGATCAGCACCTTGAGGTTTTAGTGACCTGCAGGTGTTTCCCTTGATGAAGGGAAAGCCTAAATATAGAAAATTCAACTGTGAGAATAAACTCACACGGGTCCATGATGTGGACGTAAGCGGGTTTTCCTCCTGTGCTATTTTTCAAGTGCACTGCATGTGGAGAGGAGCTGTTGGGGTGGAAGTCAGACGCAACATAGCTTTCCTCTCTGTGTCTGGGTCTCTTGGCATCCGTGTACCCACGCCATCCTGTTGGAAGCGGCCCAAGGGAAAGACCGTGTGGTTAAGAGCACAAGAGCTAGCCCGTGCCAAGAACAACATTTGCGCCACTGTACTTCATAGACTGGGACTCGGCTCAGTTTTCTCCCCTCAGAGAACACACCGAGAAAAGCACAACTTGCCCAGGCCCCACTGAGACTTTACTGGGACTGACAAAAACAATTCCCCAAAGTTAGAAGGGGTATTTCTCCACGTGTGTGTCCCACTCCCAGCTGAGAATCGAGTCACAGCCTAACAGACCTGGAAACGCTTCCTTGTACATTCATGACCCTTCTTCGGGCTTAAATGTTTACAGGAGAAATAACTGTGTATTTTCCAAAACAGGGATTAAGTTCAGTAGTATAATTCAGCCCCAAATATTCCACCATCACTTAAATAAAAAGAATTCTCATTTCCCACCCCAAGGAGAGCATAGAATCTGTTGGATAAGGTAAACAGCATTTGGAGCTTGGTGTGCCTGTGGAGAAAGAGTAAAAACCAATTTGGGGTGGAGGGAGGAAAAGAAGACTGATTCCAAAAAAGGGGAAACACCTCAGGAAGACACCCTGAGGTGGGAGAAAGTGTGGCCTTTCAGGGGATGTGTATGATTCCATCCTATACCTGAATCACCCAGCATCACACATCCTGCATCATTCTACATCCTACATCCTAAATCACAAATCGGTCCCAAAAGCCAAGTGTGGTATGAAATGTATGGAGAAGCTCAGTGTCCACCAGATGTCTCATTTGGCTCAAGGAAGAACCTCTGAAACCTTCTTAGCTAGTTTTAATAGCAAGTTTGGTGCTAAGAAGGTAGCCAAGGCAATGAGAAAAACTGACACTGCTAATGCCAGCCCAGAAACAAGGAAGAGCTGACGAGTGGTGTGGAAATGACAGAGCTCAGTATTCATCATAGCCAGGAAGGGAGCCATTTGAAGCCAGTTCCACTGATCCGAGTCAAAGAACTATGACTAGAACAGAAGTCCCCAAATAGGAATACACCCCTACTAATGAGTCAGAAGGATTCAGATCTTTAAAATGTTGACCAGGACAAGGTAAAGCCCTGCAGGAAGCCATCCTTATGCTGGCACTGGCTAATTAATCAACATTCTGTGGGTACAATCTTTCAACAGTGATACACATTGCCGGGAACTTCAGGTGGCCTCAAGGAACCAAGCACAGCCTCTAGCTGACAGCCAGCAAGAAGCCAGGGCCCAGGGCACTCAGCCATACAACCGCAAGGGAATGAGTTCTGCAAACAACCTCAATGTGCTTAGAAGTGGATTCTTCACCAGTCAAGCCTCCAGATAAGAACACAGCCCAGCTGACATCCTGATTGCAGCCTTGTGAGAACCTAAACAGAGAAACCAGCTAAGTCATGCCAGAATTCCTGATTCAGGAAACTCTGAGATAACAAATACAAATTGCTCTAAGTCATTAAGTTTGTGGTAATTGGTTATGCAGCAATAGATAACTAATACTCACTCATGGCCAACATGAAGTGGTGACAGCTGAAGTCTGACGAAGTTATTGTCCTTCTGTGGAGTGCTTTTGTTGGAAAGTCAGGAATAGAAAAGCCCCAGTAAAAAACCACCTTAGTCTACACACACACACACACACACACACACACACACACACACACACACTACACGTACAAACCCTACTGCAAATCATTCTCTTTTTCATGGTGGGGAGGGGAGCAATACTTAACCCTAGATCCAGTGCTGTGGTGTTTTCTCCAGATGCTTATGGAATTGGGACAGGAGACTCATGAAGCCCAGGTAGAGTAAATCAACTCCTTGAAGCACAGTGCTTTAATTAGGAGCCAGAAGATCTGCTTGGACCCTAAACATGGGTTTTACAATTATCTCTCTTGGATTTTGTTAATTTAACCCATTGTTCTACTTTATTGCAATAATTTTGAATTCCTAGTCATTCAACCAACCTGTCCTTCTCAGATCTCTGTTATCAACAGTGTCCAACTGTGAGTTCTCAAATCATGCCTACACATACAAGATGGATTAACATGACTTCACAGCACCTCGTGCTAGGGTTGACCACAAGTTCAAGGACAGGGCTACCATGTATCCAAATACCATCTCAGGCTGTAGCCATTGGAGTACAGCATTAGAATCAAGTACAGCATTACCCCAGGTAATGGTGTTTGGCATGGTTGGACAGCATCCATTCCATTGGGCCAGTTCTAAGGAACATGTTTTTAAGGAGACATTGAAAGCTAGCGGAAGTGTGTTACAGAAATGACCCATGATGAGGGAAGGCTCATTCAAATGGAAAGTGATTGTGGGAACTTGTAAGAAACCAGGAAAAGACAGAACAGCTCTCTTGAAATACTTGAAGGCCTGCTCTTAAAGACAGAATTCTAATCAATAGAAAGAAATTACACCACCCAGGCGTGCTCCTGCCCCCAGCATTGCACCTGCTCCTCCCTTTGTCTGGTCTCCAGGAGAGTAAACAATCCTTCCTCATCTTTGATCAAATGTCACCTCTCAGTGAAGCCTTTTCTGACCACTTCAACCTCACTCCCTCCTAACCTGGCACTCCCTGTACCCTTTCCTACTTGAACACTTATCACCTGCTGACATACCGGTGTCTTGCACATATATTTGTTCACTGTCAGCCTCTCCTAAACAGAGTGCTAGTTTCACGAGGGCTGGGCTTTGACTTATTTACTGACACCTCCATTTGTTCACCAAGTGCACATGGTAGGCACTCAATCAATATTTATTGAATTGCTACGTTTGTTAATTGACTAATTAATAATATTAATTTTATTCTGCCTTTCGATGGGGTCATTGGTCATCTTCATCTCTAGACTACAGTTTCTTGAAGGCAGAGACTCTATGAAAAAACAATTTTAAATTTTCTAAATACTTAGTAAATTGATGACTGAATGAATGAATGAAGGGGTGAACTAATGAAGGAACAAACCATACAGGACCTCAAAGACAAATGGCACACTAGAAGAAGTGGGGGGTTGACCCATTAGGAAGATTTTGAATGGATGCTCAGAATTTCTTCTTGTAGCAGCATCTCAGCCTTACACTCCTACAGCTTATGCAGGAGGAGGCCCAGTTATTTATTTGCTTTTATTTATTCAATACAACTCAGAGTTTTTCATATTGAATGTCAATTCTCAAAGAAAAATTTTCTAGCAGCAAATAAGTTTGGTGAACTCTAGGCTTAACATTGTTAGACAGACTTTTTTATGGCAAAACTTACAGAAACTATGAAAATGCTAATATTCATTGTGAATGAATCACCAATATCCACAAATATTTTTTTCCATTCTTTTTTTTAACACAGACTGCTCTGCCCATGGAATAGCCATGAACACCTCCCAGTACAAGTGGTCCATAGAGTAGTGTTTGGGAAATGGCATTCCAGTTAGGTTAGAAATGAGCAATAACACCTCCTTTCCTCGTGGCCTCATTAGTTGGAAAACCCCAATGTTAACTCTTCTGCTTGCAAAAGAACTGCCGTGTAATTGATCTGCAACATAACCAGCGCCATCTTAGACAAGCTCAAGTACAAAATGGCACCGTCCACCTCCTCCCCTGCCCTCCCCTGTTCTCTTTTACAAGAAGCCTCATGGTTTTGGAGAAAATGAAACTTTCAGTGTTTCCACATGCGCAGAACTCTCCATTCCCATGACCTAACTCAATCCCCACCCCAGAATTACATCACCCAGCTCTTGGCACCAGCAAACCAATAGAAGCTCCCGCTGCCCTATGTTAGGGGCTGTCCCCCATTTTCAGGGCAGCCGGGCAGATTTCTTTCTTTAATAAAGCTTGAACAGTACCCAGCATCTCGGCTCACTTTCTTTTTTTTTTTTAATATTTTCTTTTATTTTGTCGATATACAATGTGGTTGATTATTGTGACCCATTACCGAAACCTCCCTCCCTCGTCCCTCTCCCCCCTCCCTACCAACAATGTCCTTTCTGTTTGCTTGTCGTATCAATTTCAAGGAATTGCAATTCTTATGTCTTCTTCCACCCCACCTGTTTTTTATTTTGTGTGTGTGTGTGTGTGTGTATATTTATTTATTTATTTTTAGCTCCCACAAATAAGTGAGAACATATGATATTTCTCTTTCTGTGCCTGACTTGTTTCACTTAATATAATTCTCTCTAGGTCCATCCATGTCGTTGCAAATGGCAGTATTTCATTCTTTTTT
>NW_007726168.1:253287-281778 GCF_000696425.1 Galeopterus variegatus
TAGTACCCTACTGTTTTGGTTATTATAGCTTTGTATTATAGTCTAAATTCAGGTAGTGTTATGCCACCTGCTTTATTTTTTTTTTGCTAAGTGTTGCTTTGGCTATGTGTGGTCTTGTGTTATTCCATATAAATGTCTGGGTAGTTCTTTCCATTTCTGAGAAAAATGTCATTGGAATTTTGATGGGGATTGCATTGAATTTGTATATCACTTTTGGTAGTATGGACATTTTCACTATGTTGATTCTTCCAATCCAAGAGCATGGGATATCTTTCCATCTTCTTGTATCCTCTCTAATTTCTCTCAGCAGTGGTTTGTAGTTCTCATTATAGAGATTTTTCACATCCTTGGTTAACTTAATTCCTAAGTATTTTATTTTTTTGGTGGCTATTGTAAATGGACAAGCTTTGTTGATTTCTCTTTCTGCATGTTCACTTTCACCGTGTAGAAGTGAAAAACCAGGACAATAAGATCCAGAGCATAATCATGACCTCCCAATCTATTAGGTGGTCAGGAAGGATTATTTTTAAATAATGATAATAGTGAGCTTTTCAGACATTTTCTTCTAAAACTTGAAGAGAGTCAGGAAAGTCCACCCTGAGTACAAATAGGCAAGGGGAAAGAAACCTCTCTCTCCTTCGAATGTGGGGCTCGTGTCATATGTCGGGGAACGTCCCTCTCTCAAGCTCACTCTTGTTTTTTCTCAGACGCAAGCCACAGTGAAAGTTGAGTAGAAGCTTCACACCCAGAAGACACAAGGCTGTGCCTCAAAACTGTTTGTGTCCATTCTTAGAGGCCACCCAAGTCACCCCCAACACCATGTGCTCCCCCCATGACATTGGTTACCAAGCCCTGAGTCAGAGAATGGTGGCAGAGGGGCAAAAAGTGGAAGAAAGTCTAGTAGAAGGTCTTTTCCCTTCTCACTTCTCATTTAAAAAACAACAAAATGCTAAGGTTCAATGTCACTGGACATCTTTTCTAATGTCCAGGAGGGACGTTTGTTTGCAGAGCTGTTTCACTTCCGCCATGTGGCCACCACTCTGCTTCTGGGAGGGGTAGAAATATCCAAGTCTGCCGTTGGGAAAGGGAAGCTTGGCTGAGGTTTTCTGTCAAAAGCTTTCATCAAAATAGCACCTTCAAGTTACATAAGCACACATATGTAGAGAGAGTTTGGGGAAAATGTAAACCGACATGCTTGCTGTGTTTTGGCAGCAAGTCTGAAGTCCTTCCGGGGTAAGGGCTCTTCATATGCAAAGGTACGCAGGAGGCAGTCCCCTTTGGCTGGGTTGCAGAAGGGGACTCGAGGAAGTAGGAAAGGCAGGCTGAATCCGAACCGGGAGACATTAGCTATTAGGCTAAGAACTTTGACTCTGTAAACTTCGGTTTCTTTCTGTCTCCTCTCACCCTTTCTACATTTTTGACAATGTGCATAGATTGGTTTTGTATTTAGGGAGAAAAGAAAGCAAGTTTAACAAAAAATTAGGAGCACAAACATCTCTTTTCTGTAAGAATAAAATAATATTTTATTTTTCCTCCATGCCTCCTCCCAGACCCCAAAGCACTGAAAGGAAAAAAGGAACCTGGAAAAGAAGGAGGAGGTGGGAAGGAGATGCTTCCATGTCAGGTCCCCCAGAGCAGCGCCTGGGTGGTGCTAGGGATTGGTAGGGACAGGCAGGAGGGGAAAGATGGGAGCTGGGTGTGAGATTAAGGTGTTAAACTGAACTTTTCAGTAGAGAAAGACTGGAATGCTATCTATATATAGGATCTTCCCAAGAAGCTGTTGAAGGATAAGAAATGGTGAATCAACACAGGAATCCAGTGACCGAAAAACCACATCAAATCACAATTTACCCCTGAATAGTACGATGCCACTTCCTGTGCAGAGTGAGAACCTCACAGCAGTAAAACCCCTTCCTCTCTGCTGTCCCTGTGCTGGCCTGGGCATTCGTTCTACGTTTCCACGTGCTGTGAACAGTTGCATTGCTACTGTCGCCGCTCTAGACAGTCAATTATCTCTTAGATAGATTAAAAGTAAGAAAAAAAATTAACTTTACCTTTACTTTTATCATTTCTGCACTTTTCATTTCCTCGTGTAGATCCACGCTTCTATCCAGTTTCCTAATCCTTCTGCCGGAAAATTTCCCTTTAACATTTCTTTTAGTGCCGGTCTCCTTGTAATGAATTCTCTCGGTTTTTGTTTTTTGAAAGAGTTTTCTGTCTTCATTTTTGAAAGATATTTTCCTGGGTACAGAATTCTAGGTTGGCAGGTTTGGGTTTTTAATTTTTTTTTCTTTCAACACTTTATATATGTTGCCTTATTATCTTCTGGCTTTCTTATATTCTGGAGAGAAGTCTGCAGTCATTTTTACCATTCTTTTTATAAAACGTGTTTCCCCCCTGTGGGCTGCCTTCAGTGTTTTCTCTCTGTTTGGTGGTTTTCGGCAGTTTGCATATGTCGAGTCCAGGTGTGGTTTTTTGTTTTGCTTTGCTTGTCACTTATCCCACTTGGTATTTTCTGAGCCTCCCAGATACGTAGATCAGGTCTTGACTATTTTTGGAAAATCCTCAGCTGTTATCTCTTTACATATTGCTTGTTACTAACCTTTTCTCTCTTCTCTCTCTGAGATTTCAATTCCACACACGTTCTCTTCTGTTTGATTTTTTTCCCCTCTGTGTTTCGGTTAGGATTAAGTTTTATTAACTTTATCTTCAGGTGTACTGGAGTTTTTCTCAGCTATATCAGGCTGTCTGATGAACCTGTCAAATGCGATTTTTATCTCTGTTACCATGAGTTCATTTTTTTGTTTTAATTTCATTCTGTCTCACAGTTTTCATCTTGGTGCTGAAATACCACATTTGTTTATGTATATTGTACACCTTTTCCATTAGAACATTTATGTGTTAATTGTAGTTATTTTAAATTCCCTCTCTGATAGTTCCAACTTCTATAGTTATCTCTCAGTCCGGCTTTACTGATTGTCAGACTCTTGACAGTAAGTTCATTTTTCTTGCCTTTTTATGCATTTTGCAATTTTTGGTTGAAAGTTAAATATCATAGTTAGGTCCATAAAGGCTAAGGTAAATCTGACATATGCCCAGAAATAGGGATTCCTCTTCTTCTAGGCCTTTGCTGTGGGATTCTGAGTCAAGCTAGTCAAGAGTTGAACTGGGTTTGGGTTTTCGTGTCGCTGTGGCTAGCCCAGGAGCACCAGCAGCTTCGAGTTCCTCTGGGATTACCTTACCTCGGGTGTAGCTGGGTCACCTGAGAGTCCTTCTCAGTGTCCGGCCCCGTCCTCAGTGTGGGGCTTCTCCTGTGGATGTGTGCTGCAGAGCATGACCCTTCTTCCCTGTCCCTCCCCCAGCAGAGGCGACTATTATTTGCCAGCCATGACTGTGAGCCTGGTAGAGGTTACACGCTCATTCTTTGTTGCCTTGGCTCATCCTTGGTCTTAGGCAGGCCCTGGGAGTGGGGGCACGTGGATTCTGCATTCCTGCCCTTGCCTCGCCCCCTGCCAGAGAAGACCCCTTATGTTCTGGGTCCAGGATGATTTCCTGTCCTTCTCTCAGGAGTGGGCTTTTTTCCCCCATCTCTTTCCTCCAGAGAAAATTGCTCTTCCCCTGCACCCTAGCGGGCAACAGGGCTTGCTCCTTTTCCCCCAGCAGCTGAAGGCTCTCGTTTCCTCTGTGAGACGATCCTGGGGGAAGCTTTGGGCCTTTCCCCTAGTGGCAGCTGCTCCTCTCCCCCAGGCCTACTTACATCATTAGGGAGGTTTTCTCCTTTATTCCACCCCCCAGTCTTCCTCGCAAGCAAGTGGTGAGGTCTGTGGAGAGGAACTGTGCACGGGTGGGAATGCCCCTGTGCCCACAGCTCCCAGGGAGTCGATACTCTCAGGACAGCCACACTCAGACTCTGACAACGGTGAGAGGTGTCGGCTGAGATCTTCTTTCCTGCTTGCGTGTCTGCCCCACATGTGTTGGTCCCGTCTTCCTCCCCCACCCTAATTCACATAAGCCCATGCCCCCTTTTCTCTTCCTGGAGCCCTGTGTCCTTCCTAAGATTTCGGGCAGATTATTTGCCTTTTGACCGCAGCACTCTGATGGGTTCAGGAAAAGCTACAGTTTTGCAGATTTTCTTGTCATTAGGGTGAGAACACTGCTCTTTCAACAGTTCCACATCCTAAGCAGAGTCCGGAAGTTCCCCCATCTTTTTCAGGGAAAAAATATAGGTTTATTAAAAGGATCCAATGTAATACATTTCTGTGAGTGCCCTCTGAGTTTATTTTGTTTTGCTTTGTTTTTTATAAATGTGACAGCAGTTGGGAGCTGACTGGCTTGTTTTGCATGATGCCTTTACATACCTCAGACAAAAGTGTAGTGCTTGGCAATTTACAAAAGGCCTTCTTATCTACTTGACTTTCACAACTACCTGAGACTTGTACATTTTCTTCACAGTCACACGCCTGTGAGTGGCAGACCTAAGATGTTAACCTAGCTCTCTGAGTTCAAATCCAACGATTATTTTCTCTATAACATGCTTATCCTTGTAACAATCCTATGAGTTATAGGAATCAGATGCTACCTTTCCTATGTTATTTTAATTACAAAGAAACTTGGGTTTAAAGCAGTTAGGGTGCTTGCTCAAAGAACAGAACTGAGCCTCTCTGTTCAAGGCTGGTTCTTAGAACTCACTCGTCAATCCGTAACGTATTGTGTACCCCGTACCAAGCACTGTATTCGATTCAGAATTAATATCCGTTGAAGCCCAGCCTTAAGCTGCATGTATGCTAGACTCTTCTGTTGTCAACCCATTTAATTCTTAAAACAGCAAATCAAAACAGCAATGCAACATCACTTCCCACCTACCTAGCTGCCGAAGATGGACCAGCACTGGTGATTATTTAGGAGAAGACATTCCCATACTAAGTAGCATCGTGTTTAAGATGCCCCCTTGCTAATTTGGTCAGGCTGTTCTTGGCATATCTACGTGTTGTTTTATTGTTGTTGTTGTTTTTGTTTGTTTTTAAAAGCAATTATGCAATTATGCAAAACAGTTATGCAGTGTGTCATGCTGGTGGCAGGAGAGTGGTGTGGGCAGTTTTGGGATCTGACTGAGAGGACGTTGCCTTGGTAATATATTTAGTTGGGGTTTAATGGATATATTTATCTGGTTTGTGTTTACTTGTGTACATAGTTAGGGTATTTCTAGCCATCTCAGAGTAGCAATGGCTGCCAGGAATAATCCTACCCCCAACTCCAGGACTCACCTGACATATTGGCCAGGTGTTCACTTTGTGACATGAAAATATTCTTCCATTCCTAGCAGCACAAGCATGTGGGTAGAAGAGGAAACACAAGTTCAAAGTAAGAAGCCGGTAGGTACTCTATGGAAAACGCTTCTGATCATTACATGTATAAAATTATAAGATGAGGGTTCAGTGTTTCTGGATGCCTAGCTAAAGTGGAAGTTCTCTCTCACGAGGAATACACCCCATAATGCTGCACATACAGCTATCAATGGGCCATATTTTTGTCTTTATCCATGCAAGTTGGATCAATTGAACTTAGAATTTCTGTGTAAGCATGCACTCACCTGCAGCAGTAATACAAACACTAGGCTCCTCTGTATATAAGGATGCATATTTTACGCACCCCAATTTTTGGATCATGTTTTCACATATTTGACACATCTTGTCCTTACAAAGTCTGATGGTTGTAGATGAAACAGCATGCAAAACCGCTACCCACACAGCAAAATGTCCTAAAGAAACAAGGTTTCCTTTAAAACATAATATTTTTCTGTAATAAGTGTTTATGGTATGAGAACTCAGTTACAAAATTATGTATAATCAAAAATCTATTGCTCTTTCTTTACTCTTTTTAAATAAATATTCAATTCCGTACCTGACTTTATGTTCATAATTTTGTATTCTTCTTCTTAATGAGACTCTTCAATATTGTATCAGCTCAGACTCCACAAAATCTAGAGCTACTCCTGAATGAAGTCATGGAGAGAGAAAATATTTGTGTTTAAACTTTTTATTTTGAATTAATTTTAGACATAAAGCAAAGTTGTGAAAGTTGTATACAACCATAGTTTAATCAAGAATGACAAATTAACAGTGCTAGGATAGTATTAACTAAGCTGCAGTCCTAATTAGATTCCAACCAATTGTTCCACTAAAGTCCTTTTTCTGTTCCAAGATTCTACCCAGGAGTCCACGTTGCATTTAGTTAGCTCTCATTGTCTCCTCCAGTTTGTAACAATTCCTGAGTCTTTTATGACCTTGACATTTTTGGAGAATATTGATCAGTTATTCCGTAGAACATTCCTCAGTTTAGGTTGGGCAAATGTTTTCTCAAGATTGGAGTAAGGTTGTCTATTTTTAGCAACGATGTGGCAAAAATGACTTTACATCCTTTCTGTGCATCTTGTCAACGGGTTTGAGATGCTGATATGTGTTATTTTTTTTTTTTTCCTTTTTTGTCTTTTTTACTGACCGGTAACAGGATCGCAACCCTCGGTGTCGCACCCGTACCGGGGACCGGCAACGGGATCGCAACCCTCGGGAACCGGTCTCCACATGGGATCCGAACCCTCGGCGGGAGCGCCGCCGCGCTCCTAAGCGGCGCACTCTCCAGTGCACCACCGGGCCGGCCCCTGATATGTGTTATTGATTGTGGTATTTACCTTGATCGCTCTGTTACATTGGTGTCTGCTATCTTTCTCCACTGTAAAGTTACTATCTTTCTCTCCTTGGAAGTTGATTAGAATCTTGGGGGAGATACTTTGAGACTATGAAAACCCTGTTACTCCTCAAATTTTCTCCTAGTAACCTTAGCATTGGTGGATCTTACCTGCAACAATTATTGCTGAAGTGTTTGTTTAATGGTTATTTTCTATTTTCCTCTTTATTTAGTAGTCAAAATTCTATTTCTCCCCTATTTATGTACCTATTTATTTATTTATGTACTTATTTATTTATGTATGTATTTTCACCAGTATGAACTCATGATAGCTTTTCATTTTATTCTGTATATTAAAATTCAATATTATCATCATTTACTTTGTTGCTCAAATGTTTCAGTTCTCACTACTCTCAGCTCCTTTGGGTTGACTCCTGTTTTCTTCAACAAGCTCCCATCTTTTCTTGAGTATTTCCTTACTTTCTGGCACCACAAGACGTTCCAGGCTCACCTTGTATTTTCCCTGCCCTGGAACCATTGTCCCTGTTTCCTTGTATTGGTGAATGGTGTTTAGAGACCAACATAGGTGCACTGGGTGTGTTTATTGTGACTGGGATGTCATTGCTTCTAGGCTCTCTCAGCAGAGAGAGCTAGGAAGTATATGTACGTATACTAATCCACGCGTACACACACATCTATATTTCTCTCTCTGTCCTCTATCTCTATAAAATCATGAGTTTATTCTGATACCTCAGATTTTAATTCAACACTACAGGGCTTATTTAGCCTTCTTCTAGGTGAGCACACAGGGAACACTACCAGTGTTATGAAAATAACATGACAGCTGTAGAAGTTACCGGAAACCTTCAACATCCCAAATCTGTAAGGCCTGTCCTCACTAACGCCTCAATTGACCTACATCTTTCCATCCTCCAGAAATGCCCAGCCCATCCTGAAGCTCTGGCACCTCACGGTTGCCCCTCACAGGTACACCTCACTTGAGCTTCTCCTAAAGTACTGGAGCTTCAGACAGACACAGGGCTCAGGCTCAGCTGGAAACAAATAGACCACCTTCGCCCTTTGTTTTCATTGTAGAGCAAAGGACACAAAACAGAATTAAAGTGATCTCATTACAATTGCCAATTCTCCAAATGTTATGACTGACAAAGATTCAGATAAATTAAGATGTTTGTATCACCCTGAATTTTATTTTTAAAATTACATTTTTTGTAGACATAGGAGCCCTACCAATCCACAGTCACTAATTGCATTTCAGTTGGAAGAGTTGCGTGTAATTTGAATTAACACTTAATAAGGGCAAGTGGAAACCCCAGGGTTTAGATGCTCACATGAGGCCTTCCACTTGCAAACTAACACAAGACTTATCAATCACGTCCCCAAAATAGTGCTAAAACTCTAAAGCCAGACAGCTCCTCCTTAATAATAAAAACAACAGTATTTGGAAGCTTCTCCATTGCTACACTGATTTTCATGAGAGGACTTTTTCCTAAACACTCTGGTTCCTTGTCCTATCCCTTAATTTTCCCTAGGGAGCTGGGATCAATGAGCTGACTGGGAAGTCAGGGAAAGAGGTCAAGCACGCATAGCTCAGCCTTACCCCTTCCTGCCTGCAAATGCCAAGTCCTGGTCTGTACCTTCCACTCCAGGCTGTCTAGGTTGCTGTTCTCTGTCTTTGCCTGTGGTTGGGCAGGTAGGTCTAATTCTAAGCCTCGTGCTCCTGCACATCCAAGCCATGATCCTAGTAGAGGAGACCTTTTTGGATTGCAAAAGATGTAGGTCAATTGAGGCTTTAGTGAGGACAGGCCTTACAGATTTGGGATGTTGAAGGTTTCCAGTAACTTCTACAGCTGTCAGGCAGATTTTAGACAGTCCAAGTGAAATATGACCTTGACAAGTCACTGCAACTTTGGGTAGTTTTATTTTTAAACAAGAAGAGCAGCAGGCCCTGACCTTGACCAAATACAGGCTACCCACACCTTTGCAAATGTCCCCAGGCTATGACAGCCTAAGCAATCTTGGGTGGGTGGTACAAGAAGCAAAGAAGCTGCACAGACTGTGGCCTTAGCAAAGGCATGTGCCTCAGAGACCAAGCAGATGCATTAGCCAAACTTGAGCTCTGTGGATGGCCTTGGTGTGCCGGCTGCTGTGACTTGACCTTGAGCTATGCTATACGGACACATTGAAACATGCACAGCGGTGCTGCAGGTGAAGCTAAGGCCAGAGAGGTCCTCCTTGACCTTGGTGCACAGAATATTTTCTGCTTTTAAACTGGGAGGCAGCTGAGTTTCATACTCGTTGCAGAGAGATAGTTCTAGCTTTGCAATGTGGGTGCTGAGCCTGGAGAGGTGGACAAGAACAGACCGGTTGCCCAATTCTATTCTGTGTGCACGGCTAAGGAGGACACTGAAGGGACTAAGCTGCGTCACGGGGTTCCCCCACACGGTCTCACGTTGGCACTGCATCTGTTCATTACAAAAGTTCTTGTCTTGGCTTTAGACTTCAGAGACCCAAACCGGCTCACTCTCAGGAGATGGTGAATTTTTAGTAATAAACAAATAAAAAGAACAGAGGTCTCTGTTTAAACAACAACAACAACAACAAAATAGTGCTGCCATTTGGTGTTAAGGTAGAGAAAGAACTTTGTAAAATTGTTGCCAATCCCAAAGTGAGAAAGGCCTATTCCTGTTACATGTTGTCTCTAGGAATCATATTTGCTCAGAAAATTAAGAAAAAATCAGAGTGACATTTAAGAAAAAAAAAACTTTAGGTTTCAAGTCGGAATAGCAGCCTTGGAAAAATAAAAATAAAATAAGGCAGACTGGGAGAATTCAACTGGAAAAAGAGAGATTTTTTTTTTTTTTTATGAGATAGAAAAAAGACTGGGATTTTAGCAGACATCGAAAACAGCATTGAAGGAAAAATAAGATCTAAGGTCCAGGAAAGACAAATAGAAACAGGAGAAAAATTGCAGGCAGGTATAAGGCTCTTACAGGGGAAATAAATAAGGAAGATGCTGTCGTTAACAACATGATCCATTGCTGATGCATTAGAAACAGAGATGGTGTCTGATGAAATCTAACAGATCTGCGCTCTCAGAAGCTGTGCTGGGAGGACCTCCTTTCCTCGGGGTGCTGTGGGGGGACCACTTGGAGCATCTGAAGAAGAGCATCTGGGAAGCTGCCAATGATGGTTGGACAGATGTTCCAAGTGTTTACAGAAGATCTGAACAGATTCGAAAAAAGGCCACCAAGATGAGTACAAAACACTCAAAGCAGCATCCTTAGGTGAATTTCAAGGTGACACAGTAAGTGTGGTATGAGCACTTCCTGCACCCTGGGAGAACAAGCCTCAGGAGCAAGGACTCTGCGAGGAGGTACAGCCACGATGTCCTGAGCCCAGGAGGGCAGTGACAGATCAAGCCCAGGCCCCGCTTCAATACGCATCTCATGGGAGGACATCGCCTGGGTGGAATTAACCAAGTCAGGAAGGGCGTTAGAAGGAGATGAGCACTTTTCAAACAGTGGATGGTTGTAACAGACCGAGAACATTTCTATTTCATTTTTCTCACTATGGCAGCTTCACAAGGCAGAATATGGAGGCATATGCCAGAAAAACAAAAGCCACAAGGACATAGAAGGAGGGAAAGCGCTCAGACCAGGTAAATGGGGCTAATCCTACACGTATGAAACAAGGAAACGGAGCAACTTAGAAAGTAGCTTAAACTGCTAGAAATTCAAGGGACCCTCCTGAAGTGCTAAGACAGCCGTGGGAAACCCATCCCAGCCAAGCACGTGGAGGCCAGGCCCCAGAACGCTGCACGGAGCACGCACAGAGCATGGACTCAAAGGGAAAAGGCAAAATCCAAGGTTTCCTGATGCAAAATGGGAAAAAGAGTCATGTCAAATAAGGCCCGGGAATAGGTCTTTACCAACTGTGAATGCGTAAGCTTTGCAAGAAGACAGGAACATCTCAGATGCGCAGGTGGATTCTGCCCCAGATGAGGCGAACACGGTATCATCACCGTGTCTCAGTGCACGTGTTCTCCCACTTGAGTTTAATTCAGAGGTCAAGGCCTTGAGCCAGCTGCCATGGACTGATGGGAATCCTTGGGTGTCGCCATCTCCACCCCTGACCAAGACACCCCTGGGCAGCTGCAAGGCTGGCCCTAGATTGCTTCCCTAAGGTGGTGGGTATGACCCGGGTGCTTTGTTATTCCTGTCTTTTCAACTCTTGGACTCCTTAAAAGAGGCACCTGAGGGACTCACTCAAATTCCTCAGGTCTAAATCAATTTCTCAGCCGTGGCTGCAGATTAGAATCACCCAAGTAGCCCTGAAAATGTGTTGACGTCCGGGCCTCGCCCCAGAGACGCTGACTCAGCAGGTGTGGGTTACAGCCTGGGCGCAGGAAGTCATGAATGCTCCCCAAGTGCACCAAATATCCCCAAGGCGATAATTCATGTCTACCCAGGAGCTCTGAATGTGACCTTATTTGGAAATAAGGTCTCTGCAGATGTAGTTAGTTAAGGACTGAGTGAGAGCATAATGAATCTGGGTGGGTCCTAAATCCAATGAGTGTCCCTATAAGAGACAGGAAAGAACACGAAGAGACACCAAGAAGGCAATGATGTGAATACGGAGGCAGAGATTGGAGTGATGTGTCTACAAGCCAAGGAATGCCTAGGGCTGCCAGCAGCCACCAGAAGCTAGGAGAAAAGCCTGGCACGGTTTCTCTCTCAGAGCCTCCATGGCAGCCCCAGGAAACTGATACACCAAGTAGCTGTGGCCAACGCTGGGCACCTTGCCCCTTCTGGTAGACAAGAGCGTGACTGCTTGAAGAAGCCTCAGCCCACCCATACATCCCACCTGAGCTGGAGGTGAATTAGTAACTGGGAAGCTTGATGTTTGATCTTTAATTTCTTTGACTTTAAACTCACAAGGGCAAAAATATCTTAATTCAAACTTTGATTCCCTTGGACTTTCACTTCTTTGAACTTTAACTGGCAAGGGGACTTAATGTTCTGGTTTTATTTCATCCTCAGGAATGTAATGAAGAGAGGGTGTGTATTCAAATACGAGGCAACTTATTACTGCCTCTTGATTTTTGGTGTACTTTTAGGATACCATTTGGTCACGTGCAGAACTTCTGATAAGTGACACCAAAACAACATGGCTACATGTAATTTGAGATGGGAAACGGGACAAAGTGAGCGTTTGGCCTTGGGGAAAAAGTGACCCTGAGTTGACTTAACTCGTGTAGTGTTCCGAGTGATTTCAGAGCACTTCAGGAGCAGAACCTGTACTGCTCTCTACGTTCCTAAGAAAATCCATAAAAGCCCAGGGCCTGGAATTAGGCAGCATCGTATGAAAGTAGAAATACACCTGCCCTGAGAAACTGTCGTTCTCCTTCTCAGAGAGGTGGGCTTGCCCTTGGTCAGCCCTTGGCTTGGCAGGGAAGCCCAGTGGGTAAAGACAGCAGAAACCTGGTTAGCATGGAAAGCACCCCTCCAACTTTCTCTAGGAGAGAGTCTCCCAGAACACTCCAGGCCCCCGTCCCCGTCCCCCAGCACCCCCCAGCAGTGGAGCAAGCTCTCTGCAGGTGAAAGCAGCAGTCCTCGCCCCGCTGCCTGACGCTACCCTATCAAAAGTCCACGCACCTGTGACCTCCGTGCCCTTCTGTCTCCACTCAGACCAGTGCGAGGCAGGGACAGGGTACAGTGCATCAGCTGGGTACAGACCAAACTCTCCCTCTGAGGCCTGTGCAAGTCTAGACCGTGGGCAGGGAGCTCGCAGGCCATTCCTTGAACCCAGACTTGACGGTAGTAAAGGTGACATTGACGTCTTTGTCTGCTGATTATTTTGACTTAGTGTATCCTTGTTCAGAGATCAGGTGGGGAGGGGAGTGCTGTTTATTGACCCTGAAAGCCAGTGCTGCAGAGCCTTATTGAGGACTGGCTCTGTGCTGGGCTCTGTGCCAGGGAAATTACAGGCTGTGCAGTGCTGAATCTTCACTACTGCCTGGGAGGCAGGCAGTCCATCACAGCCATTTCACAGATGAGCACACTGAGGCACAGACAGGCTAAGTGGTATTAAACCGACTGTGTGTGGAGGACCTGAGATTCGAACCCAAGTAGTCTAACCCCCAAACTCTAGAGCTAATAAAAGAAAAACATATCTATCTAGACAGCACCAAAACCATTTTTTGGCAACATGTATCATATATATTTATACTATATACTAGATACTCGTATATATGATATGAGTATATAGGTACTCACAAGTCTTTTGATACATGTAAATCATATGTAGTAAATATGCATGTATATATATATGTATGTATTTGTGTATTTGGCAATTTCACTTACAATAATTAATTCCAAGAAACAAAGAGCTGCATAATCAAATAGGTACAAGGCTGTTCAATGCAGCTTCGCTACAACAAAAATGTAAACAACAATAGCTGATTAATTAAATGTATTACAACAGAGTCATACAATAGTAAAAGTATTTTTCTAAGGTATACAAGTAAGAAAGATGGAAGAAGAAACAACAGCAGTAAGATTTGGAAGCTGGAAAGCAGACTGAGGAGTGGTAATGACGCAGCGGAACTAAGAAACTTTGAAAGGCAGAGAGAAGGCTCAGATCCAAGGTGCAGAAACCCCAGAAAGGAATCTGGGATGGGGGCACCGGGACCTCTAGAAGCGGGGCGAGTGAGGGCAGAGCGTAGAGAGCTAAACCGAGGAGAACTGGGTGACAGTTCATTCATCCTCCACTCAGCTGGGAAAAGGCTTTCCCCACCCCTGAAAAGCCTGACATGGGCTGCAGGACCTCAGCTCCAGACAGAACGCTAGGGGCTTCTCCTCTGAAAAAGGCCTAAGGACATCAAAATCAGCACTTCCAACTCAACAGCCCACCCTTGGAAGAGCTAAGAGGGAGAGATTGGCCAAGTCAGAAGATGGGGACTGAGTTACGTGAAAAAGAGGAAAGAAAAGATGACACTAGAGGGAAGGCTGCTCACCTGTGTGTGGCTCCTGAGTTACACCTGCTGCCCTGGTCACCAACACTGGCCAGTCCGAAGTTCTCAAACTCGGATGGAGAGGACAGAACAGATGGAATGTTCCATAAACACTGGTGGAAATTACACCCTCTCTGGGGACACAGCTCAGAGTCACGCTGCTGGCAGTGAAGATAAGCGCGAAGCCGTTGGTCTGCGAGCGCGGGAAACAGGATGGGTGTTGGTGACAAAGGACCACAATTAAAGTACCAGAATTCAGAAGGAACGTGGCAAGTGTGTGCTTTTACAAGGATATTCGTTTCAGATCTCAGAATGAAATGAAAGCAGCAAGGGGACAAGTATCATAACTCAGTTTGACCAAAGACCAATGGTCAGAAAGAATTCGAAATGTGGAGAAGAGATTTTTAAAAGATCTTACTAGTTCATTTACTAACTCTGACCACCTACACTTTTTTTTATGCATCAGTTTAGGGTTCGTGCAACCAAGTGAAGAACTCTGATTACAGTCATCAGTCTGCCATTAGTCACGGCACTGTGGAAGATGTGGACTGGGCTACCTAAATGTCAGCAGGACTCCAGAGACCTTCCCCATGACCCTCACAGTAAATATTCAAACAGCAGAAGCCAGGGTTGGAAGATGTTGTGAGCTGAATTGTGTCCACCAAATAAAAAGGTCGGAGTCCTAATCCTTAGTATGTGTGAATATGACTTTAATTGGAAATAGGGTCTTTGCAGATATGATTAAGATGTCACTTAAGATGATGTCATACTGGATTAGGGTGGACCTTTAATCCAATATGGCTGGTGTCCTTATAAGAAGGAGAGAAGAGACACAGAGACAGACAGGGAGGATGCCATGTGTCAACAGAAGCAGAGATCGGATCACAGACCGAGGAACACCGAGGATTGCTCACAAAGCTAACAGAGAGGCATGGAACAGTTTCAACCTCTGAGTCCCCAAGAAGGAACCAACACTGCTGACCTTTAATTTTGGATGTCTGACCTCCATCACTCTGGGAGAATGAATTTCTGTTGTTTTAAGCCACCCAGTTTGTGGTACCCATTTTGTGTCCAGCAGCCCAAGGACATCCCAGAACCGGGATAAGACCCACACCCCCTGACTCTTTTCCCTCGACCTGCCTCTCCTGATTTAGGAGCTTGTTATCAAGACTTCCCAAGGGATGTGAGTCAAACAAAAGCATCGCCCCACTGGAGAGAAAATGCTGAAGCATGTGGATTCAGAGAATGGAGAGTAAATGGAGCCCTGCTCAGGTGCCCCAGCATCGGCACGGTGGCCAGGTGGGCTCTGGCTGCAGACGTGTATTACTGGAACTTCAACACGAGACCAAAGGCCTCCAGCCTGATTTCCAAAATGCAGTGTTGGCAGAGGGAAATTATCCTTTGTGTTTCACTTGTGAGGAAAATTCCTCTTTTCACAGCAATTGAAAATGAACCTGGAATTGGATGATACCTATTTCCCAAAGCCCCACTTCGGACTCTCAACTGTGCTCTACTGTTTTTCACTAAAGGACAATTAGGCACTAAATAGCCACAGGTCTGTGGAATCTGTACAAGGAAACTACTCACAGTGGAGCACAAATTGGGTCTTATTTAAATTTCTTATTAATTAGATGCCCCTCATCTGGATGCTGCACCACTCCCACCTGTTCCCCTGGGAAGACCTGTGGCTGTGCTAAGCATCACAGCTGTCTCTGTTGCCTCTACCTGGATTCCATGGGCTGGCTCTGCCCACTGCAGCTGCAGCCAGGTAGGATTCCTGCTGCCACATGCTGGCTGTACACAGGGAGCTGTAAGGGGTGCTTCTGCCAGAGAGGGGAAACCCTCCCAGCAGCACCCCAAACTGAAAGAAAGAACTTTAATCTGGGTCTGAATACCTGCCAGCTATTTTCTAAATTTAAATTTCTCTTTTATTTTACTAACTGTTGTCCTAGTATTTTGTTCTAAAATAATCTCAGAAGCTCTGGGAGAAGACTTGGATGGGTTAAAAGGATGAGAGGGATCAGGGAAAAGGAATTAGAGAAGATTCGAAGGCAGGTGTATTCTTTGAGTGGAAGGAGACGCTATCTGCCACACACAGATGACTTGCTTCTCTGTTGTCTAAAAATTCCAGGAAAGGGCCATTCCTGAGGATGCTTGGAAATCAGTCACTTCAAGGTCTAAAGTAGAGCTTCAAGACACATCCCCATGGGATGTATCCTGAGGTGACCAAGAAGGCTCTGCAGTCCTCACATGCACTACCATAAGCAGCTATCTAGGCGAAGACTAGTGCATACTGGAGGTACTTGGCAGGCACACAGAACAGTCAAACTGCAGCAGGGAGGATGTGCTAAAGTGTTTTCCCACTACTCCCACTTCAAACCCCCAAGTCTCCAAGAGAACCTTCCTTAGAGATTGGTGGCTTCTGTGCTTACTCACACCTGAGCAGTGGCTGAGCTGGGGAAAGTCAGGGCCATCCTGATGCACTGGAATGGATGAGTTGGGAGGCCTGGGAAAACTGGAACCTGCTCCCCTCTGGAGGACTCTGATGCTGAGGGCAGAGATGGGGACCGGTGATGGCAGGGCTAGGAGAGAGGGCAGCTCTACAGTTGCACAGACCCCCAACATGTGGTGTGGTACGAATGCATGAGGTTTTGGGGGGCCAAGTGGATGCTGAATAGATAGTCTGACCAGAGTTGACATTATGGGAACCCATCCAAGAGGTAGCCTGGGAGGGACATGGGGACCTCAGCTATCAGCTGGGGTGGGAGCTAAGGAAAGCCGCAATAAGTCAGCGAAAAACAGGCCCTCGTAAGAGAAGACACCTTGAGTGCAACAGAGGAGCCAGCATTTGGACACCTGGTGTTGCTAAGAGCTGTGAGAGCCAGGGGAGAACTACAAAGAACACCTGTAAAGTGGAAGGACTTTTGCTCTTTTCTGCTAGTCCCTCCTCCCCCTGCTCTGACTCTGGAAGGGGAAAGAAGTGGCAGAGCAGATGTACCCTCTCCACTGAGAGCAGCCTGAGCTGCAGGAGTGGGGCAAACCCTGGTTATGGGATGGAAGTTCTGCTAAGAGGCTGGCCTGGATCATTGACCCCTGGGGAGGTAATCGGTGTTACCTAATAAGGGTGGACAGCTGAGGTGACCAGACAGCTGTGGCTCTGCCCAGAGGCATCCTCGAGAGCAGGGAAGTGAGATGCGGGGGGCAGGATTGAGACGATGAGAAACAAGACAGTTCCTGAAGAGTACCAGTTACAAAGCTAGGAAATCAAATTTCTTAGGAGACAGAGAGATGACTTAACACCCCCAGCTATTGGTCTCTTCTCCAGCGTGATACCAGAAATTCCATAGCAATTTGTTTTTATTGTTATTATTATTATAAAGCCAGAGATATCTCCCCTTTGAACATGCAGATCATTCCAGAAAGGTCCCCCCTAAGGCTTTCACATGAGAAGGAGTTGACTCGATTCTTTCCTGTGAGGAGGGGCGGGCAGATGTGGAAAGCTCAGAATGGGCGACGAACAACTGCTGTTTGGGATGGGAGGGCTGAAGGTGCTGAAGGGGCCCTCACCCTGTCCGCATTTGCCTGGAGCTGGAAAATATGCATGCATGCGTGCGTGCGTGTGCGTGTGTGAAATCACACATGTCAATCCTTCAATGGTTTTTATGTTCTCTGCCATTATTGTTAGTTTAGGTTAAATATTAAGATCAAAAATAAAATGGGAGGTAACAAGGAATGAATTGCCATCTTCTCTGCTAAGGTTAACAGATAGATGCTTCTGTTAAGTCATCCTAATACTCTGAGATTCTGTAACTAGAGAAGCTCTCTAAAAGCTCTTTGCAGGTATAAAGTTTCCATATAATCAATGGAGCCAAGTGGAGTGTCCAGAAATAGACTCAAATACACACGGGAACTGAGCATATGATAATGGTGATGTCTCAAATCTAAGGGAAAAGATAGGTCCAGTAGATGACACTGGGACAACTGGTTGAGCATTTGAGAGGAGAGAAGTGACCCTTACTATGATCGCAACACTAAAATAAACTCTAGATGTGTGCTTTGCAATAACATAGCCACCAGTCACATGCAGCTACTTAAACTTAAGTTAATTAAATTTAAATAAAAGTAAAACCTCACTTATTCAGTTGCATTAGCCACAGTTTAAGGGCTCAAGAGTCACATATTAGACAACACAGAATATTTGCATCATCACAGAAAATTCTACTAATGAAGCTATTCTAAATGGCTCAGATGTTTAAATGTAAAAACTTACCTTATTAAAGCACTAGAAGAAAAACAGACACAAATTTTAAAATCTTGGCATGGAAGAAATGTCTAAAAATAACTCAAGCACCTAGAAACTAGAGAAAAATTGTTCCAATTGCTAAATTAAATTTTCAAATCTTTGTAGGAAAAATAATCTAATAAAATTTCAAATATCGAAAAACCAGGGAAGATTTACAACCTACAAGCAGATAAAGTACTAATTTTCTTAATAATTATAAGAGAAGGACAAATCACAACAGAAAAATGTGTCAAGGGCTAGGCATTTTATGGAACCAAAGATAAAAATGTCCAACAAATGTACTAACAGATGTTTAAGTTCACTCATAATTAAGGAAATGCAAATTAATAATGATGGTAGCATCATTAAATAATGGAAGATGTCACTTTCCAACCATCATTGGCAAAGTTTAAAAATTTGCATACATCATTAGCTAAAATATGGAGAACCTAGTAGGTTCACACATTGTTGGTAGAATAAACTGGAGCAACCTCTTTGGAGACATCGTTAAGAATTTACAAATATACTTGCAAATGTGCACAAAGCGCACAAAATGGTCAGTTGCAGCATAATTTGTTACAGCAAAACAAAGGGGAAAAACCTGAAACGTCTATTAAGTAGTCTATTTAAACAAATTGTGCTACAGTTGTACAGTAAGATGCTAGCACCGTTAAAAATATGTGTGTTCATGGGTGGAACTAGAGACCATCGTGTTAAGTGAGGTGAGTCACGCACAGGAAGACAAATACTGCATGATACCTCTCATATGTGGGATCTTTAATAAATAAATAAATAAATAAATAAATAAATAAATAAATAAATAAATAAAAAGTGGTTCTCGTAGAAGTAGAGAGTAGAATAATAGTTACTTGAGGCCCGGAGAGGAGGGGGGTTGGGGGGAGAAGGAGTGGATTAATGGGTACAAAACTACGCTATCTACCCTAAGTGAATCAATGTACAGTACATGCATGTATTGAAACAACACACCGTACCCCACAGATATGTATAAATAAATGTTAAAATAAAAAAAAATTATGTGTATATATGTGCTGATAAGTAAGTTCCGGAAGATATGTAAGTGAAAAATGTAAGGCTGAAACAGTGCACAGTGTGATTTTAACTCGGTGTCTCGTTTTGTTTTTAAGATATACAGAACATTCATATAGATTCTGCATATATGCAAATATGATAGACACAAAGATACATAACAATCTGCTAATAATGACTCAACGAGTAGAATTGGTGGGGGGGGGCATAGTTTTGTTTTTCTCTTTAGATCTTTTCATGCTTTTTGGGTTTTTAGCCATATGTATTCACTTGTTTACATTAAAAAGAAAACAATTTCAAAAATTAATGAAGGTGCTGTATAGATGGAAAACAGTCATCACTTCCTGTGTAAATTTAACCCCAAAAGGACAGTGTGCACAAAAGTATTTAGTTAAAGATTTTAAGGGCTGTGAGATGGAACCCAGCCTCAGCACACATTGAGAGCAGGAGATGCTCCTGCCAGTCACTAGGGAAGCCAAAGCAACCCCGTCCCTGACATTTCAATGTCAGAATGGCCAGGTATCGCCTAACTCCTGCTACCAGATACTCAGCGAGAGGATTCAGCTCTGACTCAGAGAAGGATCTGGTTCCTGGAAATTTTGTCATGAATAACAAATCATGTGACACCCAATGAGAGAAGTGGCGGGGCAGCGTGAGGCTGTGGAAGATTGAACTTGGCCGTGGCTCTAGGCTTCACAGAGGTTATTCTATTAACCAGAGGTGAGCTCAGGTGCGAGGTTAATGGAAAGGTGTGGAGAAGACTGTCAGGGACTGCTGTGACAGTTTACACTGCTGCGTAGCATGCAGTTCCTGTGACAAGTAGATGTTCTCTTCTGATATAAATTAGAGCCTTTGGGACTGTAGCATCGAAGGCCTCTTGGGAACTGGAAACTCTTAGCCTGGAGGAGACGAACAGGCTGGAAAGAAAGGCTCAGCTGAGGATGCAGGCTGTGGGCATAAGCCTTGTTTTGTTCTCTGTAGAACAATGAAACTTCAATGACAGGGGAACATTTTTAAAATTCCCTAGCATCCCACCACCCTAAGTTCATTAATTTTTTTGGTATGTTCTCTTCCTATTTTCCTCTACATCAATACATATTTTTCACATTTCTAATTAAAATACTCACAAAAGGTAGAATTCTGCCTTTTTTATATAACATAAAATATATTTCCCACATCTCTAAATAACCGTCCTACTTATGATTTTAGTGTACCCTATTTCATCAGTTGACACACTGTTCCCTGTTGTTGGATAGTTCCATATTGTTGGATACCTCTGATTTGATAACCTGAAAGATGTTATCTACTCCAATGAGCATCTTTGGTGTATACAGTTCCCCCCCCCGCCCCCCCCACACTTGTTAAATTTACTTCCTGAAAATACTGAGGACTGGAATTACTAAGCCAAAGACACATGCGTTTTTGTAACATGTTGCCATATTGCTTTTTAGCTGGGTTATCATAGTGTTCAGAGCCTATGAGTTGCTGGGAGGAATAGCTCAGACAAGGATGGAGCCAGGAAGGCAGGGAGCCAGTAGCTACCTTAGTCAGCTTGTGATGCCATAACAAAATACTACAGACTGGGTGGCTTAAAAAGCAGAAATTTAATTCACATGGTTCTGGAGGCTGGAAGTCCGAGATCAGGGTGCCAGCAGGGTTGGGTTCTGGTGAGGGCTCCTTTCTCGGCTTGCAGATGGCCACCTGCTCACTATGTCTTGACATGGCCTTTGCTCAGTGTGTGCATTCAGACTGAGAGTGAAATCTCTTATCAGGCCACCAATCCTATCAGATCAGGACCCCATCCTTATGACCTCATTTAAGCTAAGTACCTCCTAAAAGCCCTATCTCCAAATGCAGTAACATTGAGAGTCACGGCTTTGACATATAAATTCTGGGGAGACAGGATTCAGCCTGTAGTGGTAGCCCTGACCATCAGGGAAGCTCCTGGACTGCCCGAGCCCTGCTGCATGTGAGGATACAACACCACACCAGAGCTCCCCTGCAGAAATGCCAGTGTGATGTGTGAAGAAGGAACATGAGCTCGGCACCTTTAACAGAGTTTGGGGGAAAATCAGCAAAACAGAGGGGTGGGCAAGGCTGGATTTCCATATAGGGACCAAGAGACTGATTCCAACCTACTTGTTTGTGGTCGATGATTACTGGATCCAAGCTCAGCTGAAGCACATTGGGAATGAGACAATTATATTCTAGACTTAAATCTACCAATCAACAATCACGTCAGATTCCTGCCACTTCCAGTCTTTTCGGATCTTAGATTGACCTGATACCACCACCAGGACCTTCTCAACTTCCCTGGGATCCTGGGGTGGCGTAATGAAGATGGCTTCGTTTGCTTTAGAGAACCTCCAAGAGCACGAATGTCCTCCTGATGTCTGCAGCACCTTGGAGACAGGTGATGCAACGTCTGAGGCTGCACTCAGCAGAACAAGCTTCCAGAGCGTTGGTTCACCTTGCATCACCTGTCCCAAACTCCCCTCAGGTCAGCTCATTACCAGCAAAGAGCTCTTTGTTTTGAGGCAAGATGAAGTGTGCCTCTCACCCACATCTAGTCCTCTGCAGCACTGGGCAGCCCTGGGGGAGTCAGCACTTTGACCACAGGGATCCTTCTAGAGAATACATGCCACGCCCTGGAGACCAGAATTGGTGGGTGAGGCTGCTCAGGCAAGCGTGGCAAGGATAGGAGCCCCTTCTCTGACCCAACCTGCACCCCTGTACCTCACTGCCTGCTCCCCCACCCAGTCTCAGCACTCCCTCCATTCTAAATAAAAAACCCACATCCAGCTCCAACACATGAGCAAGTAATGTAGATTTTACCGATTTCCTATGGAAGGAAAAGAATGCCATACAGTTAAGGAGAAAATAATCACAGGCCGTAAAGTAAAATTTAATGAAACTTCCCCATTAGTAGTATTGTTTCTCTCTCTAGGTTTGAGACGTGACTATGGTACTGCATCTCCTCTTCTCTCCCCATCTCTTCCCACAGAGCCTTGAAAACCCAGCTTTTACCACCTGAGGCTTTTCAACTCTATTCTTCTGCAAACATTTTTTCCCTCTCTTCAAAACAAATGAAAACCCCTGTTATTTGCCAAAACTTGACCAGATTGTGCTCCTCAACACTGTCGCTGGAGCTTCAGCTCATGACATCCATGAAGGTCAAGGTCAAAGGGAAGTTCAGGTACCACAGGGTAATTAACACATGAATCTGGGAGAAAGGAAAACAGAAATCTGACCCATACCCTTGCGCTGCAGATGCTGAAGCCAATGGAAAGTGTGACTTACCTCAAGTCCACTGGAGCACACCCTTGAGGTTAGTTAATTAATGATGAGAAAGTAGTAACTTACTCTCTGTCCACCTTGACAGCTCTGAGAAAGAAGCACCTCTTTCTATTTCTTTTACCATGGCACCCTGAATCTCTAACACACTGTGCTGCACAGAGCATGCACTCAACAAACATCTGTTGATTGCTGGATGGTTCCCATAGTCATGCTAACCCCAACCCAGCCTATAAATGTGTATAGCTTGAAAGAGAAAATAAGATTGCAGAGGGCATCTTTAACCTAAATTCAGTGAGATGTCCTTTGTGTTTGAGAACAAGCATAAAAGGACATGAAGCATTGTAATTGAGTGTGTGTAAACTAAAGATACTAATACAGCTAATAAGATTGTGGGTGGGACTTGATTCTTAGAAACATAATTATAATAATGTATCCAGTAGGCGTTTTAGTGGCTCCATTTTACAGACGAAGAAGAGAATAAATTCACCCCAAGTTACACAGCTAACTGTGGCAGAGCTAGAATTTGAATGAAGCGGACTGACACATACAACATTCTGTGTATGGTTAAATTTAGGGATTCTTGGAGGGGGTGCTGGTCCCTCCTCTGCCATTGACCTTGGAGCGACTTAAGACTAAATGTAGTCCTCTGTTTCTTCATCCACAGATAAGGGCCATCCAGAAGTGCCGCACACAGGTCTGGCTGTGCTGGACATCACAAGCGTAAGACTGGTTGGGCCAAACATCACTTCCAGGAAGAGCAGTTTGGCAGGGAATGAGCCCGTGCTGTGGTCCAGTCTGCTGGCATGGCGGAGGGCAGGTGACCACCAGAAGTCAAGGACCATGACGTTCTACTGCAGGTCTAGGGAAAGAGAACTGGCTAGAACACCTACCTCGTCCCAGTGGGACATTTCCCTCTGTAAACCCAGGAGAGACTTTCTGCTTCTAATAACCAGGCAGGCAGGCTGTGTGGGATAATGTCACTAGCAGGACCTTTGGATCCCAGAGAAATGTCTTTCGAGGGAAAGAAACTGGGATCACATTTCTAAGAAACTTTTAGGAACTGCTTTGATTTTTATAAATACAGTGGGCTTCCTTAAACTGGGCTATGGTCTAAAACACTTTAGAAATAAATTTAATAGCAAGGATTAGGACAAAACAAAAAAAAGCTTCCCACTGACAGCTATGTAAGTTATAAGACCCCATTCCTATATCATCCTGCCTGATCAGAGATTTGCAGGGGACTGTTACACTGCAGCCTGGCTACTCGCCGCAAGAGCAGCATTAGCACCAGTGTTTCACCTAGAACTTGTCAGAAGTACAGAATCTTGTACCTACCCAAGACCTACTGAATCAGAACCTGCATTTTTAACAAGACTCCAGGTGATTTGTATGCACGTTAAAGTCTAAGAAGCATGGCTTACAGGTCTTCCAGGCCAGCTGACATTTTTCAAGTGAGGAAACAGGCCCAGTAGAGGAAGTCACTTACTCCAGGTGACAGGAAGTTGGTGGCTGTGCCAGAGTAGCCCCATACTGGCCACGCCCCAGCTGAGGCATGGATCCCTGCTCCTTCCTCTGCCCCAGCATCTCTTCTGCAGGTATGACACTCTCTTCTCCTTCCTGTAGCCCCAGAGAAGGACGGAGGATGGGTTAGCTGGGCAGCCTCCTAGAGCAGCGGGCTGCAAAGGACTGACCCCTGTCAGCTGGGCTTGAGGATGTGCTTGACAGAGACCAGAAGGAAGATCTTGGCCTGGCCAGGAGGCTGCAGGGGAAATAGAACTGGAGGGAGGGGTCAAAGGGAAAATAAAGGAGGGGTCTTCTTCACCAGTTCTCCCTCTGCACATGGCATCGTTTTGCCCTGTCTCCTTATGTAACCAGTACAGCAGAAATGTGCCGAGTGGGTAATACCCACAGATGATAATAAAGAAGTGTCACAGCACTGGAACATACTTACATATCTAGGCGGTATTTTGACACCCACTACCAGTGGTTTTTACCTTCCTCCCAAGTGAATCTAATGCAGGAGCTCATATATTAAAAAGATAAAAGTGGACTTTTATGTGAAGGGAGTCAGCATTGGGGGGCTAGAAGCCAGGGCACTCAGCAGGCTCCCTGGGGTGGGGGACTACACAGAACACACTTTGATGACCACTGTTCTAGGGAAAGGAGCAGACAGGTGTGAACATGGCTGCTGTTCCTCTTCCAAAGGCACCCATGTTCTTGGAGTACGTGTAGAAAGTTGGCCAGTGTGCTGTGTGACAAGTGTGGCTGGATCCCAGTGGCGCTGGCTAGTGGGTCCTCTGCGATGCACACTCACAGTCTGAGCAGAAAGGATTATTGTTAGGCAGCATGTTGAGCTGGGTGGGTCAGCCTCCTCAGACAGAAAACATTGCCTTGTAAGGAGATAAGACAGCAAGGCCGGAGCAGTAAAGATGCTCTTCACTTATGTAGGAAACAGCACAGGAACCCTGCACGTAGATCTAGAAATGTTTCTAACTGGGTTCATCTTCCAAATCACAAAAAATGTCTCTGTGATCATGCCGATGAAATACGCCATTGTGTTTTTAAAATCAGGAGAGATACTGTGGTTAGGATGCAAGGCATGGGTATTCACACTCAGAAAACAGGGTTTTAAATTCTGCGTGTGTCACCTCTGGTTATAGCTTTGGGTGAGTCAGCGCCTCCCTGACCTTCAGGGTTTCATCTGTGGACAGCCACCTTGCAAGGTCTTAGAAGGTTAAAAGAGACAATGTTGAAAGGTGCCTAGCAAAGTACTTAGTGGAGGTTCAATAAATATTTAAACGTAATCTATATTTGAAAACCAAGTGAAAATTGAAGAAGAGAAAAGCAAACGTTTTTGGTTGTCATTTTTGTGTATATTCCATTCAGAGGGTACATCAAGAGGAATAGTTTACCAAATGTATTAAACCTTAAAGTTTAACAAAAACCACAAAGATATTGTAGCAGATAACCCATAAAACAAACAAACAAACAAAGGCTAAATTGCAAAAATTCTTACAAAAAATAAATAACAAATGCCATGAGACAAAATAAAGTTGGTAAACATTGCAGAAACCCTCCTTTAAGCTTCCTCAACAGATCCATTCTAAATCAGTTTCTTGGTTTTCACATGATCTGGGAGACAATTATATAATTTCAAAAGTGCCTGTAAACTACTCATTTGCATCTGATTTCTCAATGTCTAATTTGTTCATCAGCCAAAGCTTTGCATATAAAACCAGCTTTTTAATCAGCTCACAGAATGTGTATAAGCAAATTAATCTCCCATTTTATGAGAGAAGAATTCACGTACTCAGAATTATCATGCATTTTGCACTTGATACACAGAGGAAATAATTTACATGGTTGTTTTAGTATGTGTCTCCATAAATATCCACTTGAAACACTGCTGCAAATCCAAGGTGGGCGTGCAAATTACAGATGGATTTTAACACCCCCAGTAGCTGATATCAACATGGGCTAGTGTTTTTGTGGCACATGCAGAGGTGGCTTGAGGAGGTTGTTTGAAGAATAAGGCATCTTGCCCATTCTGTTCATTTGGAAAAGAGAAAATGCAGAAGCAGCTGCCTTGTGGAAACATTGTAGGGAAACAGTTCTTGCATGACTGTATTCCTATCAGACAAGGGGCAGGGGCATTTCCACACAGCACTGGAATTTCTTCATCTCTCGTTCCTCTTCTCTATCACTGGGGCTGGCACCACACTCTGCTCTCGGTTATCTGACACCATAAGCCTTTTGGTCTGTAGCTATTTGATTTCCATCCCTGTGGTGGTTCAGCAGTTCGTAGCTTCACAGGCTCAGTTCTGCTCCTGGATTTTTCTAAGAATACCATAAGTTTGAGTAAGTCACTTTGTCCGTGGGGATTCCGTTTTCTCATCGATATGTCAAAGAGACTCCAAGGTCCCTTTCAGAGTTTCTATTTTGTGCTTTATGAAACTCTTAAATGAGAATGCATCCTTTTACTTCTCTCAGGCACAGATCTTAGGAGCTTTACCTTGGCCTGAATGCACACTAAACTCGGTGAAGCTGAGCTTCACTCTGACGTACTGTTAAAAGGACTTGCTTTATAAAGCAATTCCACTTCTGGATAGAACCCCCCCCCCCAAAAAAAAAATTGTAAGCAGAATCTTGAAGAGATATTTGCACACACATGTGCATAGCAGCATTATTCATAACAGCCAAAAGGTGAAAGCAACCCAAGTGTCCAACAACAGGAAGAATGGGTAACACAATGTGGTATGTACATGCAATAGAATACCATTCAGCCTTCAAAAGGAAGGAAATTCTGACATATGCTACAACATGGATGAACCTTGAGGACATTATGATAATGAAACAAGCCAGTCACAAAAGGACAACTACTGCATAATTCCACTTATACGAGGGTACTTCAAAAAGTTTTTGGAAAAATAGAATTAAAAGATAATACAAATCTTTCCATAAATTTTCTGAAGTACCCTGGTAATGAGGTGTCTAGAATAGTCGGATTTATAGAAACAGAAAGCAGAATGGTGGTTGCCAGGGGCTGGGTAAAGAGAGAATGGGGTGTAACTCTGGCTTAATGGATTTAGAATTCCACTTGTGCAAGAGAAAAAGAGTTCTGGAGATTGCACAATAATATGAATGTACTTAATGCTTAACTCTACTGAACTGTACACTTAAAAATGGTTAAAGTGGTAAATTTTATGTTATGTATATTTTACCACAATTAAAAAAAGAAAAAGAACTTGTCTTAGAAGACCCTATCCCTCTGCCTGGGCCAGGCGTCCTCCTGTCCACCCTGTTCTTAAAACAGGTGGTCTGTGAACTCAAATGGGAAAACATTTACATCTCTAATTTCACTCAATTAATTGAAATGTAGCATTTCCTTCCATGATGAATATAGACAACAGATCACAGAAGTATTAGCTGTATCTGTGACTTTGTCACCTAGAGAAATCAGATATTTTCCTATCATATTCGAATATTGCAAATATCTTAAAATACTATCTAAGCTCAATAGTAATTCAAAGTTATTGTAGTTAGCACACCAGCTGCTACATCTTGTTGATTAATTTGTTAATAAAGAAACACATATTTTCCTGTATCACAGAATGTTAAATATCTCTTGATAACTGCATTTCAATATGACTGGTTTCTTTCATAATCCTATGTATTTTATTGGATAAATTTTAAAACATTAAGTTAAATCCCCTGCTTTAAATGAAAATGAGGAATGCCCACAATGCTTGAATTTTCCACAGACAGGCTGACTTTTGATTAGTCAGTCACTAAGTATTTGTTGGTGTGGATATATGCGAGGAACAACCCATGATGTCATTTCAGTGAAATACGCAAGGCCTGTGTCTGTTTCCACTGCATTGTGAGCATGAGTGGTGGGCAGAATAAAGGCTTCCCCAAAACGTCCATGTCCTAATGACCAGAACCTGTGAAAATTCACCTTGTATGGCAAAAGGAACGTTGCAGATGTAATTTAATTAAGGATCTTGTGATGGGAGATTATTGTGGATTATATTAAGTGGGTTCAATGTAATCACAACAAGGTTTCTTTATAAGTGAAAGAGGGAGACAGCAGGGCCAGAGACAGATTTGAAGGGGCTAGGATGCTTTAAAGTTGGAGGAAGGCATGTGAGCAGCGTCTAGAAACTAGAAAGGGTAAGGAAACATTCTCCCCCAGAATCTCCAGAAAGGAATGCAGCCCTACCGACCGACACCTTGATGTTAGCTCCGTGAGAGCCGTTCTGAACTACTGTCTTCCACATTTGGAACATAATAAATAGGTATTGTTTTAAGCCACTAAATTTGTGGTAATTTGTTACAGCAGCCACAGGAACCATATAACATGGGCATGGGAACTCCAAAATGGGGTTAGCAAAGACACCCAGGGAGAAGGCAAAGTGGAGGTTTGGCTCATGTTCTTGTCCCCTGTCTTCACTCGATGACAAAAATTCACAGATCATTTGTTTCCTGTGGACAGTACGCACCCCTACTATAGGACTGATTTCTCAAACTATCAAAGAATCATGACCATAGAAGACACCTCCGAGTAACGGTTACTCCTTAATTTAGGAAAATATGTCAATGATCTTTTTTTTTTTTTTTTTTTTTTTTTCCCCCTGGGCCTTTATCC
>NW_007726168.1:281991-291577 GCF_000696425.1 Galeopterus variegatus
AATTTAGGAAAATATGTCAATGATTTTTTTTTTTTTTTTTTTTTTTTTTGCCACCTGGGCCTTTATCCAAAGCAGAAAAGCGAGGATCATAAAATATCATGGTTTGGAGCAAATTCCTTCCTGGCAATTCAAGAGAGCGGAGATGATGGGGGGAGGAGAGACAGGTAAAAGAGTAGAAGTTGGGTCCTGAGGGCAAAGATCAGGTAAGATGGTGATGACCAGATGGCCTTGACTAAAGAACTGTCAAGGAAAGTAATGTCCAGTGTTCAGTTTTCACTTGCCTCATCCATCGTGAACTCTAAGTTACCCCCATTCCACTTTCTGTTACCTCTGAAGCTTTCTAAGGGTCCTTAAGAGCCACACCCTTATTTTACTGACACTTAGAAGAATAAAACTTGGATTCTATCCAGGAATTGTTTGCATTTTCAGTGACACTTTGAAAATCTCTCTACAAGCCATAGTCCCTTAAGTTAATTTTAAGGATACCCAATAAATGTGAAAATCTTTAAAAAGTGATTTCAAGCCTAATAGCGCTACTGTGCATTTTGTTTTCTTTGCACATTAGGAAGTTATTCCTTTTAATGCTACAAATTAGCACTGACTGACCAAAAAAGGTAAGTGCGAACAAAATAAAGGCACAAAGATCTAATTGTGTTCACCTGTGTTTCTGTTTCTGTCACTTTGGGTCAAGGGCCATGGGGTCCTGTGGTGGGAATCTGAACTTGTTAGTGGGAAGTGACTTACCAAGTTACACAGAGTTCCGAGTGGCTACCTGGCACTGAGGGGTGTAGGTGGGTCCAAGGCAGACTTGCAACCCAATGTTTCCTTTGAATATTCTTCTAGCTACATGTAGACGTGGACTCAAATGCAACTATTAGTACATTTAACAACCCCAAATAGTAAACAGTAAGTGCATATTGGACAGTGGCAAGAGTTTATTAATGTGTCATAGGCAGAATAGTGCCTCCCTTCCCCACCAAAGATGTCCCTGTCCTAATTCCTGGAGCCTGTGGATATGCTACCAGCAAAGGAGAAATATTTCTGCAGATGGAATTAAGGTTACTGATCAGATGACCTTGAAATGGGGAGATTACCCTGGATTATCCAGGTGGGTTCTATATAATCACAAGCATCTTGAAAAGTGAAAGAGGGAGGCAAAGGAGGGAGTCAGAGTGACCTGATGTGATAGAGACTCACCTCAACTCTGCTGGATTTAAAGTAGATGGAGAAAGGGCCACAGCCAAGGACTGCAGACAGCCTGTAGACATTGGAAAAGACAAGGAAACAGATCCTACCCAGATCCTGCGGAAAGTAGCACAGCCCATCCGACACTTTAATTTTAGCCTGGCCACCCTGTGTCAGACTGCTGACCCGCAGAGCTATAAGCTAATACATTTGCTTTTAAGCCACTGAGTTTGTGGCAGCAATAGAAAACTAATAATGCTGTTGCAGAAGGTGAGTCCTGGCCATCAGATAAGGGCTGCCTGGAGATGACAAGCAGAGCCCGCATGGGAGCTGGACTCTCTCAAGGGGTCCTTTATTTAGGGTAAATGGGTAAACGCATGGCCTTTACAATTGTTGCTTGATAAATAATGAATCAAGAAATAACAATGTCAGACTGGCCGGTTAGCTCACTTGGGAGAGTGTGGTGCTGACAACACCAAGGTCAAGGGTTCAGATTCCCATACCAGCCAGCCAGCAAAAAAAATAAAAAAGAAAAGAAAAATGTCATAGAGCACTTACACACACACACACACACACAAAATTCTCGTACATTTCACAGGGTTCCAGGAGCCCTATTAGTATTTATTAGTGAAGAACAAATTATTCCAACATTTAGTGGCTTAGAACAATGATAATCAATTACCTCTCAGAGTTTCTGTGGGTCAGGAGTTCAGACAAGGCACAGAGGGGACAACTTGTCTCACTCAACCGTATCTGGGGCATCAGTTGGAAGATTTGAATCTCGGGAGCTGGAATCATCTGAAGGATCTTTTGTCCACATACGGCCTCTCCAGGTAGCATGGGCTTCCTCACAACACGGTGGCCAAGGGCGAGGAGAGAGAGAGAGAGAAAGAGAGAGAGAGAGGAAGTGAAAGGTGTATTGCTTTATATGACCCAGCCTCAGAAATCCTGTGTCTTTGCTTTTCCCGCATTAGATGATTGGAGAAGTTGCATGTGTGGAAAACACGGGTGCTGCTTCTCCGCTGCTTCCCATAAAGAGGCGTAAGACACAGCCAAGGGAGACAGAGCTTGAAAGCTGGCAAAACGATAACAAACTGCAAACCTGCTTTGAAGCACACACACCCTGGACCCTAGGGCACCATGGCAAGTATCAGTCAGGATGCCAGAAATAATTATGCTGACCTCACCGCTGACCAACCAGATTCACACATGACGCTCAGGACCCACACTCATGATTCTGCTCAATACGTGCTTGTGATTCTAAGCTATCAGGGAGTCCAGGGTCTTAAAATCTGCCTCGGTTACCATGGGCTCCTTTGAATGGCATTCAAGTAAATGCTAATCTTTACCACTAAAAGAAGGAGGAGGAAGAGGAGGAGAAAGAAGAAGAGGAAGAAGAGGAGGAGGAAGAGGAAGAGGAAAAAGAAGAAGAGGAAGAAGAGGAGGAGGAAGAGGAAGAAGAGAAAGAAGAGGAAGAGGAAGAAGAGGAAGAGGAAGAAGAAGAGGAGGAGGAAGGGGAGGAAGAAGAGGAAGAGGAAGAAGAGGAGGAAGAGGAGGAAGAAGAAGAGTTAGAGGAAGAGGAGGAGGAGGAGAAAGAAGAGGAGGAGGAGGAGGAAGAAGAGGAGGAGGAGGAAGAAGAGGAGGAGGAGGAAGAAGAGGAAGAGGAAGAAGGAAAAGAAGAGGAGGAAGAAGAGGAAGAAGAGGGAGAGGAGGAGGAGGAAGAAGGAGAGGAGGAGAAGGAGGAAGAAGAGGAGGAGGAGGAGGAAGAAGAGGAGGAAGATGAGGAAGAAGAGGGAGAGGAGGAGGAGGAAGAAGAAGAGGAGAAGGAGGAAGAAGAGGAGGAGGAAGAGCAGGAGGAGGAGCAGGAGGAGGAGGAAGAAGAGCAGGAGGAAGAGCAGGAGGAGGAGCAGGAGGAGGAGGAAGAGGAGGAGGAAGAGGAGGAGGAGGAGGAGGAAGAGGAGGAGGAAGAGGAGGAGGAGATCTGGACTCAAATCCCTGCTCAGTCACTTATCAGCTGTGTGAGCTTGGGAAAGTCGACCTCAGCCCTTTCCGCAGTCATGACTGAATGTTTTGGGTAGAATCATTCTTTTACAGGTAGGAAAACTGCGGCTAAAGAGCTCCTTGACTCCATGGCTGGAATGATATCTCTAGCTGACAAAGCTTTGGCACACAGTTGTAGTTCGATGTTCGTCCCCACCCTGTGAGACATCATTGTTTTCTTCTGCAGGCCCCAGAACTGGCTGTGGGACACCATGTCAGCTTCATGGCTCACTTGCATGGCCAAGGGTGGTGTGAGAGACTGGACCTGTAGCCAGCTCTTTCCTGCCTCCCAGAAACAGGATTATGCATCCACACCTTTGCCACATGGGGGTGGGGTATGTGTCCCTTCCCCCAACTCTGGCCTTATGCTGGTGACTTGCTTCGGCCTAGGGGATATCATCAGACGTGAAGGATGCAGATGCTTGAAAGGCACGTGCCCCCAGGGGCTTGCTCTCCTGCCCTTCCACCGTCTCTAAGAGACCTACCTGCCTGGTCTAGCCCAGCAGTGCTGGGAGGGGACTGGGAGCTCCACCGAGCAGAGCTGAGTGGCCCAGCAGAGCTCAGCCTAGATCAGCTGACTCCCAGCTGGCTCTAGAAGTGTGAGCATAATAAGTGCTTACATTTGTGTGATGCTGAGAAAATGTGGTTATCTGCTATGCAGCATTTTTGTGAACAAAGCTGACTGTTGAAGACGGCTTATGAGACCAATCCAGAGTTGAATGTCCAAAGTCCAAACTGCAAACAGTCTGGTGTGTTCTTTTCTTCACCGTAGAGTCATTTCTTCAGAGAGGGCACAATGTGAGAGAAGGAAACTTTATGTGCGTTACTTTCTGAAATCTTCCTTCTTCCTCTCCTGCCCCCACATGACCATTCCCCTCTTCACCAGGAGCCCAAAGCTTTGATGAGATGCTGGTTCACCAAAGCTTCCATGGCCAGGCTTCACCAAGACCTGCTGATGGCCCCAGGCTACGAGTCAAGCTCTGTCCCATTACAGACTGCACACGTGTCGGCTGCAAATCCCACAGAGCTTATCCACAAGTGTGGAAATGAGTCTAGAGAAATCAGTTCAGGCTCAGGCAGATAAAGCCAGGAAAGCTTCATCATACATTTTCTAAAACACTCCTTAGAGATTGTTTAGGTGGAACACCTACGTACCTACATGCAAGGGCAGCTCTGCAGGTTTGGGGGATGAGGAGCGTTTTGATGTTTAAAGTGACAGCTATAAAGTTATGCCTGTGGAGGACACAGCTCACACTGCTGAGCTTTAGAACACACACGACTGGCTGGTCACTAGCAGAATTGTCCTTAAATCACAATTTTTATCAGATACTACCAGAACTACTCACCCAACTCTAGCTCAGCCACTAAATGTTCATGTGTGTGAGCTCTGTGTTCAAGTGCATGTTCAAGCTCTGTTTCATATGTGAGCACTGTTTCATGTGAGTTCTGTGTTTCTTGCATTTTAGCTCTGTGTTCATGTGTGTGAGCTCTGTGTTCACGTGCATGAGCTCTGCATTTTGGGCATGTGAGCTCTGTGTTTATGTGTGAGCACTGTTTCATGTGTATGAGCTCTGTGTTCATGTATGTGAGCTCCGTGTTCATGTGTGTGAGCTCTGTGTTTTGTGTGTAAGCAGTGTTTCATGTGTGTGAGTTCTGTGTTTTGTGTGTAAGCAGTTTCATGTGTGTGAGCACAGTTTCATGTGTGTAAGCTGTTTCATGTGTGTGAGCTTTGTATTTCATATGTGTGAGCTCTGTGTTCATGTGTGAGCTGTTTCATGTGCCTGAGTTCTGTTTTGTGTGTATGAGCTCTGTTTTTGTGTGTGAGCACAGTTTCATGTGTGTAAGCTGTTTCATGTGTGTGAGCTTTGTATTTCATATGTGTGAGCTCTGTTTCATGTACGCAAGTCTGTGTTCATGTGTGTGAGCTCTCTGTTCATGTGTGTGTGCAGTTTTATGTGTGTGAGCTCTGTGTTCATGTGTCTGAGCTTTACTTCATGTGTGTGAACTCTGTTCATGTGTGTGAGCACTGTTTCATGTGCGCAAGCTCTGTGTTCCTGTGTGAGCTCTGTGTTTGTGTGTGAGTCTTCATGGCTGCCTTCACCCAAAGATATTCTCGCTTATTCTCTGTTCACAGTCTCAGAGTTGGATTCAGAAATTGTACCCAAACCAGCTGGTTAACTCACTTGGTTAGAATGTGGTGCTGATAACACCAAGGTCAAGGGTTTAAATCCCCTTACCGGCCAGGCACCAAAAAGAAAAAAATAAAATAAAGGAAATTGAACCCTAGAAGAAATGCTTCTTGAAGACATGGTTCCCTAGAATGTAAAGTCATTGAAGGCAAGCATCATCTTTTACCTTTGTATCCCTGGAACACAGCACCTTGCCTAGGATACAGCAGGTGATCGGTAAAGACTTGTTGAATGAGTAAATAAGTGATTAAATAAATGAATGAATGGGACGATCACCCCACCTTTGTTTGATACTTCTGGTGACAGAAAAAGTTCACTTCTTTGAGAGTCAGTTTGCTCTCACAGTGGGGTTTTCACTCACAATTTAAAGTCCCTGGAAGGACGACCACATAAAAAATGGCCAGAAGTCTTGGCTGGATTCACAGAAGATGAATCTGCAGAAACTTGCGTGAATACCACTGGGTACCAGGTTGCTAGAAAAACATCCATTTTAATTTAACTAACCTTTATTGAACACCTACTATGTGCCTGGTGTGATGGGTGAGGAGCCCTTACAGTAGGAGAGATGTTTGTTCATTCATTAACTTATTGAAATGTTTGTTGCTCTACAATGTGTCAAGCACTGTACAACAGAGATATGGTCCTTGCCTTCACGGCAATTACAATTTAATGGGGAAGCTATTTGTTTGACAAACATTTATTGGGCACCTACAATGTGCCAGGTACTGTTAAAGGTGCTGGGGATAGAATGGGGAACAAAACAGACAAAAATTCTGGCCCTCCTGGAGCTTATGTTCTACTGGGGAATAAAAACCACACCCAAGATAAATAAGTGTATATGGTAAGTTAGGTAGGGTTAAATGCTAAGAGAAAAATAAAGCTGGTATATTCCTTTCCTATCACTGCTCTAACACATTAGCACAGATTTAGCGGCATAAACACAAAGTTATTATCTTACAGTTCTGGAGGTCAGGAGTCCAAAATAGATCTACAAGGCTGTGATCCTTTTGGAACCTCTAGAAAAGAATTCATTGTCTTGCCTTTTCCAGCTTCTAGAGACCCCCTGTATTCCTTGGCTTCTGGTCCCTTCCTCCACCCTCAAAGCCAGAAGAGTAGCATCCTCCAATCTCTCTCTCCCCTCCCCCACATCTGTCGTCACGTCTCCTTCTCTGATGCTGACCCTTCCCCCCCTTTCATAAAGACCCATGTGGTTACACTGGACCCACCCAGATAATTCAGGATAACATCCTCATCTCAAGGTCCTTGATTTAATCACATTTGTAAAATCCTTTTGCCATATAAAGTAACATATTTACTGGTTTCAGGGATTAGGATGTGGGCATCTTGGGGGCTCTTTATTCTTTCTTCCACAGCAAGGAAGAGAGATGGGTGGGTGAAGAGGGATGCCATTTTCAATGAGGTGTCAGGGAAGGTTTCACTTGGAAGGTGGCTTTGGAGTAAACAGGTGAAGGCAGCAGTAGAATTGGCAAAGGTGCTGGGGGGAGAGCATTCTTGACAGAGGAAACAGTGACTCCAAAGACCTGAGTTGGGAGTGTGACTGGTGGGCTTAAGGAATGGCAAGGAACAGTGGCTCCGAGGATAGAATGTGGTGGAAGTAGACACCGAGGTAGGAGAGGTACTGGCATGGGCTGAATTGTGTCCCCACCCCCCCAAATTCACAGGTTGAAGTCCTAACACCCAGGACCTCAGAATGTGACTGTATTTGGAAATAGGACCTTAAAAGGGGGGTAATTAAGTTAAAATGAGGTCATTCAGGTGGGCGCTAATCCAGCGTGAGGAGAGGAATGCTTGTAAGAAGAGGAAATGAGGACACAGACCCAGAGAGGGAAGGTCACGTGGAGATGCAGCCATCGAGAAGCCAAGGAGAGAGGCCTCAGGAGGAACCAACCATGCTCACACTCTGCTCTTAGGCTTCCAGCCTCCAGAATCATGAGAAAATCGATTTCTGTTGTTTGAGCCGCCCAGCCTGTGGAACTTTGTTATGGCAGCCCAAGCTGACAAATACGGGTCCGAGGAGCTGCGGGAGACAATCCTTTACTGGTCTCTGGCACTTCGGCACATCTGTGAGCAGAGGTGCCGGCTGCCTTTGTTCTGGATATCTTCTCAAGGATGTGTGTACAACAAACAGCCTTGGGAGACAGAGATAGTGTCTACTGTCCCAATTAAAGGAAGCCATGTTTACTGTTTGTATTAGTCTGTTTTCTGTTGCTGATAACAGAATACCTGAAACTGGGTGACGCATAAATGAAATCATAGTTTTGGAGGCTGGAGAGTCCAAGGTCACATATGGTAAGAACCTTCTTCTTGGTGGGAACTCTCTACAAAGTCCTGTGGCAATGCAGGTAATCCACCCAGGAGGACTGGGCGAGAGCACACCAATGTGATCACCTGCTCTCCTTATAGCCCCTGCTGCCACTCCTGTGGTCACCATTTATCCACTAACCCTCTAGTCCATAATGAACTAATCCATTCATGAGTGCATAGCCATCACGCTCTAATCACTTCTTAAAGGCTCCACCTTTCAAATACAATATTGGGGGTTGAAATCCAATACCTGCTTGGGGCAACATGCAAACCATAGCACTGTGTATAACAGCAAAGAGAGTGTCTCCCTCTGGAGTGAAGGGCAGGCTCATCTGAAAGATTTGATCTCTTTAAGTCCAGCGTTTCTCTCCTGTAGGGCAAACCACTACTAGTACAGGTTTTACCTGGGCCTCATGTTGCATGAAAATACTGCTATTGTTATGAACGATAAAGTCCTTTGTTTCTGGCCCAGGAGTCTGTGTCTTCTGTCAACATCCACGAAATTGTGCCAGGCTAACCTGTTAGCTTACAGCAAGGAAAAAGCTGAGACCCTGAACAGCTCTGGATAGAAGCTCACGCCTGTAGGGCTCTGTGGACCAGATGGGATGGGAGTCACTGCAGAGTTTAGAGCAGAGGCATGACATGCCCTGACATAGGTTTCATAAGGTTTACAGGGCTGCCTTATTGAGATTAGATTGTAAGAAAACAGGTAAGAAGCAGGGAGATCAATTGCTAGACCAATTACCTAATAATAACTCAGGGGCTAAGTGATCACGACTTTAGCAGGTGGTGAGAAGTCATGGGATTCTGGAATTTTTAAAGGTAGAGCTGACACTATCTGGGATATGAGAGAAGGGGGGGGGGGAGGGCAAAAAGGATGGCAACAAATTTTTAGCCTGAGCAAATGGAGGCCTGGAGTTACCCAGGACTGGGATGGAGAGTTTCAGGAGGAGCAGCGGGTGGGGAGCCCAGGAGTTTCACCTGAGACGTGCTAGATTTAAATCTCCCATTGGGCATCCAAGAGAGGATGTTAAGGAGGCAGGTGGATATGAATTTGTTATTCAGGGGTGAGGTCTGGGCTTGAGATAAAAATTTGAGGTTTGTTAGCCTGTATAAGATATTCAAAGTCATAGAACAAAGATCCTGGCAAATAGCAAAGAGAAAAGGCCTAAGGATGAGCCCCCAGGCCCTGCATATTGAGCGGTTAGAGAAGAGGGAACCACAAAAGGGACTGAGAAGCCAGAAGTATAGTAGGAAGATCTGCTGAGTGTGTTATCCAGGCCCAGTAGGAGAAGGATTTTCAAGGGGGGGAGTGAGCAGTCACTGCTAATGGGTCAAGTAAAATGAGGTCGCATGCCTACGTCTCGGTTATTACAGTTATTTCTAAGTGCAAAGCCAGAGGCACATCACGGATGGATTGATGGATTCTGTGTCAGGAGCAAGGAGCGTATGAGCAAAGGCCCAGAACGCTAAAAATGGATAGCACACGTGTCTGGGAAATCGTGGAGTCCGGGCAGAGTAACCCAGGCTGCTTCGGCCATCAGAAGCTGCACGTGAACCAGGCGAAGGCTGCACAAGCTTTACACAGGGATGCGGGGCCGGCCGAGTTGTGTTTCAAAAAGACCCCTCGATGGCTGCGGGCAGGACTCGGCCACTGTGCACAAACCAGTGACCTGTGGGGACGCCATCGGCCCTGGTGCTTCAGCAAGTCCGCAACAATCCCATCCGCTTCAAGCCTGCAGGACCAGCTCTCGGCGCGCTAGGGCCGCTGCTGCAGTGCGGTTCAGCTCCGCGGGGTCGCCGGGTCTGAGTTTACCTGGATTCGGGGGTGGGGGTGGGGGTGGGAG
>NW_007726168.1:292417-310489 GCF_000696425.1 Galeopterus variegatus
GGGCAGGCGAGGGGCTGGGGACCCACCGTTCACTTACAAATAAAGCAACGGAAGAGGGTGCCGCGGGAGCCTCGCGGGACGCTGTCGCATCTCGCATCCCCGTCTAGACTTCGCTGTCCTCGTGCAGTGTGGCTTCCCACGCCACCCGGGCTCCGGAGGCGCTTCGCCGTCGGCAAGAAATCGCACTGAGAAAGGAGAAGCACTCGTGCCACTTTCAGAAAAGGAGGCGGCAAGTTAACAAGCGGGCGACGGAGGAGCCCGCCAACGAGGTCGTGGGACACTGGCGGGTGGCAAAGGCTCCTCGGGCCAGGCGCTCGGAGACAAACAGAAAGGCGGGCGGGCTCGCGCGCCGCCTCCCCGGTGTCGAGGCGCGGGGGGACCGCCGCGGACAGCTCGGGCCCGCCGAGGGGGTCCGGGCACCGGGCGAGCGTCGCCTGCGCCCGGCGCGCCGCGAGCCCTACTAGGGAAGATGGATCGTCAGCGTTAATTTGATAATGGACAATAGAGTCTCTCCCGTGAGAAAGTGGCTCGGTGCGGCTCGAGTGTCCCGGCCCAGCGACGCCTGGGGGCAGCAGGAGGGGTTGGCGCCGCCCGACCCGGTGACAGGTTACCAAGCCAAGCCTGAGCGTCCGTTGAAGACGTGTTTGGAGAAGTGCTGCCACTGTGGGGCGAGCCTCTGGTCAGAGTGTTTAGGTGGTGCGGGGCTGCCTGCATGAGCGTCTTTGCCCAGTTCAGGGTTACAGTGGAGGCAGTTAGTTGAATTTGCCCAGGCAGAGAGAGCCAGCCCCGCCAAAGGCAGCACTGTGCCCACCTGCCCCTGTGCAAACTCTGGCCTTCATGGTGTGATTTCTACCAAAAGTCCTGGGTCAAGTTAGAAGAAGAACCCTACCAGGAAAGCAGGGATTCCTGCAGCTGTAGGGTCTGACTTTTCACGTGCCTGGCACTTGGAGGCCACCAAAGTGGAGGACGCTGTAGCTCGTAAGCTTGCTTGTGAGGCAGGGCCTAGCCCTGCGGGAGAGGTGCGATAGCCGTCTACCTTTCCTGGGCTGTGTCCTCTCTGGATTACCAGTGGCGTTTATCTCTCTGCTACTAGGCTTCCAGATTATTTCCTTGGCTTTGTCCTTTTGGTCCTGCCAAGACTCACCTGGAGGGCTAGGTGGCATGTAAATGGGGGACGGAGCCATACCCCAGCCACAGTCAATCAGCTGTGTTCCCTCTTGTCGCTGTTGGCCAGTGATGGTAAAAGGTCTACAGGGTGGCTTGTCTGTAACACAGATTGTCCTATGCAGAGACTAGTAAGATCTCTATTGGGGAACATTGAGAATGTTCCGAGGTTGGCTGGAGTGTGTTGGCTGTGGGCATCACCCAGCTCCCTTTATCTGTGTGTGGGCATCGGCCCACAGAAAGGCTTTGCTTTGGCGCTATGCAGTTTGAACTACTAACCCCTAAAGTGTTTTGGTTTGAAACTTGGCCAGTTACGTGGAGAAGGTGGATGTTGTGTTGCTGGTCCCCTTAGCGTTTGGCAACACCATGGACTTGAACCGTGTCCCAGCCAGGCTGGCTGACTGGCCAGTGTCTCCATGGGTGACTTGCTAATTCCAAGGGAAGATCCTGAGCAGCGCTCCAGCCATATGGGGGCCTCGATCTCGGTGCAACTCGGGCCTTTTCCCCAGCCCCCAGTGCACCTGGCTGTCCTTTTGGCGACTTAAGATGCTCCCAGGTTTCTCAGGAGGCAGGGGCTCTGTATGCCTCTGACAAGACTTGTGAGAGGCTGTGGGACCTGCACCTATATCTGCTGATGGTCGGGTGATATTCAGAAAGGTTCCTGTGGAGCTCGAGGTCAGAGTCCGTTGCAGTACCAGTGAAAGCTGCACTGTGCTTATTTCAGCTCTCTTCCCAGCTCTCTGGCTGCATCCGCAGGAGTCTGATGAAACTCCTTGAAAGCTGGTGCCAGGTATTGAATGCATCTGGCTGAGAGCTTCTTGGTGCTGTGTGAAGACCTCTAGCTGTTGAGTGTGCTCCATGTCCCCTAGTTTTCATTTCCCATTCTCAAAGCCGAGCTCTGAGGTCTTGAGCACTTCCAGTAAAGCAATCTGACTATCTAGCAAGAGGATGTGGTTGCGTTTTTGTTCTTTTCTTTTTCCTTTCTTTTTTTTTTTCGTGTGTGGTTCCTAGATGGTGATGTTTTGGTTGTTGGTTGCTCCCCTTTAGGAGGTGAGACTTTGAGCCCCTTCTTGGCTGGAGTCCTTGTTGTTATTGATACGGCTCAGAATCCGTAGACAAACACTGTTCAGGACTTTGATGTGCTATTATTTTTATGTTAGAAATAGCAATGTCTATATTCTGTATGGCTGTAGTTAATTTAGTGAGGCTTGGGAAGCATTCAAATATGCTTCTGTTCTTTGCACTATGATCGACAGTGATACCACTTTTCATCTGTACAGAACTTTCGCAAGAATGCTCTTGCATTCATAATGTCATTGTGTGGCTATATCAGCCCTGTGAGAGGATGGGCCAGCTTCCTTATCCTCGTTTTATAGAAGAGGGGGTGGAGGTCCAGGGAGGGTAAGGACCTCCTGAACATTTGACTGAGGTCATTCGAAGTCTGGGCTGAACCGTGGGATCATGTGAATGGAGTCCGGGGTCTGCAGCCTGACAGAGCAGGCTGTTTCAGGACCACATGCTGCTCCTTCTAGCTGAATCGAAGTTTATTTGTTTCAATAAAATGTTCTCCCACCCTGTACCAATTGTAAGATGTGGTTGTGATGTATGTCTGCTTCACTGATGTTTTGGAAATTTCTCTGCAGAGACAATTTTGTGCAATTGTGTATTCACCGATACTGAGACTGAGGGCATTGCTGCATGGGTACGGAGATGGCATGTGCATTGGAGAAGCCGTAACTGAGCATAAACTCTGAGCATCACAGTAACTGAAGTGGGCTCTACCCCAAGAGACATGTGGGTGGAGACAGTGGTACAGTGGCAAAGCATAAATCTCTCTGAATTTTAAAATATAACCATTTCTAATCAGGAGAATATGTGGACATTATAGCAAATAGTTTAAAAATCACTTGTCTCACCAGAGAAAGCTGTCCTCATTTTAGAGGATATCCTACTAGGCTTTTTTCCCCCTCTGTATGGACATACACAAAACTGGTGTCCTACTTACAAAGCTCCTTAATTACTATAATGTGAGCACTTTTCAGTGTTAAGGAAAACTTTTGAAGATGCAGTTTCTCTTGTTGGCATAAAATAGCAGCACTTGGCTGTACCATAATTTACAGTATTTAAAATTTCCCTGTTTTTTTGGCATCTTCAGGAATTTTTGCAGTTAAAGTGAGGCGTGGTCTTGTCAAAGAGAAGGGTGTTTTGGCTAATGCTCATTTTAAAGTGAGTTGAAGGGGATCTGGATTGGAAAATCTCTTAAGGACGGACTGAATTAAATACATTTTAGGTGAAAGAGATCACCAAGATTCCCAAATAAAAATAGGTCAGTTATCTGGTTCGTAGGCATGGGATAATGTGATTTTGTCCTCACTCAGTCTTGTTTTATTTAAAACATTAGTTTGTTAAAAAAAAAAAAAAAAGAAGTGTTTTTTTAACCTTTATTTCATACTTTGAGAAATTTATTTTTTCTCCCAAGTCTGGAATTTATGGAAGCCTTGCTGGTTTTGATGACATTTACCTGATCAGAGTTCTGGGGTGTCCCACGGGGTGTAACCTGCTGTGAAGTGTAGCCATGTAGCTGGTCCCTGTGCCCAGAAATGAGTCTGGAACCCACCCTGCTTCCGATTTGAACAGCTTGTCTAGGTTTCTCCTCTGGTTCTCCATCTGGGGTTGATGGGGTGGAAGTAAATGAGGCAACTGCCCTTCGTGTTAAAGAAAGCTTGTTCTTTTAAGGATGAAGCCTCTGTTAGCATTGCATGATGTAATTCAGCTTGCCAGCAGCAGAACTGTGATGCGAGAGATGACCGAGCCAGCTCATTCTGCCAGGGCAGCGCGATTCCCAGATTCCCCGGCACCATTGGGAAGTTTGGCCTTTCCCTCAGGTGGAGCCCCAGCTGGCTTTCATGCCTCCAGCCTTACTGGGTAGCTGATCAGAGGGAACCCAAGCTGTCCCCTGGCCTGGTCCGTGGCGGGAGGACTCAGCCCTGCACCCCTGTGAGGGCATTTTCACAGGGGATTCTAGGGCTTCTTAGCAGTGTGAGCCCCAACATTCCGGGGACGTGGGAAGGTGTGGCAGGGGCCCACTTAATCCCTTGATACTTTGCGGATGCTTTGTTGAGCATCCTTGTCTGGCCGAGTGCAAAGTGTTTAACTGCGTCATCTCAGCTCATCCTGTGGCCATCCCGTCACAAAGTGTAGGAAACTTGCCCAGAGAGGTGAGCTGGGCCCATCCAGTTTTGGCTCTGGCCCTCTAGCACCTCATGAGATTGAGATGGAGCCTCATTACTTATCGTTCCCACAAGTAGTGCGTGCACCCAAGCTCGTGTTCCCTTGACCCAGGATGAGAAGGGTTTGAGAATGCCCCAAATAACCAAAAGTACCGTGTTCTCTGGAAAGTTGCTTCCTGCGGCAAAACTTTCATGAGCGTTTGTCTTCATATTGAAATTTAGTTAGTCTGGTTGTTGCAGGTATGCATGTTTATGGAAACAAATATCCTCTTCCTGCCATGGACAAATATCATTTTTCTTTGTCATGATGAACCATGTTCATGATACTTCAAGTTTAATAAAAGGTTGCAAGTTTGCAATTTCCTCCTTAGAATACTTAGTTGGCAGCTAGTTACTTCCTTGTGAAATCTCACACCTTACTGGCATCGGAGGCCCTCCACAATCCGGGTGTCCCTTGTGAGTCCAGCTTCATGCTTCCTAGTGGTGGTTTGTGTGCCCCTTCTCTGAAATGCCGCCTTTTAGCCTGCTGCTCATTTTGCAAGGCCCAACCTGTGTCACTCCTGACTAACCTCACCTTGTCGGAATTAAGGCTCTCCTGCCATCTGCCCCCAGCTCTTGTTGGCTCATGTACTTACCCCACCTGAGTCTGGGGACGGGGAGCTCTTTGAGAGCAGAGGTCAGGTCTTGCTCATTTTTATATCCTCAGCAGTCTGACATAACACGTGATGCCCTTGAGGGGTGCCCAGGAATTGTTTGGTGACTGACTTGCCAGAGGGGCCAATGTTTTCTCTGAAGCCTGGATCCTCTTGCTCTTCATTAGTGGTGTATCCTCTGGCAGAAATGAGGGCATTTTGAAACTCGTCCCCAGAGCACAAAAGTTCGGGCTGGGCACCTTTTGGATTTGGTGGGTTAGCTTAGATGGGAACTAAATGTCATGTGGTGTTTGGGATGGAAATGAAATTTTCTTTAGTGTAGGTAGGGGAAGAAAAAGATCTGCTTGCTAAATCTTGGCAACTTTTTCAGTTGCTGTCTGCAAAAGGTTGGCATTTCTTTATGTTGAGTGTAAGTGAATTTCAGACTTAGAATCAATCTCATTGAGGGGGACAAATGAGTGACAGACTGCATCGCTGACATAATGTAGTGTCTTCAGTGTCACGCCCAGAGCAGTGGCTCTCAAACTTGAGTGTGCAGTCCATCACATGGAGGGCTTGTGAAAACAGACCTTCCACCCCCCGCCTCGAGTTTCCAGTTCTGTAAGTCTGGAGTGGGGCCCGAAAGTGCACATTTCTAACAAGTGTCAAGGGGACGCAGATGCTGTGGTCCAGAGGGAAGGGAGCCCCAGTTGACTCGGCATCTTCTCTGGGCCATCGGTCCTCACGCAGCGCTCACAGTCATCAGGGAGGACTTCCAGCCTTCCCTGCAGGTTCCAGGAGAAGATACTGGGGGCCAGGGGCTTAGGGAGGTGCTTACGGTTGCACAGTTTAAACATAGTGGAGGGGAGATTTAAACCCAGCTCCAGATGGTTTCAGGTCTGTGTTCACGCTGTCTCTGTGAAGGTGAGCGCTCTGTGGGGTGCTGAGTTTCTGGGACATGGTCAAGTGGAGGTTGGATTGGGTCGGGAGGTGGAACAACTGATGTCCCATTTCCTTCTGAGTCTCAGTCTGGGGTTCTGTGGATTTTCCTTGCTGTCTTTTTTTTTTTTTCCTTTTTGTCTTTTTTACTGACTGGTAACGGGATCGCAACCCTCGGTGTCGCACCCGTACCGGGGACCGGCAACGGGATTGCAACCCTCGGTGTTGCACCCGCACCGCGCTCAGCCAGTGAGCGGGAACCGGTCTCCACATGGGATCTGAACCCTCGGCGGGAGCGCCGCCGCGCTCCCAAGTGGCGCACTCTCCAGTGTGCCACCGGGCCAGCCCGTGTCTTTCTTTTTTTAATTTCATTTTTGAATTAATATGTAATAATTGTACATATTTATGGGGTACAGAGTAATATTTTGATACATGCATACATAGTATGATGATCGAATCAGGCTAATGAGCATATCTGTCACCAGAAACATTTGTCATTTCTTTGTGATGAGAACATTTGAACTCCTCTTTTCTAGCTGTTCAGAAATATGCGATAAATTGTACCCTCCTGTCTTTTGGAGGTTGTTGATGTTTAGTGTAGTCTCATGTGTATATATATATTTTTACTATCTTTTGGCAGCTGGGTCTCGTGTATATTTAGATAGGGGGCAGTCTTCAATATTCACTTGTTATGATCATTTGGCTGATGATGCATTTTGTTACTGCTGTTTCCAAGCTAAAAGAGTGTTTCTGGTAAAAGAGAGGAGCTATATGTTCCTAGCAGCTTGAAAGAGCTATTGGAGAAGCCTGAAGGAAGTGACTCAGAACAGAGAGAAGCAGCTCCTGCAGCTGCAGAATTCTTCAAAACAAAACCTGTGGCCCTGTGACTACCACCTCTGTTTTTGGTCCAAACCAGACTTTTTATTTTGTTAAGACTAAAATACCTTATTTTACATCCTTCTTTTTTTTTTCCCTGTGTATCCTGCAAGTGTTTATCATTTGTGGGGCTCTGGCTTGTTTTAACTACTGATTGGGTTTTGTCTCATATTTCTCAACACAGACTTGTGTCCCCCTCGCTGCCCCTTCCCAATACTCCAGAACCTTCAGGTCTGTAGCTTAAGTGATTGAGTCTGGCAAAGCGGATAAGGCTTAGCTATTTTTAAAATCCAGGGTTTGGGGTTCTGATCTGGTGCTTAGCTACATAATTCCTTCCTTTTGTTAAGTACTTTTCTCTGAGAAACAAAATGCACTCTACAGATGTTAATCTCTAATCTTTGCAGCATCTGTTATTTTTGTTTGGGGGTATGAGTGCAAGGCTTTGTGTGTGCTGCAGGGAGCCCAGCCTTCCAGGAGCTCTGTGCCTTGGAGGGGCTGAGGGGGAGTTTTGGTTCCCATTTTATAGTGTGGGAAGCCTGCACACTGGCTCGTGCCTTTCTTGCCAAGACACAGGGATGACCCATAAGGGGCCAGTGCTGGCATTGTCCTTTGGGTCCAATTTCTCCATCTTCCAGTGTTCCCTACTCACAGCTCACCAAGGCCAGCAGTGGGTATCTTGGTTGTGTCTGGGGCTGGGGAGGGAAGAGAACAAATACCACCCTCAGCAGAAGAGGTTGTTAATGGATCTTTTGAATAACTAGCCAAATAGCTTGTTTGTGCACGAGGTCAGGACATTTTCCATAAAGAGCAGAGTAAATATAGGCTTGAGTGTGGGGACGGGGGTGAAAGGGGGCTGCCGCTGCTCCAGTATTGTTTCCTCTGTTGGTAATCAGTACTTGCCACCAGCTCCGAACAGGTGGCCACCCTGAACTCTCTGGGAACAGATTGGTGTTTTTGTTTAACCAGGGGCTCATTTGCAAGTTTCACACTTCTCCCGCTGTTTGATGGGGATTGTCTTTTTTTGGGCTGCAGTGTTGGAGTATTTGTACAGTGTTTCTACACAAGCAACTGTCTAATCTTTAAAACTTCTCATGCCGTCTGGTTGTCATTAGCATCATGGTTAGAAGCTCTCCCTGTCTCTCTCTCTTTTTTAAAGGGTGGGAAACACTTTATGGTTCTGTGAGAAGAATTCCAAATAATTACTGGCCATGTTCACAAACGATTTATGTTTCGTCTTAGAAATGTCAACACGCAACAGGCTGTAGCAAATAGAACTCTGTTGAGTTCCAGCTTAGGACATGGCCTCGCCGAATCTACTGTTACCGTGTTCTCGGATAATAGTCTTAAAGGGAAAACAGTATCTTTAGGAAGTGAATTTAGTTTTAATGCCATCAGTTTTAGTTTGAATTGACATGGAGTATTGAGGATACTTGAAAGGAAGATGTTAAAAAAATTTCTTTTCATGGATGCCTGCAACAAATAACAAGACTTACCTTAGTTTCATTCAAGTATTTACTTCCTAAATGTAAGCCTGAGGACATGCTCTCGCTGTGAGGGCAGATGGTGGCCTTTCATACGACTTGGTATGATCAGTAACTACTTGCTAGCTTTTGTAATGACAAAGAAATCGATTTGGAAAGAGCCGATGGCCCTGAACTTCCATACTGTTTGTGTGTTTGGCTGTCCTCTTCTGTGTGGGCAGATCGAGTGTGTTTTCCAGGCAGGGCACTTCCGGAAGTCTGTTCCCTCTTTGTTGTTTCCAAAGGTCTGGGGTGCTGCTGCGAGCAGTGGTACTGTCTGCTTCTGTTATGACACTGCTGCTGTTGGAAGTTTGGGCTGGTGAACCTGTTTTGTTTTTTTGGGTTTTTTTGGTAGAAAGCATTGTTTAATTTTAGCTTGGACAGTCAAGCCTGGGTCTCTGCGTACCCATGTACTATTTGGAGGTTGGGTTTGGGATTGGTGGTATTGAGACCACTTCAAACTCCCTCATCTTTTGGTACTTTTTTTAGCTATGTAGAGAAAGATGCCCACGTCATAAGGAAGGAGGTTTTTGCAAACTGACCCCATGTGCGTAACTAACATCCAGATCAAGAAACAAAACGTGGCCAGTGCAGTGGGAGAGTCATCTGTACTGTGTGTTAGAAATTGTTGCCTTGGTGTATTGATCCACTGGGCTGCTGATGGGCATTTGGGGAGTTGCCTGTTTTTGGCTGTTGTGGATAGTGGCACTGCGCACCTTCTCAGCTGTGCCTTTTTGGTGCCCACGTGCCCTCCTTTCTGTCGGGTTCATGCTGGGAGGCGAGAGCTGGGCTGTGGTGCTTTTTCTCCCCGTTGGACATAGCCGCTCACGAGGCCACTGCATCAGGTGGCCCCTGTCTGGAGAGACCTTTTACTGCTGTTCAGGGTTCATCTTATAAAACTCAGGGTGGTGTTTAATTTCTGTTTCCCTCCTCTGATTTTCATTTTTTCCGTTTGTTCGTAAGCAAATATTCGAGCGGCTAATGCATTTCCGGCACTGTCTCAGAGATTAGGTTTTTTAACTTTAGGATTGTCTACAGACTATTTACTCCTTGGTAGTTGAATAACCAGGGCTCTGAAGGGACCTGTGTGAGTGAAATCCCTCTCCAGGAAGTCCTTTCCTGGAAAACATGGATAGTACAGGTCCCCTGAGCCCGCACCCCGGGCTCCCTCCGGCTGTCCCTGGCTCCTGCCACACAGCTTCATGGCCCAGCTCGGACCAGCCCCATCCGTCTCTGCACTGGGTCTTAGATAACCCTGGGATCTGTGCTGGGATCTGAAAGGGAGCTCCTCCACTCTTGGCCCAAATGGTTTTGTGATCTTAATAGTTATATATAGCACTTTTAGTTTCTGTTATTTGTTGCCATTATGTGGAAGACACGAAAGAAGAAGAGAAGAGCTGAGGGTTGCCAACCCTGTTATTCTCCAGGGGTTGTTTTCTTTGTTCAGGCTGCTGCTGCTGCTGCTGCTGCTGCTGCTGCTCCTGGGAGCGGCCCCTCCCCCTCCACAAAGGCCACAAAGGCCAAGCCCCGGAAGGACACTGCAGGCCGTGGGGTGAGGGCTGTGTGTGCGTGTGGGAATTTCTCTGGTGGCTTTGCAAAGGCAAATATTTATTTTGAGGGATGGTGGTGGCAGGGCCACGTTTATAATCACTTTGTTGAGTATGGGAAGTGGCTAACATGAGAATCAATGGACAAGATTTTGTCCAGTCCCTGAAATGGGTGGAGCTCAGTTTTTGAAGTGGGGTGTGGGGGTGGGGAGGACACACGGATGTGTGGGACGTTAGCCCTTCACATGGCACCCAAGAGGCCACACCAGTACACACTGATCAGCAGCCATATAAGGGTCCTGGGGGGATGGTGTTAACCAATGGGGTGGAGATCTGGGAGAGGTTATGGAAGCTAGGTAGGAGCCAGGCACACGGAGGGCTTTTCAGACTCTAGTGGGTAACAGGAGCGGAGCATCCAGAGCAGAATCTCTTCATCTTGGGGAGAAGTGGGGAGAGGAGGCCAGAAAGGTGGGGAGAGCCTTGAAAACCTCAGAGACAGGCTGGGAGCCCTTCTATTGGGCAGCAGGAGCTATTGATTATGGATTTATGTTTGGGGAGGGTAGTGCTTTGATGCTCAGCTGTTACTATGCAGGGTAGAAGTGGCAGTGGCCTCTGGGGAATAGCAGGGAGGGGTCAAAACAGGCAGCAGCATTAAGGCTGTTGTAAGGGAGGGTAGGGTCCTTGGCAGGGTACTGGGAAATCAGGGGCGGCCCCAGAAAATCTCAGGAGGAGACAGGGCTGAGGTTCTGTCCTGGTAACACAGAAGTGGGGTCTGTGCGGGGGATTCCACCTTTAGAAGCCCTGAGGTTTGGGTGGAAGGGAGGTGCTTAGCCACATGGAAATGGTTTTGCAGGACTTGTAGAGGTGGGCCCTGTCCTGTGGATGGCTTGGATTGGTATATTCTGGAGTCACCCCCATCTGTCAAACAGGTTGAGAGGCAGGCATGTCAGGAACAGTATTACAGCCTCTTCGTCCTCTGCAAGTCCTCCAGTGAGTGTCTGAGATATACATCAGTCTCTTGTGAGTGTGGCTGGTGTGTCATCTCCAGAGGCTGAGTCAGCCCAGGGGGGCTTGCATGATTGAGATTCTACATGCAGACCTTGAGCTATTATGGCCTCTGAGATCCAGCTTGTGTAGCAGGAAGTCTCCTGGCCAAGTATGCCTTTTTCAGAGCATTGCAGAGCATATGTGACATGATTGATGCTTGTCTGTTTATCTGTCAGTTAGGTATGAATATTATTTCAGATAATGGCTTTAATCCCTAGAATTGTAGAACCAGGTGCCAGGACTACAGAGGTGCACAGGCTGTTTGCCTACAAGGACAGGACAGGTGCGTGCTTTGAGCTAGGTGTGCAGTGGGCTGAGAGGGCTCTGGGTGGGCAGTGAAGAAGCCCAGGGGCCCCAGAAGGTGGAAGCTTATGAGGCTGTGGGGTCATTGACAGGTGCCAGGCCAACTTGCCTCAGCAGGAGGGCTCAGGAATCTCCCAAATCTAAGTAAAGCCCACTGTCTAAGCACAAAGTCAGTTTTCATTTTTTTTTTTTTTTACGTAGAGAATTTCAGCTTTCCTCTGGTTTCTCAAACTATACTTACCTTTCTGATCATCTTACGCTAGGGGATTAAAAAAAAAGTAGATATAATTTTCTGTCCAAAGTCTAAATCTAGAGGGTCCCCCTTCTCCAAACTCTTTCCCCAAGCTCCTAGCTTGCCAGGAGAATCTGCAAGAGATACTGGAGAGTGTTTTTGATGCCCCACCTGGACTTCATGGCAGTGCTGCTTTTCCTGAAAGCAGTTCAGAATTCCAGACTGTGACAACAGAGCCTGTGATTTTTTCCAGAATCCCAGCTTCCACTATTGATGGAATGCAGGGTGGAGTTCTCAGTTTGCAGGTTGCTTGGTTGGAGATTAAAGAATTTTGGAGTGGTCCAGCCTTGTTTGTCTGGGAAGATTAGGCACTTTTCCACTCACTGATTTAAACATTGGGATGCTTTGTGCTGTTGGGGGTGTGGGCAGATTGCACTGCTCACCTGAGTCAGTGGAGCCCTTGCCCACCTGTGAGCATCTTTCCCAGCTCTGGGTCTGCCCTGGGAGGGGAGTATGCCACTCATCCATGCTTTGGGATTTGTGTGATCAAAATGTTTTAGTAAAAGAGATTACATTTGCTGATTAACCACAACTCAAGGAGTTGTCTTTTTTTCTTAATGTGTGATGATGAAACATTTCAAACATACAGAGGAGTTGAAAGAGTGTATAGAGTGGACTCTTAAATATCTACCACCTCGGGTCTGCTTGTAGTGTTGTTTATCTCTAGCATTTTCTACAAAATGCAGAGTTTTCGAAGGCTAATTTAGCTTGGAATTCAAAGGGTTTCTAGAGACAGTGCAATTCAGGGTGCTGTGGTGTCAGATGTGGTAGGTACAGTGGGGACAAGTGTGAATCGAATGCATGAGGGTGTCTCGTTCTGCAGGGGATGTGGGTTTAATTTGCACTTTGGAAGGACAAACCATTTTGTCACGTTAATCTTGATACGTGAACCCAAAGGGAAATGCCTGACTTAGTTTTTAGGGCCCTGAGCATGTGTGTGTTTGGGAGGGTAGCCCATCATTTGGGCCTTGGTGGTTTTGGGGTGGGGTGGGTACAAAGCCCTGTGTCCCAGGATTTTGCTTTTAGGAGTAGCTGATGTATCGATATGAAACACAGATACTTTCTTGTTATACCAGGGCTGATTTCTGAAAGCAGAATGATATCATGTTAGGATCACAGCCTTGATGATTCCCTGTGGCCTGTAGGGGACAGAAGACCCTGGTCTGGGGATCCTGGACAAGCTTGTGTCTCACTGACTTGATGCAACACCCTTGAGAAAAGCGCTTGTTCCTCTGGGCCTCAATCTCAGTGTCTACAATCCGTGGGGCTGAACTTTGGTTTCAAGAGTCCTCCTGGCTCTGAAGTGACTGCGACTGCCCCATGCATTTTCCTTAGTTCCTGAACTCAGGACCAGACTGACCTTGTCTGGCTGGAATGGACAGTGGAGGTTGGGGTGAACAGAGGCTAGGTTTCCCCAGTGTGTTTTATTAAGTTATTTCATCCACAGTCCTCTTCCTCCAACAGTCAGAGAGTGAAATTCCACTCAGCAGATATTCAGAAAAGGAAGGAAGCACTTTGTATGTATGTCTGTAATTTATATAGTATGTGGCTGACCTAGAACACATGTGCCTTGTGTTACGTGCACACATACTGGGTGCACGCATGGGGTCCGCAGGAGGAAGCTCCTCAGCGGAAATCGCCAACATCTCCATGATTCCCTGGTTCCCCCAACTTAACCAGAGATGGTAAAAAACTGGTGTGAAACTGAGCATGATGGTGTTTATGTTGTCATTGTGATGAGCACATGGTAAATACTACATGTGTAATCAGTAAATCCATGTCATATATGTGCATGGCCTATATGGTCGATTTTAAGGCAGACCCTAGAAGTCTAATTCAGCTCTGAATCACCTCTCTTGTTCATGAGTTTTAGGGGATCAGCCTCCAAAATTGGGCCTGAACTCTAGTGTCTTTGCAGTGCTAATTACAGAACCTGATGAGGCCCAAATTGCTGTTCCTCAGGCCCAGACAGGCACGTCTTCTGGGTTGTCCTTGAGCTAGTGATGTCATTGCAGTGGGTTATACTGTCCCCAGCCTCCCCCTCACCTGACCCTCCACAGTTCTCCCTATCCTGCGCAGAGCTGCCTGATGACCCGACAGCCTTTTGGGTGTACTTAATTGGCAGTGTCATCTCACACGTCTTTGCATAGCTTTGTGCTGCTGTCTGCATGTCACAGAGCAGTCTCCAGGACCGTGAGCAACCTGCAGGTTATGCTGGTGACTGGCTTCAAGCCATTTTAGCTCACAGCCCAACCTTTCCTTCAACTCCAAATTTCTTTTTTTTTTTTTTTTTTTTCCTTTTTTGTCTTTTTTACTGGCCGGTAACGGGATCACAACCCTCGGTGTCGCGCCTGTACCGGGGACCGGCAACGGGATCGCAACCCTCAGTGTTGCGCCTGTGCCACGCTCAGCCAGTGATCGGGAACCAGTCACCACATGGGATCCGAACCCTCGGCAGGAGCGCCACCGCGCTCCCAAGTGGCGCACTCTCCAGTGCGCCACCGGGCCAGCCCCAACTCCAAATTTCTATTTGAATGAGCCCGTGGGTCTAAAATCTCTAGCCAGGGCCTGGGCTTTTAATTTGCATTTTGTCACGGTTTTCTTCAAAGTCTAAGCGGGGGCACCTATGGCAGAACACCTTTCAGCTGATACCTCTTTAATTGCAATGAGGGATTCAGTGTGACAGGTGGGTGCCTCCCAGTGTCCTCCCATTCTCCCCACATGTTCCTCTCTCTTTCTCACAACTACCCCCACATCTCCATAGTGGAAAAAACTTAACTTTTGAACATGGCATCTGCTTTTGGGACAGGGAGTCTTTGGTTCTGACAGTTTAGTTTATAAAAGAATGCTCCAGCCTCGCTCCTGCATTGTCACAATGGAAGGAGAGATCAGTGACTTGCACGTCCATATCATTGGATAATTTCAACAATAGACAGCCAGAATTCCCCATACCTCTCACTCTTCCCCAGGGAGGCCCACCTTGGAAACTCCACCTAGCCTGACTCCCTGTTCTTTCGCGTGCATTCTCCCAGCACCCCCTATGGAAACTCAATGTGTTGTTTGAAGCTGAGTTTTTTATTTTTTTGGTGGCTGGCCAGTATTAGGGTCCGAACCCTTAACTTAGTGTTACAGGCAGTGCACTAACCATGTGAGCTAACCTGCCAGCCCAACATGTTGATAATTTTATGTGTGTGTAAGTGTGTGTGTGTGTATGCCACACATTAAGGTGTTGTTTCCCCGTGAGGGCAGGGGCATGTCTGTCTTGTTCTCTATTTTTTTCCCTAGACCCTCCCTGGCAGCTTTGGCAGATGCTTGTTACTGGGTGAAGGATGAAGAAATACAGACACTGTCTTGGCTGGGGTTTCTACCTTGTAGTGTTAGAGGGCAAAATTCTTCATCCTGCGGCAACCACATGTTGATTCATGTTGATTCTTAAAACAATCCCTGCCTAAGAATTCTGTAGAAAGATACCATGCAAAGCTAATTGCAGTGAACTTTTCCGGAAATTTGTGTTTAGAAGATCCATTTTCCATGGTTACTGTTACCTTGACTCTGGTTACATAATTCCTGTTAGATTCAGATACTGGCATTTTTTTTTCAAACTTAGGTTCCAGTATTTTAAAAAATTTGATTTAAACCATGGTGATTATGATATTGTCTTTTGGGGGGGTTTCTGGACATAAAACCAGGAATTTTAATTAGAAACTTGAGTTCGTTTGACCAGGAATTTCTCTCTTTGAAAATGCAGTGTCACCGGGGACATTCTGAGTTAGGAGCCACCAGAAGCTTTGTCTGTGAGCAGGGCTGTTGAGGCTCAAAGCCACTTATGGAAGCCCAGGCTCCGCTCCTGTTTTCACCAGCCCAGATCCCTGCTCAGGTTCATTCCTCAGTGGGCAATTTACAAAGGCAAGAAGAAATGAGGGCCAGGGTGGGCAAGGGAAGTGAACGGACAGAGACCCCAGGCGCACCTGCTCACAGGGTTAGGAGAATGTTTTCTTGCTTTTTTTCTCCAGTCCTCTGTGCATAAGATCTCTAGCTGGACTTCACCCTTTTTTCTGAGTAGGGAGGAAGCTGGGGCTGGAGCAGCCATTCACTGATTCTTGTCCCCTGAAGCCCCTGGACACCTTTGTGCTAGACTGACCCTTCCTTAGGACTTCCTGCTCTTTCATTGGGGGGTTATTTTATAATCACGAATACTCCTTTTTTTATGCCAAGCTTCTGTACCTGGAAGGCTCTGAAGGAAGCAGCTGTTCAGAGTCTGTCTTGTCATCGATAGATGGACGGTTATTGCACAGTCTGTGTGCCAGCTGAGAGGACGTCGTTCCCCTTCCCCTCAGTGGCACCGTTCAGATTTTCGTTATGAATTCATTTTTGGGGAGAGAGGACATAAACAGTGAGGAGAGTAAGTGCAAAGCTAGTTAAGAGGTCAGGCAGAAAAGGCATGCTGGATAGGAGTGCTTGGAGTGCTGGCCGAGGAGTCTGGGGTGCCCGGCCAACTGGGGCACACACAGCTCTGCTCCAGCAGCCGGTGCCTTGTAAATGACACTGTTGCCTGCAGGCATGTCTGACAGCTGCTCCTGCTCCAGATTCCAGAAATTTCTATTAAACACTTCATGAACCACCCTCCTGGTTTCTTCCCTTTCCCCCACTTAATAAAATCCATAAAATTAATAATAGCACCTACTGTTTATTGTTTGTCGTCTGTGGGACCCCGTGTTAAGGGCCAGACATACTTTGTGTCGTTTTATCCTTATGGTCACCCCAGGCAGAGGTGGTAGAACCCCCATTTTGCAGTTCAGGAGCCTAAAGCCTTGCCCAAATCCACCCATTTCTGAAAGTGGCTGAATCAGGATTCGAACTCAGCGCTTGCCGACATCAACCATCCACAGTTTGATGTTTTAATTAATAAAGCGAAAGAGGAATCTTTTCAGATCAGCCCAAGAGTCTGTAAAAGTACTTGGGGAATTCTCTGCCGTCTGTAGCTCGCCTGTAGATTTCGATTTGTGATTCGAAACTCACATTCACACTCCATCTTTTACTCATTGAGGTTATGAAGGATATGACAACTGCTGGTTCACTTTTATTTCCTTGCTGAAGTTTGGTGGCGGCTGGGCTGCTGATTGATAGTTTTGATTGCAGGAGGAGGCGGCACAGTGGAAGGCTGGCTGCCTGCGATTACAGGTTCTGCAGCCTGGGGAGGGGGGGAATTTCCAGACAACGTGCCTTTGAAAATTTCCCCGAGTTTAGAAAATCTGCAGCACCTTTAATCCTAGCTGGCTGAAAATATAGCTGTTAAGTTTAAGCCACACAAATTCTGCCACGTTTTGATAATGGAGATGCTACCAAGCAGTTAATTTTTTACACATATAAATAGAAGTTACTTTTTCCCTGAGCTATAATTAGCATAATAGGAGAAATTGATGCCCTGAGAATCAAAGTGGTTTGCCTGAGGTCACACAAAAGAAGGTGGCAGAGCCAGAAGTGGCGGAATCCCGTGCATGTCCTGATGCTGAGTTTGTCATCACACTGTCTACCTTATATTCACTCTCTAGAGTCTTAGCGGTATAGGGAGTAGGCAGCACTACATGAGAGTTCTCACCTGGAGCAACCCTCACCTGCTTGAAACAGAATTTTCCTGGAAGATGGCATGAACTCATGGGATGTGAACAATTACCAGTAGTTACCATCAAAATTGTCAGTGAATTTTACAGTTGCAGTACTCTTTCTGCATGCATTTGATTTTTTCCTACAACTTTATAAAGGTATGGTTTGTATAAGGTAAACTGCAACTATTGAAAGGTTGTAATTTGATGATTTTTGACAGATGTATACACCCATGAAACCACAGAGTATGGAATGTGCCCATCACACTCTGATGTTTCCTTGTTCCCCTTTGCAACCCATCTCTTCTTCTGCCCCTGTCTGCTTGCTCTGATCTGCTTTCTGTCACTGTGGATTAGTTTGCATTTTCCAGACTTAAATAGAAATGAGATCATGCATGAAAAGACCCTTTCTTTGGCTGGCTTCATTCAATCAGCAAGATGATTTTGAGATTCATCACAGTATTTGTGTGTATCGGTACCTTGTCCTTTTTTATTGCTGAGTAATATTCCATTGTATAGATTTACCACAGTTTGTTTATCCTATTGATAGATACTGATTGACTTGTTTCCAGCTTTGAGTTTTTACAAACAAAGCTACTGTGAACATTCATGCACAAGTCTTTGTATGGGCATGTGCTTTCATTTCTCTTGGGTAGATCCCTAGGAATGCATGGTGGGGAGATGTTGTGGGTATGCAGTTAACTTTCTGAAAACCTGCCACTCCTTTCTCCAAATCCTGTGTTTGATTTTATGCTCCCACCAGCAGTCTGTGAGAGTCTCCACTTTGGGTTTAAGTTCAGCAGGTGTCTGGCAGTGACTGTTTGGGGATAGCACCTGTCCTGAGAAAGAGTATGTGCCATCTGAGTCTCATGGGCTATGAAGTGTCTTGCACTAATGGTGGTGGTGGTGGGGGGGGGGG
>NW_007726168.1:310865-370963 GCF_000696425.1 Galeopterus variegatus
AATGGGGGGGGGGGGGGGGGGGGGGGGATGGGAGGCAGTATGGATGAGGCTGACGAGGGGAAGAGGCAATCTGGGAAAGAGGTGAAGACTGAAGACCACCTTAGGGGTAGCAAAGCCCAAGGGAGAGGAGCCAACCTGCCTCTCTTTGGGATCCCTGGCCTCAGTTTCCCTGTCTATAAATCGGGGTGTTTGGCCAAGATCAGAGGTTTTCAGTGGTGGGAGGGAGGGTAGGTACAAGCAGTGTTGCCCCCATGAGGACATTTGGCAATATCTGGAGAAAGTTTTGGTTTGTCGCACCTTTGTGAGGATTGGGGGGGGAGGGGGATAGTTATTGGCATCTGGTGGGTGGAGGCTGAGGATGCTGCTGAACATCCCACAGTGCCCAGGACAGCCCAGAGTCCCAGTAGCACCAAGGTGGAGAGCCCCTGGTCAGCCGTGCTCTGTGGTCTCCCGGCCTCTGCTCTGCAGCTCAGAGCTGTGCACTCACCAGGAGTTACTCTGGCACACTCTTCAGTTCTAGGTGGGAAGCAGTGGAATGACGTGGGAGGTGTGTGTACCTGCATGCTCGGAGGGACAGAGCCCTTCTCGGTGAGCAAGGTTGGCTTGTTCCCCGGGGTCTGACCAGGCCTTCAGGAGGGAAAGCGAGGGTCTGCATGAGGCTGAATGAACTCCTCCCCTGAGTTTTCTAGGAAATCGGCTCCCTTGTGGGCATGTGACTTTCTCCCCCCTCTCTTTCTCTCCCTCTCCTCCAGTTGCTGGAGTAGGCACATTCCACCTAGCTTTTCATGGCTAACTGCCTGAGCTCAGGGCTGTCCTTAACGAACTTCTTTGATTATTAACCTTTGCTTGGCTCAGGGAAATTACTCACTTGTTCTCTGGCCAAGAGAAAACCTCCTGGAAACTTTTATATGTAAATCTTTTTGACAACTTCACATTCAAGAGGGTTTACTTACGTGATGGGGAGAAAAATCTGTGTAATTTCTCCAAATTGTGGATTTTGTTTCTACAAAGCTTTTCATAGAAGTGCTCATGGCGGTTGTGTGTGTGTGTGTGTGTGTGTGTGTGTGTGTGTGTGTGTGTGTGTGTGTGTGTGTGTGAGGGTCAATGTGTCCACATTCATTTCTTGACCTGATACTGTATCAGCTAAGTGCTGGGGAGCTGACTTTTTACCTTTGGGGGAGAATACCAAGGAGAGGAGATGCTGGTTTTGATGACATAAGAAAGAGAAAATAACTCATGTACTTCCTTCCCCAGTCCTGCCTCGCTTTCCCCGTTAGGGCTCACCAAGGCCTGTGCGGCTGGACAGAGATGTTTGAACTGGAAGTAGATGCGGATCTCACTGGTTTCCTGTCCTGCCAGCCCTGCTCGGTGGCTCCCATGTCCTTCATGGGCCGCGTGAGCCTTGTGCCAGTCAGAGAGCCTTTGCCTTCCCCTCCGGGAAATTGTTAAAATACATGAATGAAAATATTATTCTAAGTGCTTTGGATGTTATAAAAAATGCTCTGTGCCATTAATAAGAGTGTGGGGCTCCTGGCTGGCCTGAGCCCCGCAATGATGGAGGTTGTGACATTCCAGCTGGCTGCAGTGTGTAGAGTTGGGCAGTCCTGGTTCTGGTCAAGGTTATTCCTCAGTTCACTTCGTGTCAGTTCTGGCTACTTTTCAAAAAGTCTAGTTTGCAGTGTTATTGGGCCCTTGATGCTTTTTTAGTTCAAGTGTGGCTTCTCTAGTTTTTTCTTGATACCAAATGATCTTAAAGGTTTGAGATCATGAAATTTGAAAAAGTACCTGTCGTTTTCTTCCCTCTTCACATCGTCACGTTTGGAGGCCTGCACGAATGCTCTTCCATGCCCAGCACCTGCCTGTGGCCCTCCCTGGGGCCTGGCCTCGGGCGGAGGCCTTTACTGCAGTGGTCCTCACAGTCTGGGGGGTGCCTGGAAGCCCAGGTGGCAGCCCAGAGGGGCTGATGCAGGAGGTTCTTTTTGACAAGTTCCTGAGTCGTGAGGCTGGTTTGGGCACCGCACTCTGGGAGCCTCTGCTGTGGGGTCTCCCAGTCCAGGTGTCATGGCATGAGGAGCCACAAGTGAACCGAATCCTGAACGTGGACGGTTCCTTCCAGTGGACACGTGTCCTTCCTGGTTGGGAAGCACTGAGACCGATTTGCTGTTGTGTGACTCCTGTGAGTCTGAGTCCTTCTGCAGGTCTTTCTTAATTTAAAAACCAAACAGCCCAACAACACACAGCCACCCACATTCACCTTTCCTGAGAATGGTTGAGCTCTTCCAGACAAGTAAGGATTTTGTAGCTTTTTGAGTTTTGACAGTTTGATTCCCACTAGGATCCTGTGGCGATGTTTATGATAAGCTTCCCAGGTTGTGCATTTTCCCCTGTGTCTTTGATGTGTGTTTCATAGACCTGGATTTAGGTTTACGTGACTCAGCACAGGTGATTCTAGCAAGCCTCACCTTGGCGTGAGCCAGCGCGGTCTGTGCACACACAGGCACAGATGTCCTCCTCTTGGAGAATGTGGATGTGGCAGTTCATGTTTGACAGCTTGGTTAACCCATAAATAGATTCCAAAACAGATCTTGCTGGGCCTTGCCCTGCTTAAGCCTTTAAGTGGCTTACCAGGGCTTTCAGAATAAAGTTGAAATTCCTCGGCCTTGCCCCGAGCCTTTTTAGAACGTGTTACGGGGTAAACAGAGGAATGAACTTGCAGTGGCTTTGTGCAGCACCTGAGCTTTCCTGCTGGCCTGCCTGCTCCCCAGCCTGGTCTTACCCTGCTCACGGGCACCTTCACTGCCAACAGCACCAGGTGCCACTGCTCTCGGTTCCTGGCCGTCCACCTCATCTGCCCGGGGCTCACGTTGGGCCTTTGGTCATTTGAGTCCTGACTTTTTTCTTAAGCCGACTGACGCCTTCCCAGCTCAGCTCAAGAGTCCCGCTTCCCCAAGGCCATTCGGACGGCTCCTGATGACCATGCCAGGGCTGGGCCTGCTGCCCTTGGAGGTCTGTGCACTTTGTTTGAATTGTGGGCCTCCACACCTCTCCTGGCATGGGCTCAAAGTGCTCAGGGACTGTGGTCATGGGACCAAACTGCAGTGTCTCATCTGGGACTGGTTGAGTGGAGCTTGGATGCCTGGAGGGGAGAGGTAAGCGGTGGCCTTGCAGGCAGGTTCCCCTGAGTGCATCTGTGTGAAGCAGCAAGGACACATCAGGTGTTTCATACAGACATTCAAGGACTTAGTTATCACAGAGAGGCCCGCAGCTGTGATAATCACCTGGTGAGGCTGTGTACCCAGGCCATGGACATTTGGGAATCTTTTCTTTGGTAATTGCCATCAGAATTTAAGGCACTAAAAAAAAAAGTACTTAAGCGTAGCCAATCTTTGTTGTAAGCGTGGGGTCTTTGCCTTTTAGAACTGTCAGAATTTATTTACTGTTTGGGTCCTTTGTTGAAAACATTGGAACCCCGTTCTGGTTAACTCAAGCAGACCTGGAATTTTGCCAGAAGGATGTGGGGATGGCTTTGAACATGGGAGGCACTGGGACGGACTGAACCAGGGGTCCAGGGGACAGGCACGAGTTGCCTGTGTCTTCAGGAAACCACTTGGGTTTCCTGTTTTGGGAAGAGGGAATGTGGGAAAACAAATGTGATGTGTTCATTGGTGACTTTTGATACAGATGCTAATCTTCAGATGTGCAAACTATCATGTGCAAATGAATAAGATGCTTCAAACATTTTGAATTACTCCTTGCAAATATAAAGGATGGAAATTAACACAGAGCTGAGAAGATGCTCGAGTTGCCTTTTGAGTCTTCATGGAAATGAGGTGTTTTTTAGAGTGGAGATAACTCAGTGACAGAGTGGTTCACGGGCCTGCTGGGAGCAGGGAGAAGTTGTTGGGCTGTGTGTGTGGCCTCGGTAGCCCAGTGTCCTGCAGATCATGTGACAGAGGGCTAGGCTGCCATGGTGCTCAAGTGTGGGTTCTCTTCCTGCCCTGGGGGCTTTGCGTGGCCATTGTAGGCTCTACCATCTCACCATTGCCCGGGCCTCCTTCCTCTCCCAGGTTTTGTGGCTGGAGCCTGCTACCTTCTCATCCCTCTGGGCACATGGCACTCTTTTTACATGTGTGCCTGGCAATAGCAAATGCCCAGTAAATGCATGTGGAATGAATGCCTTTCCTGAACATTCTACTCCCCTCCTCAATCCCCAGGAACAAACAAAACAGAAATGCTGTGCTCTTTTCTTTCTCAGACCTGAGAGCATGTCATCGGGACCTCTCTTGTGGCATTTCTCTACCCCTTTGTCCATCGTACAAGTGCTTATTGAGGGGCAACACATGTCATGTTTAAGAAGAGTCTTTGAATGGAGGCTGGTGCTCCTGCTTTCTAGCTGTGTACCTTTGGGGAAGTCATTTGCATCCTGAGCCTCAGTTTCTCCTGCCTTCCTCCAGAGGAAATGAGCGGCAGTAATTGGCACCCGTGGCCTGTAGCACAGCCGATGCTGCCCCTGGCTGACCTCCCTCCATCCAGGACCCAACAGGGCTGGGTGTGTGTCACCTCTGTCATGTGCACACTGGCCTCCCGTCATAACTGGAGACACTGGGACAAATGTTTGTTGAGTGGATGCAGATTTATTTAGCTCCATTAGGAGGCCTGAGAGCCTGTCGATGTGCTGGAAGTAAGTGGCGTGGCTGCTCAGCTTCACAGAGTACAGTGGGGCTTTCCTCCATTAGCCAGGGTGCTGCAGTGGGACTGAACCTTCATAATTTGGTTGCCCCAAAGGTCAGCCATGCAAATGCCATTGATGGGCAGTTGCAGGTAAAACATTTTGGCCCCATAGGGTAAAGATCTGCGGGCATGGTAGGCTGATTGGCCAGGCGGTACTGTGGGACTCTGGAAGGGCTTGGGGTTTGTACTACTCGTCGTGGGCTGCTGTGACAAAATACTATAGGCTGGGAGGCTCCAACAACAGAAAGTCGTTTTATCATAGTTCTAGAGGTGGAAAGTCCACGATCAAGTGGTCGGCAGGCTGAGGCCTCTGCCCTTGGCTTGCAGGAGGCGCCTTCTCACTGTGTCCTCGCATGGTCTTTTCCCTGTGTGTGCACGTCTCTGATATCTCTTTTCTTATATGAGGACCCCAATCATACTGGATTAGGGTCCCACCCTTATGACCTCATTTAACCTTAATCACCATCTAAAAGGCCCTATCTCTAATTATAGTCACTTTGGGGTGTTAGAGCTTCAACTTATGAACTTGGGCAGGACACAATTCAGTCCATAACAGTGTCCTTCTCTCCCTCTGCCTCCCCGTTTGTGTTTCTGTATGTGGTTTCTGAGGATTTGTCGCTGATATATCTTCTCTAGTGTTTCATTATTCACTGAGATCGGGGCTTTGACTGCCCAGCTCTGCCAGATACTGCTGGTGAGGGGTGGGCAGTGCAGCTGTTGACTTCCAAAGTGAATGGAGCTAGGGAACAGAGAATTTCTGACTCTGAACCGAACTGTTTATTTTCCTCTTTTTGTTGTAATTTATTCTTATATTTATTTCTTTATAATATCTTTATATTGTATATAATATATTTTATAATGTCTATACTTGTATATCTTTATCATTCTATTTTAATTGGGGTGGCAGAGATTAATTTTTACTGGGAAAAAGTAATAGCCGTAAGGTTACTGCTTTGTAAAAAAAAATTTAGAAGAGTGTGTGCTTAAATCAAAATAATGTTTTTTAAATATAAAATAAAATACGAAAAAATAGAATTTGATCAGGAAAGGAAGCCTAATGAAAAGTAGAAATACTAGTTCACATCGAGGCTCACGTCTGGGCTCACCTCCCCCGGTTCTCACACTTGGGGTTTTTGCACCAGGTTGCAGATGCCGAGTGGAAGCCCAGCCAGGCCGTCAGTGAAGGCAGGAGACGCCTTCCTAGAAAAAGAGGGAAGGCGTGGCTGTCTTCCCCTTCCCTAAAGACAACTGTTCTGCTGCGTTCCTTTCACTGTGTTAAGTTCTTTTTGTAACTCTGGCTTTAATCCAGGTAAAAACAGTTTAAATATTTATGCCATTTGATTGGTTGAGTAGTATCTGGAGGCTCAAATCCAGTGTGGGGCAGTCTGACGACTTTGTTCTCCTTTACCCGCTGACAGTGATCTTTGAATGCTTTTTCAAAAAGTTTTAGATAAAGAAGTAAAAAGTGACAGAAATACAATTGACTATCAACAAAATCTCACACTCCCAAGGTTACCTCTCCCAAGACTTTCTGTGATTACGTGCCTCCCCTCCCCCACTGGCTTCATAGAATTCCTTTTGATCTCCTTTCCTGACACAAGAGCCAGGGTGGCAGGTGCAGGTCAGCTTGTGTCAGCTGTTCCCCATAGCGAGCCTTGGGAGTGGCGCGGAGCTCCGAGAATGCCTCTTCAGCTGGTGATTCCTGCTATAGGACAGAGAGAGAAGAGCAGGCACAGACACTCTTGAATGTCTTCACAGGAAAACTACCTCCACCTACACACAAACCAAGAAGAAAAAAACAAACGATTGGATGTCACCTTTTAAAGCCTCAAAATAGCATTAACTTTCTATATCATACACCAGAGGGACAGTAACTGCACCACCTTTGGTTAAAATTCATTTTCAGTCTAGGGAGTCTGACATCTTGGGGATGCCTCGGGGATGCCTGAAGGGTCTCCTGTCCAGGCAGAGTGACAGCAGAAGCAACAGGAGATGTGGCCAGTTGGCACCTCACTGTGTGGGACAGTAGAATTATCAGAATTATCAGAGCAAACTTTGGCATGTTTGAAACTAGTACTGTTGATGACAGCAGTCTGCAGGTTATGTGACAAGAGTCATGTTCATTAGTTTATTATTTATCAAATATATATTTTATATATAATATATTATATATTTATATATAACAGATATATAGTTTATCGTTATTAATTGTTTCAATCCTCACAGCAATTGAAGAATATCATTCCTGATTTATAGATGTCAGAATTTGAGACAAAGAGTATTGAATGATAAACAATTTATCCCCTGGCCCTCTAGAAGAAGGTCTAATGCTAAGCATAGGAAATACAGAATTGTATGTATACAGATGTATATATGTTTGTGTGTGTATGTTGTGTGTGGTAAACAAAGGCAGAAGAACATTAGGTTTGAGTTTTTTGAGCTAAGTAGTATTTTCTAAAACTTGTTTTAAAAAAAATTCAAACACATTTTAGTACGGTCAGTCTTTGGTATCTGTGGGTTCTGCATTGTGGATTCAACCAACCGTGAAAATATTTGGAAAAATATGTATGGTTGCATCTGTACGGAGCATGTACAGACTTTTCCCCTTGTTATTACTCCCTAAACAACACAGTACAACAACTATTTATACAGCATTTACATTGTATTAGGTATTATAAGTGATTTAGAGATGTACAGGACAGATGGGCATAGACTATGCACAAATATTATGCCATTTTATATCAGGGACTTGAGCACCTGCAGATTTTGGCCTCTTTAGGGGGTTCTGGACCCAAACCCCCATGGATACCGGGGGACAGCTGTTTATAGAATAGCGTAGTGATCACCCAGGTACCCCTCTACCAGCTTTAATAATTATCAATTCATGACCAATCTTGTTTCCTCTATATGTCATGCCACCTGCTGATATTATTTTGAAGTAAATCCCAGACACCTTACATTTCATTCACAAATATTTTAGTATCTAACACACAAAAAATGAGAACTTAAAAAGAAAGCACACATGACTATATATAGTACCATTATCACAGAAAAAAATTAAAAATTCCTTAATATCATCAAACGTCTGGTCTGTGTTCAAATTTCTAGTTGTCTCATGAATATCATAATTTTTTTCTTCAGTTTGTGTGGATTGGCTTCCAAGTAATTCAGTAAAAGCTCCTTGCAATTAGTTGATACTTCTGAATCTCTCTCAGTGTGCAGGTTCCACAGCCGTCTTTCTTTTCTTCCCGTGTCACGTATTCCCTAACAAAGCTGGCTTGTTTGTCTTGTAGCGTTTCCCTGGTTGGATTTTTTTTTTTTCTTGACTGCCACCCCTTGGAGTCATTTAGTATGCTCCTTTGCCTTCTGTATTTTCCTATAAATTGGTGGTTATTTGGAGGCTTGTATAACAGATTCCAGGTGTGGCTTTGGTTAGGTACTTCCTAGGCAATGGCGACGCTTCATCAGGAGGAATGTACCTTGTATTTATGTTTTTGCTGTGTTAGTAGCCACTGGAGGTCTTGGTCTGGACCAGTTAGTGCATTCAGGATTGCAAAATGATGATTTTGTAATTCTCTCATTTATTATTTTTTGTTGTTCTTTAAGATGAAATAGTTCTATAAAGAGTACCTTTCAGGTCACATAGGAAAGGTGAGATAACTCTCTTTATTTACTAATTAAATTAATTAATTAATTAATTAATTAATTTATTTTTAAAAGATGACTGGTAAGGGGATCTTACCCTTGACTTAGTGTTGTCAGCACCACACTCTCCCAAGTGAGCCACAAGCCGGCCCTTTTATTTACTAATTTAAGAAATAACAAGTTTTGTTTTACTAGAATCCCTGTAAAGGTGACTAATTAGTTTTATATCGTTATGAACTCATAGAATTAAACATATTTAATGTATTTCATGAAAGTTGTTATCCTTATGGATGCTCAGATTGTCCCGTCTTTGGCTTCTGTGTTCTTTTGACATGCATGGATCGCTTCCTTGCTTTCTGATGTTCCAGGGAAGATGGAATTTGTTCCAGGCTCATTTGGTCCATTGGCCACTTCTCTCCAGAAGTCAGGGTTTTCAAGAACACTAACATCATCACTCATTTGCTTTGGCCTTCTCCATACAACAGTCTCAGAGTAACAATACTAACAGAGTCACCAATATGATTACCAGAAATAGGTTTTTGGTTTTTGTTTTCCATTTTTATGGTATATCTCACTTTTCGGTTATAAACTCCACTTACTGTGTTGAAAGTCTCCTGGAAGTGGTTTTCTCTGTGATGATGCTAGCCATTGGATACATGTTTAGGCTCATTTCCTTAATTTATTTTCAATTTCGAGGGATTATTTATAAAATAAACATATCATTAGGTAAAGTATTTATATGGTATCAATGTCAAATCATCAAAACATATTGTAGGAATCCTGGCTTTGATTCTGAAAGATAAATTTGGAGAACCTGTCTTTGTCACCTCTCCACCTATTTTCATCCCTTCACCTATAAATAAATATTTTAAAATAAGTATTGTTTGTACTTATCTCTTCTAAATATAAGAAAATATTTGTATATTCTCTTTCTTAGATAAATGTAGCTTACCATCCACTTTTTTTCATTTGCCTTTTTTATTTAAGAGCATATTCTGGGGACCATTCTGTAGTATGGGCTCCAGAATGTGACTCACAGTGAGACTGTTCCCAGTTTATTAACCAGTCCCCTATTGATGAAAATTGGGATTGGAATGTATGCTCTTTTTTTTTTTTCTATTTAAAAAATGTACCATGTAGTAGTGTACATACATCTTTTCCTTATTTCTTGTCAGTGTATTTTTGGGATACACTTTTAGATGCCTAGAAGGTGGGATTGCTGAGCCAAAAGGTTAATATGCATGTAGTTTTGCTACAGACTGCCAAATACCCCCCATAGCAAGTGTCAAGTATACCATCAGCAATGTACATGAGTGCCTGTTTCCCCACACAGGCTGTTGCCGAACTTTTGGGTGTCTGCCAGTCTGAGATGTTAGAGGCTTGGTTTTTGAATGCCCCACGTGTAATCGGGGTGTGTGATCATTTCCATTCCTGGAGGTAGGCTGGGTTTGGAGAAGCCTTGAACGTTTTTTCAAGAAGCTTCGATCCACACAGGGGAGGAGAGCCTTCCTGGTGGTCCCTCCACATCATTAAATGTTGTTCATGTGCCTGTCCCATGCCTGGCTCCGTGTTAGGAGCTGGAGATGGGAGAGTGTCAGATCGGATGAGGGTTTGAAGAGGCCACTGGATTTGGCAAAAAGGTGGTCACTCATAAGTGGCCTTACTTGAGAGCAAGCTCAGCAGCTTTTGGGGACAGATACCAACAGGGTGTGGCTTATGGCCACGTAGCATGGTATAGGGATGAGGAGTGAGAGTGCTGGGGTTAGACTGCCTGGGCCTCTGTTTGACATGATCTCTCTGCCCTGTGGGGTCTCAATAATGCTGTCACTGTCAGTCATGTGGCCTGCAGGAGGTGTGCTGGTGGTGGTGGTGGTGAGAGTAGGCAGAAGCACACGAGCAACCAAAGCTGACTCTGAAGAGGCCGAGCTGGGAGGGAAGGCAGGAGGCTCATGAGGAAGGCCAGGATGTAGGATGGGGGGACCTGAGCATGGTGGGGCTTGGTGAACACCGGCCAGTGAAGGAGCGGTGGCAGGGATGGGTGACCGTGCGAGGGGCAAGCTGTGTGGGGGGAAGCTGAGTGGGAGTGCAAAGATGGCAAAATGGGAAATGCAAGCTGGTGGAGGAAGAGGGATTTGTGCTTGAGCCTGTTTTGGTGCAGCCAAGGCTTGAAACCTGAAATTTATGGAGATGTTTGTTGGATGTTGCCGGAGTAATTTGTCCTGCATCCCTTGGCAACTGTCAGGCAAGAGAGGAGAAGGATGGATCTTTCTCATTGTCTTTGAGGTTGGTAATTGGCATGGTGGATGTCATGTGGGAGCAGGGAGGTGTTAGGTTGGGCTGCTATAACATGGTACCAAACACTGGGGGGATTAAACAGCAGGTGTTTATTTCTCACAGTTCTGGGGCCTGGGTGGTCTAAGATCAAGGTGCTGGCAGATTCAGTTCTTGGTGAGGGCTCTCTTCCTGGCTTGCAGAAGGCTGCCTCCTGCTGTGTCCTCACATAGCATGGAGAGCGAGAAGGAGCTCTGGTCCCTATTCCTCTTCTCTCTGGCCCCACCTCCCAATACCATCACACTGGGCTTAGGGCATCAGCAGTGGATTTGGAGGGGAGGGGGCACAAGCATTCAAGCCCTGAGTGAGGGTGTGGAGACGTCTTTTGTCCCAGCTTCAAGTGGAGCCATGGGAGGCTCTTGGGAACAAAGCGTTTATTTCCCTGTGCTGGCCCAGTCTTTGCGCATCTTTGGGGCATCATGATTGTCAGTGCATTTTAGGGGAGGGGACACTTTCCTAACGGCTGGATTTATCAGCACCTGAGACAAGATCTCAGCTTGGTGGACTGCACCTTGCAAGGTGGGCTCCTCGGCTCAGGTTCCCCCTGCCCACATCAGACTGCACGCTGTCTGCTGAGTGCCCTCACCCTTAGTGGTCCTCACTGTGATAAGCTAATTTTGAGAAGTGCTTTATCCCACTGAGGATGAAACAGCAAGTGTTTATTCAGTTGCAAAGAAGGTGGGGACTGGTCATCTGCAGGAGGTGGCAGCCAGTGGTTGCAGGGCCTCGGGCTGAGTGGCCGTCTGACCCACGGTGTGACCTGGCCAGGGAGTGAGTCTGCACTCTGCTTGTCAGTCCAGTGATGGTTTCCATTTGCTCTGAGTTCTGTGGTGAGGGTTGAAAGGGGTGAGTCTCGCTGTAGACACTTAATTGGTTTTTCTGATTAGCATAGTTACTGCAGTTGTCAGTGGAGCACTGTTGTCACATGGCATCTGGCTGAACTTGAGTCCTCCAGGCAAGTGGGCAGACCTTCAACCCAGGGACACCCTGGACTTTGGCTCTGATGGGAAGCTCTGCCCAGAATGAGAGGGGTCACCCTGGGGTGAGCCAGGGGACTGTCTGAGCCAGTGTGGCCCAAATGTAACTTTTGGTCCTGCCTTACCATCTGGTTTGGCAGGAAAAGTACAGGGTGGTTGGCAAACTGTAGCATTGTGGGAGTTAAGCTATGCACTTTGTATCCAGTGTTTCTGTGCCCATCTGATGGAGGTGAAGTTATGAGCATTTGAGCTGAGAATCTAGAGAGAGCGGTGGGTGCAGGTGGGCAGAGGCTCATAACCACCATCAGAAGCTCCCACGTGTAAGTACAACCCCCACCCCACATCTTCCCCTAAGGCCTCCCACAAAGGACTAGTTGGGCTGCACACAGCCTCACCTCTCCCTTCCTATAAACGTTGTCATCCGTAAAATAGGAGAGCAGAATGTTATATCAGGAGACAGTGCCTAACAACAGCTGCTGCTCTCCAGGAAGGGAGGCACTGTGTATCCAAGAGAAAGCCCGATGGCAGGTAACATGTCACCCTCTTTTAGGGTCCTCATTGGCTTGTCTTGGACCCAAAAATAATTTGTGGGGGGTGGAGAGGACTCTTCAGGGGAACAGGTGTCTTCTTGGGCTGATTCTTGGATATTGCAGGCCAACTGGTTATTAAATTTTAGAGAAATGAATTCTTTGTACAAATTCTAGGTAAAATGTCTCTGTTGCAAAATAGGATTTTTCATTAAAAAAACAAAAAAAAGCTGAAAAATGTGTCCTGTATTCCTTAGTCTGCAGAATGCGAATTTCACCTTACAATGTCAGGGTTAAATTTCTTGTGGTTAGTAGATGAGGCAGGCATGAAATTTAGCAAAGAAAATTGAGATTGATTACTTTCACTTACTTTCCCTTTTTGGGGGTGGTTACTTTTTAATGTTAAATTTGTATGTTGAAATTCAAAATATTGATGTGATCTTAAGCAGATGTCTCTGTTGTGAGAGACAGAGAGGACTGGTTTATAAAGCAGGTAGAGTAAGCAGCAGTTGTATCTGGATGGCTCTTTTTCAAAGACAGTGCCACTCAGCCACTGAATCTAGACACATGTCTGGGACCTCTTGGTTGATGGGAGCCTATGGACCAGCTGTGTGCTCTCTATCCTGTGGCCAGTCACAGAGGAAGACTTGGGAAGGAAGAATGTCCTGGCCTGCCTTCTCCCATGGGAGGGGTGGGACATGGCTGTTGTGTTTACTCATAATTCATGCTTGTTTACGTCGGGACTGCGACTTAGATTTTTATTTTTGCAGCAAGAATATCATTTGAAAATATAGAAATCTCTCTTGCGATCTTGTGACATAAAAAGATTTAACAAACCTCTTGTGAATAAGGGTGACAAGGAATGAATTATTTGGAGAAGAAAAAAACCTTAAAAATTAAAAAAAATCTTACAAACAATAGGAACTTTACAAGATTATTGCGCATAAATTAATATCAGAGATGGATACAGACAAGAGCTTGAACACAGATGATGTGTAAAAGGCCGTTGCCATTCTGCATTGGAAATTTGAAGCACTTACTGCTTTTTTAGGTTGATAATATTTATGATTTATAAGAAACCTAAAAGTGAACAGAGCACTGTTTTTCTCTCAAATTGTAAATGAATGTGGGTATGTCGTATCCAAAAAATATACAGGCACACCTCCGTGGTGGAATGAGACAGTGGAACAGATGCAGTGGTTTTGTTTTGGGAAGCATTTATCTCTCAACTTTTGGGGCAGAGATATTCTAGTCTTGTTTTTCTTCTGAAGTGGAAACACCGTCAAACTGGGTGTTTTCCATGAAACTATATCAAGCAGAAGTGAAGCAGTACCTTGTTCTGTGTCAAGTTAGTATCTCGTTCATGACAAATAGTGATCAGTAGGAACAGATATGGGATGGGATATTGGAAAATCCCCTGGACTTAGGAAATGGTGGGTGACGTGTGATCAGAAGGAGGATTCCAGGAGAAAAGCAAGCCCTTGGCCAGGCACAATTCTTAGTGTGTGTGATTGGTGTGGCTGGTTATACGTTAAATTGACTTAAATCAAGAAGTTATTAATAAGAGGGGGCCTGAAAAATAGTCCTCAATTATTGTGGCCTGTAAGGGCCATCCTATTGTTATTAAACAGACTATTACTTTAAACATCTATGATTTGTGTTTATTGTAGGATTACTCAAAGTAGTGACGGGGGAAAATACGCCTGTAGTCTAGCATTTTGAGATGCAGCGTTTAGGTTTTTGTGTCTGTTTCAGATGCTCTTTACTTGCCTCCGTTCACACGCTAGAACATAAAGCCTCATACCCCATTTTTCACACCTAGCAATATAGCTAGAGCATCTTCGCCAAGTTCCGTCTGCATCATCATTTTGAGTGCATGGATGTTTCATAATTAACCACACTTTGTTGGACACTTAAGCTGCTTCTGAATTTTCAGTATTCTAAACAATACAGTAAAGGACATGTTCATTAATAACCTCACAGAGCTTTTCTTTGTGATGTTGTCCGGCGGGGGTAATGGATTGTTCTGTCAAGGATTTTTTTTTTTTTTTTTAAACAAAAATAACATATTGTTGCCTTAGCTCCAGGAAGTTTGCACCAATTTACCCCCCAATGATGAGGATGGACCCCTTCCCTGTCCACACATTTGGGGGCATTGCATTTTAGAGGAGAGCTGATGGAATGAGAGGGCATTCCTGAGCCATGCCAGGCTGCTGGAGGGCCCTAATTCTTTCACTCCAGCAAGCCTGGTTGATCTGTCATCTGCACACTCTGGCCCCTGCTTCTGACCCCTTCCATGGGTGTTTTTTTATTTGCTAGGCTTCATAAAGATATTGATTATGGACTTTTGGCTGATTTCAGGTCTGGAATTAGAGAGTAAGATGGAAAAATGCCCAAAACACAGGGAAGGTTGAAGCACAGTGTGGTAACTGCCTGCAGAGAGGTGCCCACGATGTTGCCATTTTTGTTTAGTTGGTGAAAGATTGGCTTCTCAACAGATTATGTTTGCACAACTTATTACATGCAGTAGCTTTGGAAGAACACGCCTCCCTGGACTTTTCTTGTGAGCTTTGGTGTGTGTTATTAATGTTTTTGATCATTTAGCTATCAGTTATTACTTTATTTTCCTACTGTGTTTTTTCTCTTTCTTTCCTTGTCTGCAGTGTCAGTTGTTTCTGAGGCCACAAAATACCCAGTTCTCTTGCTTGTGCATCTCACTCTGGGGAGTGGCCCCCAAGCCACACCTCTGCTGCCTGGCAACATTTCTAGCTGCTTTGTGAGAAAGCCCCTGTTGCCTTGGCAAAGGTAAAACACCTATCTTGTTACATGGTGGAAAGGTGATTGTTCCACGTCCTCTCAGGGAACTAGTCTTTAAGTAGTGTGTGCTGGAGGCTGCTATGTGCTGGTGGTTATAATGGCTACAATTTAGTGGGCCTCCACTGCGTGCCAAGAATTTGATGCATATTGGTACCTTTTATAATAATCTACAGAATCCATGCTACCGTTGTCCTTGTAGGAATTAAGAGACTTAGAACTTGAACCTCACTTCAGGTGCCACAGGTGGTGAATGGTGAATACAGGCTTGGTGACCAGGTGTGCCTGACCCCAGAGCTCACAGATGGGGATTGAACTAGCAGGAGCTGCAGATCATGCAAGTCTCTCTAGTGTCTCTGGGACAGGGGACAGAGATGCACAGCCAGCATAGACTGGTCAGCTCCAGTAGTTAATACGGAGTGCTTGAGAGTTCAGGCCCTCCGCCTCACAGAATCTGAGCCCTGGAGTGGAACCATGAGCATCTACATGCATTCAGTTTATTTTCATTACTGTATTAATCTGTCCCCACCTGGATGATCTGTGTGAGGTGCACGCATTTGTTTGCCTGTGAGTCCTCTTTGGGACCATCCTGCATTTATTCCATCCCCTGGGTAAGACCTGTGCGTCAGACTGTTGGGAACATTGGAGGAAGTGGGCAGGCAGTTAATGCTTTTCTCACAAAGCAGTAAAGCTGGGCAGGCAAAAATCCGGGCCCCAGGTCTGCCCACCCGAGCGGTGGGGAGGTGGGCACGGAGCTGGGATTGTGAGATAATACAGCTGAGCAAAGGCTGTGCCACATCATTGGGTGGGGATGGGTTCGAGAAATACCTGTCTTCCAGGGATTGGAAGGTTAAAGCGGGAGGCTCGTGGGAGCCTTTTCAGGCTCAAGCGTCAGTGTGGTTTTGGGGTCAAGTGTGCAGTTGGGGAGGCAAGAATGAGCCCCCAAGTTCTAAGAAAGAGACGGCCCCGGGCAGCCTGCCATCAGTGCTACCAGAATGGACAGAACTGGCAAGCCTTGTACCAGGGGCAGTAAAACCCCACCATTGTGCTGCAAGGGAGGGGGGGTCCAAGAGATGTAGCTGACCTAGATGCAGGCCAAGTTATTGCCAGCTTCGTGAGCTGAACAGTGTAAACTGCTGCCGAGCCTGAGTCGGTTCCTGGTCCTGGAATATGTGAATTCATTATTGAAGGATTTCACTGTACTATTGATTTGCTGCCCTGTGTCGAATGTGACATCCCATTAGATTGTGCTTTTACTTGATATAGATAGTAGTTACAGAGGCATTCAGAAGATCTCTGCGATCTTGGTCCCTGTACCAGTTTCCTATTGCTGCTCTAATAAGTTACTCCAAATTCAGTGGCTTAAAACCACACGCATTTTATTCCCTTACAGTGCTGGAGGTCAGAAGTCCTAAAATCAAGGTGTTGGCAGGGATGTGTTCCTTCTGGGGCCGCCTGCATTCTTTGGCTTGTGGCGCCTTCCTCCATCTCCAAAGCTAGCAGCGTGGCATCTTCCAGTTTCTCTCTGGCCTCTCCTTCTGTCTTCACGTCTACTTCTCTGACCGTTTTGCTTACCTCTTATAAAGACTTTGTGATTACTTTGGGCCCATCTAGATAATCCAGAATAATCTTTCTATCTTAAAATCCTTAACTTAATGATATCTACAAAGCCCCCTTTGCCACATCAGGTCACCTAGTCACAGTTTCTGGGGATTAGGACATGGACATCCTTGAGGGGCTATTGTTCTGCCCACCTCAGTCCCTTACTCTGTGTTTCTCAAGAGGGCTGACGCCTGTTGTCATGGGGGCTTAGCCAGTTAACACAGGGTGGGGGTCAGGAGAGACACTGGTGACCCTGAGGCTCTGTGGTGGTCTCCACAGACTTACAGTTAAAATACCAGTAAGTAGCTGCAGTGATTTGGGGTATTTGGCACAGATCTGCCAATTCTGGCTTTGGAAGCATAGCTTATTCTCATAGTCCAGAGTGATTCCTCTGGGCTCCATCCTTCACCAGCTGGAGCTCCCATTTTGTCCATGAAGCAGTGCTTTCATGCAGTTCATGGGATGGCCAGTCCCTCTGCAGCCAGCCTTGTCCCACTGCTCGTCTGCACTGTAGACGTCTTGCTGTCCTTCTTGCAGCTGTCCTAGCTGGGCAGACTCTGGCTTCTGTCCCCCCCTTGCCTGTGGGAACTCCCAGTCCTTTCAGCCCTGGCCAGTGGCTGCTGTCCTCCTGTCCCAGATGGTCTTCTCTTTTCAGGTCCCATAGCTCATGAGCTAACCCTCTTCCATGTCACCTGACACTTTCTGCCTTGAAACTGGGTGATGACTCATGTGTGTGTCTGTGTCCATGCAGCATCCACAGTGGGACAAGGGAATTGGAAGACCCCTGGTTCTCTGCTGGCTTTGCCTCCAGCACTGCAAGTGGGAGCCCAGCCCTGAGAAGTGGCTGTCTCCACTAGACCGGACACCTGGCAGACACTTGTCTAAAGTTTTAGAATTTTAAAAAGGAAAACACATATAGGAGAAAAGGTAGAGTTGGTCACAAAAAGCAGAATTTTCAGGGAATGAATTCAACACTTTTTATATGTTAATATAGAAAATATGGGAAACTGTAAAGAAGAAAATAATCATCCATAATTCTTCCATCTGGAGGCAACTGCTGTTATTCTTGGGATGTTTTGTTTTTCCACCTTTGTGTTTTATGAGGGTCGAGTATGTGCCATGTATACAGTGGTAAGTCAGATGTTTTCCTACTTAATCTTGGTTACAGTGACATTTTCCTATGTCTTCACCCTGTCATCAACCATCTTTTTTGTAATGGCTGCATGATATTTAATCATCTGGATATATTGGGATTGACTCATCCCAAACTAGATTTTTTAAAAACTTTTTGAATGCTTTAAATAAAAAATGATAGAAGTTAATGTATGAGAAGACATGAAAAGAAAACCAAGAGCCCCTGTCTCAGCTTACCCTTTGTCTTGTACGTGTGTACAGCACGGCTCTGGGTGCATTGGCCTGTGTCCCGTGCCCCTCCCTCCTGGGAGCTGCTGAACGGCCCCACTGCAATCCCCACATCAATTGTGAACAGCTGTGGTCTCCCTTGCCTTCACCTGATGCCACTTTTGTAAGTAATTAAGCATGAGTTTTGCTTTCCTTGGTTTGATTCTGTTATTGATGCTTCAGACTAGTCATGGTATTGTTTGAAGGGGGAAAAAAATCAGTAAATATCAATAAATTGTTATTGATCTTTAGAAAGGAGGGGAAGAAAACCCTACAACTGTGTGTGGTGCCAGGTATGGTGGGAGTGATGTAGTTGATGCAGAATGAGTCATAATTGTGTTAGGTTAGGAACATCACAGATATGTAGTTACAGCCCTGCAGTGGTTGTTTTCAAGAAAAAAAACCTTAATAGTCCATTAAAAATGGCCCATTAAAACCCAGAAATGGTCAAGTTCACTAAAACCATAATCAGCCACGTTCTGATGAAAGAGGTTTTGACTTTCTTTTTAGAATTAATGAAGATCCAAATGTTTGTGGCAGGCAGGAAATCAAGCGAATTTTAATAGGAAATTATGTAAGAAAGCTTAATGACTAATTTTTTGGATCAGACAAGTGGAGAATGGTCTTAGGGAAATGTGTACATCCATATCTCATTAGTTTACTGTATGATAGTTACCATTGTATAGAAGCATGTCAGATAATTAGGAACTGGGTGGCATTTTGTGCTAAGGATCAAAACAAAGATTTTGCTTGGAATGTTGAGTGAAATTACATTCTGGCTGAGATTAAACACATGGCAGGCATCCCACTGCAGTTTTTAAAATCATCAGCCAGGCTTTATAATATTTTTTTTTTGGTCTTTGTTCTCTTGTCTTTTGCTCTAATGAAAAGGAGGGCCTAGAAATGACATTGGGAGGGACCGGAAAGAAATGAGCATTGAGATGTTCTCATACGTGAGGACCTGTTACTGCTCCTGTCCTCTTGGATCGCTCCTCGGCTCTGCTCACAGGCTCTGGACCCCTCCCCACCTGACCTCCGTGCTGTGGAAGCATCCTTTTTGGGCTTGGGGGCAATAGTGAGAGTGGGTTGGTTTGGGCTGTGGGCTGGGCAAATGCTAGCTGCTTAAACTGTGTTGACCTTGGCTTATTACCTGCTGAACCAAACCAACATTTCATGCACAGAACTTCTCTGTGACAGAGTGGGGCTCAGGGGGGCCTCATGAGAAGCACCTTAACCACCTTTTCTGCAGCACTTGGTCGGAGCCCAAGGTTCTCTCTAAACCTGCTTACAGGTGATGCCATAGCAGAGCAAGTACATCTCAGTGATTTTCTGTCTCCCTGTGAGAAGCGGTGTGGTGGGTTCAGATTCCAACCCTCCCACTGACCCCCTGGGTGGCTTGGGCAAAGTGCTTGGCAGATGCCCAGTGTTCTCCTTTGCAAGATGGGACAGATAACATGCATATGGTGGGGATGAGGAAAAGATTAGAGAAGTAAATTTGATTAGGGATGCTCCTGATGCCACATTACCTGCACACAGTAAATGCTTCATAAAAGGTGGCTGCTATAATGATAATAGGGGGCTGGCAAGACACTTCTACTAGTAGAGGCAGCACCGTCTGAGGGCTCATCTGGTTAAACACATACCTAAAAAATAATGTGGTACCCAATGCCCAACGGTGCACTGTGTTGCCAGATGCAATGATTTTTGAAGATGTACTTTTGGTGGTTCATCATTGGGTTGATGTTTTTGTCTCCATGACCATGACCTATTTCAGCTTCAAGGTCATCTACCTTCTTTGGTGAATGGTTGAAACTTAGTTTAATTAGAAGTTTATTTATATACACATTCATGTACAAATTAGATTATTCAGTTTGATCATAATATATGCCTATTGCAAATCATTTCGTTAACGTTCAGGCATACGCTGTGCCTCAGTTTCCTCATTCAGTAACACGGGGATAGTAACAGTACCTCTTCAGAGCAGAGTCAGGAAATCCAGAGGCAGTGATTTGTGGGCGTGCTTACAGCAGCCCTGTGCTTGGATACATACATGCCCGGGGAAATGGTAGTGGCCTTTTCTTTTCCTTTAATTGTCAGGGCATTTTGTGTTAGCCTCATTCTGCCCTCTTCGAGGTTCCTTGGATGAATTATCAGTTGTAGTACTGATGTCTTCTCCAAAATAGTGCAGCAAAACTTGAAGGAGTGACAGGGGGAGGCACATGCCAGCCCCTGGAGAGCACCCCAGGGATACGTTTTTCCTGCACATGCCTTTGCCCACCTCCCCATGGTCTCTGCTAGGAATTGAGCACGTGTGTCTGGAGATGTATGAGGCCCTGCCACCGAGGTGGATGGTTTCTGCCGGGGCAGCCTCCTGTGGCATTGGCCTATGCTGGGTTGGCTCCCTGGCCTTGCCCGCTGCCTCATCCGTTTCATCTGTAGTGGCTTTGTTGCCGTGTGCGTGTGTGCACCTGAACTTCCAGCTCGAGCCGAGTGCAAGAAAATGAAGTGTCGTGCGTGATGAGCACGTTTATTGAAGAGGGTGTGGAGGTCGCCGGCGGCTGCCCCTCATTATGTGAGTCACTAGCAAATGAAATTAGAACTTCACTGCCCCCTTTTTCCCATCGAGGCGCAGGAGGAATTGATCTCAGCATAGTATTTGGGATTTAAAAAAACCCGTGAAATGAGCTCCCTGTCCTCTTTATCCTCCTCTCTCTCTGTTCTGCGCGGTGGGTAGTAAAGATCGGTGTCGTGGCGAAAGGTTTCCTCAAAGACCCAGGGCCGGGCTGGCCGTGCAGGCGGCTCACGGTGCCACTGCAGCACTTTCATGCTCTTTGCGTTCAAGGCAGTCACTTTCATTTTCTATAGAAAAGCCTTTCTGCTGCCTTTAACGAAACTTGTATTTTCATGCCTAATAAGTGAGCGTGTGACACGCCATGGGCTTGGAGAGTCTCTGCATATCCTGGCAGGCAGTGGTCTGCTTCCCAGAACTTTCTGGTAGTGGGAGGGACGCCTTTGGAGCCCGAGGGCCAGGCTGGTCCGGACTTCGAGGTCCTCCAGGGTTTGGCTGCAATGGCCTTTGCCGCCTTGTCTTGCAGGACTTCACAGCCTTTGCCTGCATCTCTGTGATGTGCTTGTCTCCGAGTGTGCCTCACCTTGTAGAGCTCATGTTTCTAGGTTGTGCTCTGTTTCCCCTGGCTCGTGACACTTTTTCCCCAAATGGAATAATCTCCATTTCCATCAGTTGAAGTCCTTATGGTCTTTCAAGGACAAATCGAATGTTAAAATTTCCGTGGAAACCATCTCCTTTAGTCCCCTGTGGGGAGGTTAGGGTGTCTTCCTTCTTGGGGGCCCTTCCCTGTAACTTTCTTACAGTGCACGTCACATGAACCCCTGTGGGGGTGTGTAGCCCACAGGCACTGGGGCTCTCTGGTTCTTCCTTTTCCCCCACACTGTCCCTGCCCTGGTGCTGTTACTGTGCAGCGAATGTGGGGCCAATCTCCAGGGCAGAGGAAGGCACTCGCCGGAGTTTCACGAGTGAGTGTTTTTGAACTCCGTGGCTGGCTGATGTGGTGGGAGTGTCATCTTTTCTTATCTCCCGGTGACTGTTTTCCTCTTCTTCTTCTGTATCTCTCTTCCTGCCCCCAGTTTGACAGACCAGAAGCTCCCTGATGGTCTGGTAGTGGGCAGGGACGGGAGCCATGCTGATTCCTCCTCTGATCATCCAGCTGTCCGTGCGTTCCTTTATTTACTTCTCTGTGGTTCAGGAGGTCGCCGTTGAGTGACTCTGACATGCCAGTCCCCAGGACAGGTGTTGGGGTGCTGCGGTGAACAAAACAGACACAGACCTGCCTTCACTGAGCTGATGTATTGGGGGCAGGCGGAGGATGAAGACAATAGACAAAATTTAGTAAAATATATGGCATGATGGCTAGTAAAACGTGACAAGGGAAAGAACACAGCAGGGACACTTGTTCACGTGCATGGGTGCAAGGTGGGTCTTGGAAACGTAGTGGGCTCATGCAGGCCTGGCCCAGGAGGTGGCATCTGACCCAGGCCTGGAGGGAGGATGTCCGGTTGGGGCTGTCGGAGCTTCCAGGCAGAAGGAAGAAAGAGGCAGACGCCTTGAGCGAGAGCAGAGTGAGCTGGAGGGTGAGGCTGGTGTCAGCTCAGAGGAGCACGGTGACCAGGCGACGTGGGGCCTCAGGGAGGCCAGGGGCAGCCAGGACGGGTAGACGCGGGCAGAAGGCAGTGGGGAGGGCATAGTACCACAGTCACAGCCCCCCCTGGGTGTCTCCACTGCTGGCCACCTGGAAAATAAGAGAAATCTTAGGAGCTTGCAGCTCTCTGTGTGAGGATCATCGATTTGATGCTTCTTATGCCAACTAATACTAATATCGCTGAACTTGTAGTGCTTTTACATTCAGATTGTTGAACTCTGAATCCATTCCAATAATTATCTCAGTGATTGAGATATCATTGGCTGTGGGTCATGGATGTTTTAAGGCTAAAGTAACCGAGTGACCTGGGGGACTCACTGCTGGCAGTCACTTGTGTTTTCGTGTTGTTTTTCTGTCTTGTTTGCATTTTCCTGCACAGAATTAAGTTAGCCACATTAAAACTTTTGTGCTTCTGTCATCAGAAAAACTGGCATGTTTTCCCCTAAACAGCAGGCTTGAAGTCTTCTTCTAATATTTTGCACGAGCCACACTAAGTGGCTTCATGTTAGCTGTTAATTCATATTTTCTTTTACAGCTCACTTGCCCGATACAGCCATAATTGTTGTACAATGAATATAAAAGCTAAATCTCAGCTTATACCCTGTTCTCCTAGAATAAATTCAGGGAATCACTATAAAGTCTAATTCATATTGTGATGTTGCTGGAAAGAAAATAACTTTATAGGCTTATTTGGGGCCTTTGAGTGTTTATGGTTGTACAGATTGGGTGTTACTGACTTATAATGTAAAATCTGAATTTCCAGGGCTGGGACAAGATTAATTTTTGGCTGAGGTATATAATGTCTGTGGGGCTGTTGAAAGAAGAAGAGCGTCTTATTTTTATGTGGTTAATGTTATTGGATCACAGAATCCATTAGATTGTGCTCAGACTGTCTGAGGATGTGATCGCCTCCTTTCCAGGCTTTGGAGGAGGAGCCCCAGCCATTGAGTGTGTGTGTGTGTGCACATGCATGGGGGAGGGGTTTTGCACATAATCCCAGGGGTCCCATTGTCTGGAAAGTTCTCTGCGCAGGTTTCCGTGAATGTTAATGTCTCTTTCTTGTTGAAGGCGTGGAGCCGTTTATCAGCTGGTGGTCCCTCCCACGGCTGGAGACTGTCCTCCGCCTCTTCCATCCAGACTGGACCATCTTTATTCATCTCATAGGGCTTCTGTTCCCACCACCTCATCAAATATAGCGTTCCCTCCTTTTGGTGGGTTTTCCTCGTTGAGGACATTTTGGAAGTGTGTTTTCCAAGATAGGATTAGGGATTCCAGAACAGGACTTGGAATCCCAGTATGGGAGAATTGAATTACTGAAAGGAAAAAATAAGAGGAAAGATGTTTTTAAAACTTACCATTACTTGATTATAACATTTTGAAACCATTTTTTCAAGTAAGTGGAAGAATGTTTTTGAACCTATTATTACTTTATTACAGCATTTAAAAAAAATTTTTTTTTTTTTTTTTTTGGTGAGAGGCAGAAAAAGAAACTTGGTCATGTTTCATTTACTACTTTTTAACGTGAGAGTTTTATATTACGCTGTATTGTTCACAGCAGAGTAGCTGCTACGTTCTTGCATATAAACTTGCAGATAGAGTAAGAAAGCACCGGAACCAGTGCCTGCACCTGCCTTTTCCTAGTTTAAAATGGTGATCTGTTTTGGTCTGGAAGATTCTGTGCAGTCTTTCAACAATCAGTAGGCAAACATCTGATTGCATCTAATAACTACTTTTTGTGGAATCTCTGCTAGGAAAACCTGTATTAGGAATGTTACCTCCTATGGCTGAACTTTTATGATGCATTGGATTGTCACTGCATAAGAAATATGATTAAGGACATAGGGGTAACAGTGCTTTGGAATCTTAAGATGTGTCAGGTAGCTGATCTCTTGGGGAGCTTTCTAATTTAAACCCGCATCCCTTCTTGAGAGAGGGGAATGTGCAGTGGGGCTTGTTGCTGTCCAGCACTGTCTTGCTGGGGACTCCCGACCCCATTTGAATGAGGGGTGCTGGTCTCCTGCCTCCCTGTTCTGGTCCTTTTTTCAGAGGGCATGCTTCCTCCTTCATGCAGGGTACATCTTTTTTGCGTTGTGTTTTTCTCTCCCACCTCCCCCACCTCCAAAGTGGGATGCAGGAGACTCAGGTGTGAGGTGGTGCAGGTTGCTACAGTGCCCCCGGAGGAGCTGAGCTGTGTAAGGGTAACTGAAATACGTATACCTTCACTTCTCTTTCCGTTAGTCATTTGTTTCTGAGGAGAGAGGCTTAGGTTAAATATGCTTCAGTTGGGGCTTACTGTGGGGCCTCTGCAGCGGAGAGGGGTGTGTTAGTTCTGGGTGCCAGTTTGGGGATCTGAGACAAAGAATGGATATGAATGAGAATGAAGAGCAGCTAAGGGAAATGTAGATTTCTTTCCACCAGTGTTTTGGGTCCAGGAAATTAAGCCCTTTTAGTCTGGGGCATGGAGGTGTCTAATGCCTCCACCTGGAGATCTTGCCTGGTCCTCTCAGATCTCCGCTCAGGTCAGCAGGACCGTGGACCATCAAGTCCTGCCCAGGGAACCCCTCTGCCACTTCCTCCTCCCTCAGAGTCCTCAGGAGAGGGGGAAGGAGCCAGCAGGGTACTGGGTAGAGTGGCAGGTGGGAACTCTTCCATTCTCATGCCCTCCTGCTCAATCCATTTCTGTATCCTTGAGGAGGAGAGAACAAAATTTTTTAATGGGATCAAAGAGAGACAAAAGGCCTGGTTATCAGAAATGCAAAAGAACTGATGTTTTAAAAGTGCTAAAAAGCTCTGCTCATTCCCTGGGTGCTCCCTCTTTGAAGGGAAGACTTGAGAAAGTCTTTACAAAATCTTCTTACCATGCCTAGTAAAGAATAGATGATGAACAGAACTTTGTTGAATTAAAATGGAATGAGGAGACCGTGGTGAAGGGACAAAGGTGCGGGGAGGGTACAGGGTCAGCTGTGAAGGCGGGGTGTTCAGCCTCTGCTCCCCGACGGGGCTGTACGGGACGTGGGGAGGCAGTTCAAGCGCACATACACTTCGTGTTGGAGAAATAAGTGACTCCTGGTGTTTTCAGGGCATGGAATGAAAAAGTTGCAGGTTTGGAGGGTTGTTTGTGGTCAGTTTTTACCCAACATGGTTCTTTATGTGGTCATTCAGTTGCTAGAACAAAGTCCAGGAAGACACAGACTTGAAGAAAATTTATTTTGGGCTGGCCCTGTGGCTCACTCGGGAGAGTGCGGCGCTGGTAGCGCCGAGGCTGCGGGTTCGGATCCTATATAGGGATGGCCGGTGCGCTCACTGGCTGAGCGTGGTGTGGACTGCATCATGCCAAGGGTGGCGATCCCCTTACCAGTAAAAAAAAAAAAAAAAAAAGAATTTATTTAAAAAAATAATAATACTCATAGTAAAAAAAAAAAGCATAATAAACATGAAAAGTAATTATAGTTAATGATTTTGGAATATTCCAGAAATTTTCTATTCTTATATAAGAATGTATCTCCTACTCTAAAAAAGTTGAACACAGTACTTCTGTTTATTAATAACCGTTGGGTATGGCCCTGCATCAGTACGAGTAGATTTACCTCGTACAAACAGGAATGAACACGAGTGTGTACACACTAGGGGAGAGTCAAAAGGAATGTGTGCATGTCCACCATCCAGCTGAAGAGACGTTCTGCAAGAACCTTGGAAGTATCCCAAGTGTTCTTGACTGGATTTGCCTCCTCTCCTACCCCCCAGAGGTAACCACCTTCCTAAATCTTCCATTCATTATTCCCTTTCTTTCATTTATAGTTTTACCACGAAAATGTGTCTCTATAATATGCATTGCTCAGTTTTGCCTGTTTTTGTAACTTACATAAATGTAATTTATCTGTATGTGCTCTTTTAGCTAAATGTGATTTTTGGTACTAAGTCATGATAATGCATGTAGCAGTGGTTCATTCATTTTCACTGCTGTATAATATTCTATTCAATGGATGTTAAATATGACCACCATGTGGTTCTATCTTACTCTTTCTAACCGCTACATTCTTTTTTTTTTTCCCTGTCAACATTGGATATTATCTTGACATTTTAAATGGATGAGGACCTAATTTGTGAATGATCGATTTGTTCCACGAATGCAGTTAATATTCATTGTGGAAGCAGGGTTATTGCTCTTGAGGCTAGAACGGTTTGTGTGCTTTGTATCGTTCACTTTGATTTATGGCAGCAAGACATCAGAGCAGGACCTCAGAAGGAAAATGCAGTTCACACAGTGGGTCTCCGAGGGACCAGTTGTCAGAGAGCCTGGTGTTAGGTGTTTGAAGCCAGCCAACACAAGGGCCAGGGCCAGGGCCGGGGTCGGGGTCAGGGCTGGGGTCGGGGTCTTGGCCGAGGCCTGCAGGGAGCCCTTCCTTGTGTGGACGAGCAGAATTGAATCCTTAGGTGAAAAGGAAGTAATCAGTGGATTGTTTCCTCCTGCAGTTTCAGGCAACACAGTCTCTTATCAGATCAAAGGAGCTCATCAACTTCCAGCCTCCCATTTCTTTCTGATAACACCCATTCACTGTTGAAAAAAAAAATGCTAGGAAAAACCTGAATCTGTAACTCCTCTGCACCCACCTGATACTAATACGTGAGTTTGATGTGTCCATTCAGATAAGCAAGATGCTTAACTGTATGTATTTTACATATGAAATCATCTAAAAATTGTTGAGAATTTTTTTCGATATGATCTTAAAAAGAAAAGAAAGTTGATTTTCTTTGAGACTTCAAGAAAACCAGTTGGTCACATTTGTTTTATCTGTCTATATGAACATAAAAATAGGTGTACATTTTTTTACTGAACCATTTGGGAAGCCCTGCAGGTACCAGGACACTTCAGCCTCAGACACCTCCATGTGATCCCCTGAGAATCAGCACCTTCTACATATTGTGGAATGTTAGTCCAGCACATTTTTGACTTTGCTGGCCCTATACTCACCCCCTGTTTGTCCCAGTAATGGCCGTAGTGGCTTAAAAATGACTGAATCTTGCTTTCAGTTGTGTGAACTGGACCACCAAAGTGAAAGGGTCAAATTCCATTTGGGATCTGTCCTTTGTTTTCCTGATTGGGATGTTCTGATGGAGTCCTGGTCTGTGAGTTTCCTTTTGGCTGAGGGCTGGCTTTTCTCCGGGACCTGTTGGGCGAGTTGAGCCACAGTCATTCCCTGAGCACTGTCTGGCCCTGCCCCTTGTTGAGTATGAGTGTGAGTAGCCTGTGGCGACTTCCTCCCTGCAGAAAGGAGGCCGTTGGGTGCAGGGGCTGGCTGCAAGGCTGTTGTCAGGGCAGCCAGTCACTCAGCGTCATTGTGATTCTGAGCAAGGACTTGACTGGGCAGTAAGAAACACCCGCAATTAAAGTATAGCTGTTCTTCAGGATAAAAGTTATCTGCTGAGCTGCTACTAAGTTTCCCTTCTTGTGGACCATGCTCCATAAGAGATTGTTAAGTCACAGTCTGGAATTTTGGCTGACATCTTCTGTCACTGTGTTTAGGAAGAATTATTGGCTTTGAATCTTAACTAGGAGACCAGGAGAAGAGAAGTTGGGGCTGGACCTGGTCCCACAGGAGGAAGGATGGTGTGGACTGAGCTCCCTAGCAAGGGCTGTGGCTGCCTGGGAGTGTTTCCTGGGCCTTCCGCCAGCCTGCAGAGGTGGCCCAGGTGCCTGATAACAGTGAAGGTCTCAGCACTGAGGGCAGGCCAGGGGGTTGGCTTCCTTCTCTGCATGGATCTTTGAGTCTTCTGGAGCCATCCGCTGCAGTCCTGGGAGGCTGGGGTAAAATCCCTGCTGTGGGCTGGAAGCCTTGGGTGGAGGAGGCGGCTGCTCTGAGCCCACGCTGTCCAAGCGGGTAGACATCCAGAGGTGACACATGCCCTCTGAAAGCATAGGCTCATGAGGGAATCACAGGATGATTATAAGACAACATCTGGTCAGGGGCTTGCCCCAGTATGAAGTTTCTGTACCTGCTGCCCACACCCACAGTGCCCTTGCGACCTCAATTAGGCTGGCCTGGTCCTGCCCCAGTCCTCTCGTGCTGGCTGTCCAATGCCCCCTCCCCCCAAACAAGGAAGCATGTGAATAAGGCTAACCTTGAATATGCTCAAATGCTTAAAAAGCGTTTTATTTGTGAATGGCTGCCATTTATGAGTGGCAGTGAGTTGCTCAGTTGTGACAGGTCTTCGGGAGGGATCTCTTCCTGTCCAGTGGTCTGAGCAGGGAGGATCAGGCCATGTGGCAGGACGCAGTGGAGCCAGCAGACGCATGGCACGATGCTGCACAGTTTGCTTTTGTCATAATGTGCAAGAACCACCAGGGATTTGCTTGCATGGTTGTGCATTGCACGCCGATTGCTTCCTTCCCCTTTAGATGTGCCTGTGTTTAGTTTCTATTACATAAGTTTTCTTTAGAAGGAAGAGGTACTCTTTGGGGATTGACCTTGGGGTGAACATGGCTGGAAGTAGGGTTTGTTCTCTGGAAATCCAGTTCTCAGAGCTCCGAGCCAGCCAGGTTGAGCACATGCGCCCTTCCTGTACTAGTTATGCATGAAGCAACCCAGGCGTGCTCATGTCTATGGCCCACCAGGGGGGACAGTGTGTCCCTGGCTGGGTGGAAGTGGAGAGGCTTGTGGGACCCCCCCCCCCACATTGTAGATGCCAAAATAGTTAATGTTCCTTGATATAGGAAGCCTTTCGTTTAGGCCTTCCCACACTGTAACCGACAAACTCGAATTTCCAGGTGATTGAATGGGAAAATCTGTCTTCCTACTGGAATGTTGACTTCAGGGAACCTTTTGTCTCCGGTTTCAGAACTGCTCTGTCTCATGCTTAAGACTGGTCCAGCATCACATCACAGTCTTCCCAGGGGTCTAGTATTCTGTGGGTGGAAGTTTTTAATGGTTTAGTTTTTAAATTTTGGCTAGAGTTAAACAATATTCTAATGAGGTGAAGGGTCATTTTGGCATACTGATATATGTCCTTTACACCCTGTGTAGTAGAATTAGACTCTCTTACCCTGGTTATTGCCATTTTGTTATTTAGATCACAGTCTGTCAGAGGAGACATGACTCCAGCCATCCAGTCCACTATGCGGTGGGCACTCCCAAAACTCTCCCAAATGTCAGAACTTAGGTTCTAAGTGCTTGTTGGTAATAGTGCCGTGGGTTAAGATCATTTTGGCTATCACTTTCTTCTCATGTTGAAAATAGTATAAGTGTTCAAGAATGTTCTCAGTGAAACACAGCTTGATTCAGCAGTACAGCATGGGTGTGAGCATTCTGCCCAGAAAAAGAAGGAATGATTGCTGCAAGGCTGTGAGGTTTGGGAGAACAATGCGTCCATCCTAGCCACAGCCCTGCAGGGCCTGCTAGGAAACCTACAGGTTTATTTAGAGGAAATTTGAGACTAAGCCGAAACCCTCCCTGCATGTCTTGCGACTGGAGAGGATGAAGCAGGGGGAATAGTGTATGGGGCTTTCTGCTTCTAACACATGGTTGGATTTATTCAGGCTTGGCCACTGTTTCCTGAAGCCATTTGCTTCCTGAAGACGCTGGCTGTTTGGCTGTCTTGAGTTGTGTTAGGATACTGTGAGTGGACTTCTCTCCTGGCAGCTCTCGCTTCTGATTCTGCCTCTGGAAGTCAATGTGTATGGGCTCCCATGGTCTGCTTTCATTTCTCTGACCTGCAGTAATGTTCCTGTGCTGGCCTGTCGGGTGTGGCTGCAGGATGGATGGAGCTGGACTGTGCTTTTGGTTCTGTTGGTCCTGAAAGTGCCCGAGGCCAGGACCACCTTTTACACACCTCATTATCTGCTGAAGCACTGAGCTTTGGTTGGCACCTGTGTGTACTTGCTAGGGGATCAGCTGCCAGGCAGGAGGGAAGGGTCCTGACACAGGTGGGCGGGATGGTCCTGGATGGCAGGTACCCACCATTTGGCAGAGTGAGCCCGTTCTTGCTTCTTTAGTGCCAGTTGCTCATCACCTGTCCCTTCATACCATGTGTTCTCAATGGGGGCAGTAGTGCCCCCAAGGAGGCAAAACTTAATTCTTGGGTGTGTGTGTGTGTGTGTGTGTGTGAACATCCTAGATATTATAATAGTTGTGGCCCTCCAAAAAGCCATAGGATATAAACAGGTAAACAGTGTATCTGTGCTAAATTCCATGGGGGGAGAGCAATTAGGAAAAAATGTCCAAAAAGTCTTCTTAGGGTGGGTCATAAAGAGAAATAGATTGAGAAATGCTGCTTTATACCGGGCAAATTTCTTGTCTGCAGGCCCTCGTTCGTGAGGTCCTGTCTGGATGCCACCCTTAACCCTGTCCCCAGGGCACTTGCCAGACCCTCCTCATTCTTCAAGATTCAGCCCAGGCTTCGCCCTCCTTTGGGAGTGGACTGGTTCCACCTGGGCCCAGCTCTGCTGTGCACTTTGCACACTGGGTTGTAACTGTCTGTCTGTGATGGAGGGGGTTGGAGGGCAGGAACTCAGGGACGTGGGAACAGCTGTCTCCAAAGCAGGACAGTTCTAGTGGCTGTTTCACTAGGACTCAGTTGACTTCCTGTCGTTGGGTGTGAATATTGGTTATCCAAGCCAAGAGTGAGCTGCAGGAGCCCCATGTCCCAGGACCCAGAGGCTCTCAGCTGGCCCTGGATGCGGGCCATCCTGCGGGGCCTTGGTTGTCCTGCGAAGGGAAATCGTAGTTTAAAAGTCTTTTCTAGAGCACAGAGGATGAGAAAAGTGGAGGTTGTAGTTTGGAAGTAGCCTGTTTTAAAATTAGCTGGGATGAACTCCGGTGGTTCCTGGCATCCCGTCCACAGACACGTTATCAGGAGACAAGGCCCCAGAGCCCCTCCTGGGACCCGCACACCTGTCCCATATCTGTGCTGGGAAGCAAGCCTGGGGCCTTTCCAAGATTACTCTGATTCCCACCCAAGATTCAGGTTGCTTACCAGGTGATAGTGGTGGTAGGGGTGTGAGTGTGGGGGTGACGATGGGGGCTTGTCTCAGACCACTGGTGCTTGAATCCAAACCACATGAGAGACCTCCGCGTAGGTCAGAACGAGGTCCAGGGTGAGAGACCTCCCAGCACGCTCTTTCTTGGCTAACAAGGTGCTCTACCTCTGTGGTCTTCAATTTCTCTTTTGACAAAGTGGAAAGATTTTATCTAGATGCCGCAGTGAATCTTGAAGCCGATTAAAAGGAAGTTCAAGAAAACCAAGGAGTTGTGGAAACAGCGAGAAAGCAGTCCATTTGCCATATTCAAGTCTCGATCCTCGTGGACCTGTGGTGTCAGCCTTAATGCTGTGTAGAGTGAACCACTTAGGGAAAAAGATGTTTGCCACACAGATCTAGGAAAACACACACACGTGCACGTTTTTAGGTTGGTGGCATAAGGCCACACTCTGGAGAGATGCTGTCTACCCTTCAAGCTCCAGGAGGTGGCTTAGCCACTTGGTACCCACTTCCAGAGTTACATACTTTCTTTTTGTGATTCTTGAAGGCTTTAAGAAATCTTTTAGCAGTGTTTGCCTCATTTTTAATATTTTTTTCTCCCAATACCGGAATAAAACTCCAGGCAGTAATATGCTGCTTATATTGATTTTTTGAATGGTTTTCCAAACTCTCGTCACTCAAGAGAATGTGCCTGCTTCCCTTCCAGTCTCCCAGTCCTGGTTTTCTGAACATTGTTTTATTGCTTGGGACACCGATAAAATAATAAGAGAAACAAGTCACATTCTTCTGGTGTTTTTTGTCAGCCACCCTAAGAAAACTCCACAATGTTGAAGGAGGCAACAAGGTGTTGTGAGGTCAAATTTTCAATCCAGCACCCCCCCACCCAGGTGTCTTTGCAAAGTATGTTGGATGTGTCTAAGATTCTGTATGGAGCTTGCTTGAAGTGATATCATGGTAAACATGCATCTTACATGTGTCGTTTAGAAAGAAATCTGTTTCTTCCAGGAATTACACAACTCCCTAAGATGCTGACCTCCCAAACAACTTCATCTCATCTCTTGTGAGTCCTTCCAGCTGTGGATGGCCTTATTTCACCTGGTTCCCATGAGAAGCTGAATGTGCAGGTGTGGGTGTGAACTTTGTAGTGGAGGTGACAGGCAGATGCCTGGCATCTGTGCACCGAACAGAAAAGAGCCCAGTGAAATTCCATGCCCATCCGTGTTTAACAACCTATTGAAATGTTTTATGAGAGTGTCTGCAGAGTGGCAGCGGGTTCGATGAATATTTGTTAGCCAAGCCTTGGGGAGGTTAGCCTCTGGCTGCCGTTTCTGCCTAAATGTCATAAGAAATAGTTATGTCCGTTTTAGAGCAAGAAAAACAGCGTTTTTGCCCTCAGGCTCCTGTTCTAGAGCAGAGCATGAAGCAAAGCCGGCAGGCGCCTGCTCAGGACTCAGGGCTGGCTCTTGCCTCCTGTCTGCTGGTGGTGACAGGTGTGCTGCCTTGGGTGTTTCTGTTGTTTAGTAGCGTGCAATGGGCTCACATTCTCCTGGTCCTTCCTCTCTACTTTAAGATTTCTTTCACCTCTCCCCAACTTACTTTCAGAAACCCTGGGCTGTGTAAAGGCCCACAACCCCTTTACCTGGAATTTCAAAACTCCAAAGCTCCTCGGTTTACAGCACACTCTTTTGGAAGCCAGACCTGAGGTGCGTGGCGGGCATGCTGTTGACTGACTTTATGTATGTGAAGGCGCACGCATTTCACTGTGGAATTACCACCCTACAGCACAGGTCAGCAAACTCCCGCCCCTCTGTTCTGTAAACAGAGTGTCCTGGGAACACAGCCCCACCCTTTCTTTACATATTGCCTGTGGCTGCTTTTGCATCTGGCCTTTTACGGAATAAGTGCCTTACCCGGGCCCTAGAGAGTAGCTGTCCTGCGTGCTCGGTGGTGGTCCGAGTCTGGGGGGAAAGCACCTTGGGGGGCTTGTGCAGAAAGTGACTCTCTCTGTAGAGAAACAGCCTGGGGGCACGCACTTGGTGCTCATGCTGTGACTAGTGTCTCAAGGCTTCCTTTTTATCTGGCATTTTATACAGCACAGCTCTTTGAGGATGGCATGTGCTACAGAAACGGGATTTTCCAGACCTTTCGTTTTAAGGAATGTGGACTAGAAGAGGCTAGCTCTTGTAGATAATAAAGTGGGGAGGGACAGGGAGAACCAGTGAGCGCCATCTGACCGGATGTCACATGAGTTGAAGTATGGTTGGTTCACTACTCGTCTCTGGAAGGGCAGCATTCAGCTTTGCAGATGGCCTAAGCCTCCTGCTCTGGGAGGACCCCAGAGAGCACCTCCCGCAGCCACTTGGAGAGATGCTGTTGAGGTTTAGAGGAGATGCAGCTTATTCTCCATCCAGCAGGAGACCCAGCCAGCCTTTGTTTGCAGCCCTGCCTTCCTGTCCTCAGTCTCCAGCCTGTCACTGCAGCGCATGAGTTTCCGTGGTCTGTGCTGCTGATTCATCTTCCGCATGCCTCATGGATAACTTTGGTTTCTTTGGATTAGTTGTTTTTCTAAACTCTTTTTCACCATCTATTTTTTGAAAACTAGTCTCGTTCTGTTTACATTTTAGCACCTGGTGAATAACACTAATAGCGTTGACATTTCTGAGCACTCACCTGAGTCCATTCTATGAATGCCCTTAGCAGTTCTTGTTCTATATAGGAGAGCCATTTAAACCACTCAGAATCGTTAGTTCTAGAAACAAGGTAGGAAATATGGACAGCACCCTAGTTGCAACTCACAGCTGCCTCAGTATTCCCCAGAGCATGACAGAAATGCAGCTCCTCCTCCACACTGCGGGGCAGGTGTTGCTGGTGGCTGTGACCCTCCCCTCTGCTGAGCTGCCTCACCTCAGAGAGCTCTGGCAGCCACCAGCAGGAGGCTCAGTCCCCCACCCAGGGGAATCCCGTTGGCAAGCCTGGGCTTTTACTGCGGCCATTCCCCAAAGCCTTTGTGCAGAGAGCACTCCGCAAATTCCCCATATTGTAAAGGGGTTCAGTCGCGGAAAAGTCACCTTCATCTACTGGTAATCGTAATGTTCCTTAACCCAGATTTCAGTCACTTACCATAGGCAGTGTTTGCGTGGGCTTTTCCTGTCAGGTTGGACTGTGACTGTGTCAGTAACTGGCACTTGCTGCATTAGAGCAAAGGGTAAAAATGGAGTTGCCAGAGTGAACGGGAAGACTGGCACTGCCCAGGTGGAGGGAGCTGGAGGCTGTGGGGTTCTCAGATGGCCACAGGTGTGCAGTGGCTCTCAGTAGTGGAGTAGCTGGGTGGGCATCGGCCCTCAGTGCTCGTAGACTCAGCTAATGCCTTGGTGATCCTCAGTTGTGTAAAATGATGAATGTCTTTATGACACTGTGTGACTTTTTAGGGAGGACTGGTGAGATTACTGCTTTAGATCTGGTGGCGTGTCCGCATCTAGGGTAGACCTGACCAGCATCCTGAGTGCAGCCCTGCACACTCCCGTGTGCCTGTGACAGACTTTGCATGTGGATTACCACTGAGCACACAGGTGGCCCGAGACTTGTACGCCTCACAGCTCGGGTAGCCCCACTGGGTGAGTGTTTCAAAGTCTCTTCCAGCATTCTTTCTGTGGTTCTCTGGGCCGCCTTTGCCTTTTGAGCCCTTTATAAAATTGAAATCCTTTGCTGCTAGTAGTGGCTCACCAGCCATGCATCATACAGAAGTCAGCTGAGCGTGCAAAGTGGCTTCTCAATTCATGGTCCAACTCTGCCTTGCCTCCTTCAGTACAAATGTCATTTACTCTCTGCAGTGGGAGCTGGTTAGGGATGCCAGCTGCAGACAGGTGTGCTTGCCTCATTGGGGCTGGGGTCCCAGCAGGACTATACCTGGGGGGTGAGGAGCTCCAGGCATGATGCCAGATGGGACGGTGAATGCCGATCCCTCCTGTGGCAGGACAGTGTGCTCTTTGAGTCTACTGATAAAACAGTGTTTCTTACAAGTGAGTTTACTTCAGAGGACAGAGAGGTGGCAGGCTCAGCAGGAATGGCCAGGGCAGCGAAGATCCATCCACAGGGAGCAAGCATCCAAACTCCACTGGCCCACCTCTGGCAGCGGTGTGGCGTGAGTCGGTTAGTTTGGATATCATCTGAGCTAACTGGAAAAGGTGAAGTCCCTATCCACGTGTTGCACCCCACTGCCTGCCTCCGTCTTCTTGGGGTGGTGTTTTCTTATCTGCACATTTCCCAAGCTGAGGCTGAAATGGAGAAGAGAGAGGCGCAGGAGAGAGTCGAAGGACCCTTTGTTTTACCTTCCAAGACACTTGGCAGGTGGTTGCTGATTGCTTCCTGGAGGGACACATTTAGGGAAAGCAGGACACACTCTGAGGGCTTTTCTCTGGATGTCAGCTTTGCTCTTCACCTTGACCTACTGGTCTGGGAGGCAAAGAAAGGGGGCGCTCTGTAGACCACGCAGTGAGCGTTGGCTGCACCTCAGGAACCTCAGGTGCTGCCCTGGGGCCACTGCCATTCTTCAGCTGTGAGGAATGAGGGGTTATGACAGCTTTCTCCTGGTTTATTGCACCCCTTTTTAGAAAGATGTGGGAAGTTTGCAAAGTTTCTTGAAAGAACGCTACTTGGAGTTATGGAATTAACGGTTTTGCTCTGGCCCTGTCACCTCCTGGAGCGGGACTGCAGAGAAGCATGAAAGGGTTGAATTTGAGTGCGGCTATTCAACTCACCGTAACTCCAGCCACATTTGTCCGGATGGGTTTCCCAGAACCACTTGCAATTCTACATGTTGCTGGTGTTGAGAAATACAGTTTTGCAGGAAGAAGAGAGAAGTTAGTGCCAAGAAGTTCTATCAGGGGGCATGTTATGATTGGAAATAGCTTAGGAGACCTGGTTTGGAATGCTTCCCTGGTGTACTGACAGTGCAAGGGGGATTCCATTGTGTGTTTAAGGCTTGGTGTTGTCGGAGGCCAGGAAAACCCACAGAGCCAAGTAGAAGCACCGGCTGTTTGGGTACAGTGCAGTGTGCTAGAGAATGGAATTCCTCCCAGCACCCTTCATCCGCACCTTTGTTCAGTTACAGTCACTCACTCACCACCCTTTGCCCGGCAGTGGGAAGAGCAGGAGGCGTGGGTAGGTGCACACACCTGGTCATGGTCCAGAGGTGGGTTGTGGCCAAGGAGTCAGAGCTGCTGTGGGTGCAGAGAGCTTCGACCCTGAGGATGGAGGAAAAGGAGGTAAGGAGGGTACAGAGAGATGGGGGAAGAATGAGGAGAGAGCAGTGCCAGCGTCGAGAGAGTTGTGTTTCAGGGGCTCAGCTGCAGAATGTAGTGCCTGATGGAGTGGGTGATGGTCCTCATCACCCTCACCTGAGCCAGGTTCTGACTCTGCAGAGCGTTTGGGGCCTTGCTTGCTAGTGCAGACGGGCAGTGCCCACCTTGGTCCTGACTGTACACACACACAGACAGTAAATGATTGTGTGTGAGACACAGTGAAGGGTGTGGAGACAGCCAGGTCTGGGTTTCAGTTTTCAGTTGCCCCCCTAGCTGTGTAGTTCCTCTGAGCCTCTGTTTTATCTTAACTGCAGGTAGCAGAGCATCCCTCATCCAAAAATCCCAAATGCTCCAAAATCCGAAACATTTTTAGCACCTACATGACTCAAAGGAAATGCTCATTAGAGCATTTTGGATTTGGATTTCCAGGTTGGGGATGCTTAACCAGTATGTATTCAGCAAATACTCTAAAATCTGAAAAAATGTGAAATCCAAAAGGATTCTCAGCTTGTAATACTTGTCTTGCAGAGTTATTGGGATCAGTGAAGGACTGATCTGAGGTCACTAGCACATGGTACTTGGTAAGTGATTGCTGCCACTAAATCATCATCATCATCACCCTCTGTATGAAAAAGGCAAGGCGAGTCCCTGGCGTTTCAGCTCATTTCCCGGCCCTGTTGGTTGACAGTTGCGGGTTGTGGAGTCTGTGCATGACATGGAGTCTGGTCACTGGTGGGTTAGCAGTTTACATCTGGAGTCACAGCAGGACCATTGGTGGTCACCTCCTGGGTTTGGGACCTGGAGGAGCCAAGGGCAGGGACCTCTAGCAGGTGTGTGTGGGCTGCACAGGGAGGAGCCAGTCAGGGCACTGTAAGCAGGTGTGTCATTCCTTAGTGGAGCTCCTAATGCTGAGCAGTGGAAGTTGTATTTCCTCGTGGCAGTGGCTTAACTTCGGTTCACTTGATATGTGAAAGGAATGTCAGCTTATGAATCTGAGAGCTGCTGCCCCATCCACCATCCACCCCAAGTGGTGGGACCCTGTTTTGAGGCCAGCCCTCCAGGGCTGCTTACTGAGTAGACAAAGGCCTTTTTCCTCTGAGTCACCTCCAGCCAGAAATTCAGGGAAGCTTATTTGTAACTAACGCTACGAAGTCGCTGCAAGAGACCTGTAGAAGGGCTCTGGGGAAAGTGATCTTCAAAAATAGAAATGTTTATTGAAGGCAGGGGTTTTGGGAGAAGGAGGAAGGAGCCTGCAAGATAGCACATTAATTTGCAGGTAATTAGGAACCCTGATCTTGAGCATCTCGTGTTAATTAGCAGGGTCCAGCCTGCCTTGCAGTGTTTATGCTGAAGTGGAGAGCGTGCCCAGTTTAGCTGCTCCTCACCATTTATTCAGGTTTCTTATGTGGGAAGTTTGCATGTGACTGGGGCATGTGACATTCATTTCGGGGATCACATGGGTGTTGGGGAAGCCCAGAGTTGAGCTCTTAACTACAGCCTCAAGGTGGGGATGGGGCTCCATCTCCAGGGTGTCCTGCTAGCACTTGGAACTTTACTGGAAAGAAAAGAAAACTTAAAGTGGGGCCAAGCTGCCATGTTACAGCCCTTTAACCAGAAGCTCCCGTCTCCTGGGCCTTCTACTCCCGGTGCTTCTCAGGAGAACACCAGGGGAGCTCCAGTTTTAGGGAGAGAAATAAGAGAGTTCCATTTACACACCCATGGTCAGAGATTCCAAGTGCCTCGTAAAATGTTGATGTCATTTGGAACTGTTTTTTTGAGAGTTCGCCAAAAAATGCCTTCTCTCCAGCCAGTAAAACTTCAGAGAGGTCCTGGAGAGGTGGTTTCCCCATGGTGGGAGCAATTGGCTTCTCAGCATTCTGGAGCCAAGGGAGCCATGGCAAGGTCAGATGGGATGGGGTGGGCAGGGCTGTGAGGGTAGGACAGAGGGTGTGGCCAGGCCCAGGGCACAGTCAGCCCCAGTGCCTTTAGGGAGAACCACAGGGGATGCTGTGATTCTTTTCTCCAGATGGATGTTTCTTCAGGAATCTGGGCTAGTGAGAAATCTATTTCTTCTTAAAAGAGCCAGAGGCTTGCCTGCTCTGTAACACCACCCTTCTCGTTGTCCTCCTCCCCTCCTGTGATGCAGAAAGCCTGCTGTCCAGCTCTCCAGACTCCCCTGCCTCGCTGGCCCATCATTCTCCATTTCTAGTGTCTAACCAAAGGCAGACCCCAGTCCAGCCTGCAGAGCTTGGGTACACACACAGGAAGATGCTTGTAGATGTCTGGCCTCTGCAGCTGCACATGCAGACCCTGCACAGGTGGGTGGGTGGGTTGGGGGAGCCCAGGGCAAGCCTGTTGGGAGGGTGCACTCTTCAGGCTAGAGTGCTTGCTGGCTACTAACAAAGGAGGCTTATGTAATGCACCCCTGCGCCCCCACGTGTTGTGCAGCATGAAGTGATATTCGTGTTCTGAGGGTGGGCTGTCCATGAGCTGTTCAGTCCTTGTGTCTTTTCATCAGATATGTTTGCAAAATATGAAGAAGTTGACCCAAACCTCATTTGTTAACTTCTGCTTTGATCTCGACAGCGTCCCTCTGTGATTCATACCCTGGTAAAGCCATGGTTGGCTGCCATGCTCAGAAGAAGAGAATTTGGGGGCTGTCACACATTTCTAGGTTACCGAAATTAAATAGCTACTTGGTTAGGTGGCGTGCCATCTGTCTGAGGGCCAGAGCTGTGACCAGTGGCCAGTGGCCACTGTAGGTTTGGTAAGGAGATTGATTCATTGGCTACATTATGGAGGATTTGGGGCACCTACTCTGTGCCACATACCACAACGAGGTAAAGCCACACAGACCTAAAAAAAGCAAAACCATATAGACCTGGCCACTGCCATCCTTGTATTTCTTTTTTTTTTTGTCTTTTTTGTGACCGGTAAGGGGATCGCAACTCTTGGCTTGGTGTTGCCTGCACCACGCTCAGCCAGTGAGCGCACCGGCCATCCCTATATAGGATCTGAACCTGTGGCAGGAGCGTCGCTGCGCTCCCAGCGCTGCACTCTCCTGAGTGCACCATGGGGTCGGCCCCATCCTTGTATTTCTTTGAGAGCTGCTTGTCATGGGATCTGTGAGGGAGAACAGAGTGTCACAAGAACAACAGGTGACTGGCTATAGCTCAGCATCTGGAAGCCTCTGGGAGGAGAGACAGGTGGACTGAAACCTGAAGGTGGGGTGCACGAGTGCCTGGTGGGGCTGTGCCTGTCACCGGCTGCTGACCAGTTCCTTGGAGCTGCCTCCTGGTGGACTTAGCCTATCACAAGGAGCTACTTCTGTCCACTGATTAGCCCTGAGTTCAGATCTATGACCCCCAGGTCCCCTTTGTCCTTGGCTACACCTCCCTTCTGCATTCTAGGACTCAACCGCTGCTCTGGTGGCCACAGAAGAGAAGAGGGACGCTGACCCTGAGGCCCAAGCCAAGCTTGTCCCGCTGCCCACACCCAGGCCCCTCCTGAAGACAAGCCTTGCGGGAATCTGGTGGGACACCAACCAGAGAAGGGCGACATGGAGAGGCCAGGAGCCCTCAACTCTCACCCATCATGACCCCTGCCTGGGGAGGGGGGCGTCTGGAACCTCCTGCTGGGTTCAGGGCAGGTGGTCTTTGTTTCCAGTGTTTGTGTGTCCCCCTCCCTCTAAGTGGGTATAAATGATAAGCTGCTATATCAAAATTAATGCAAAGCAGTGTTTACCGACTGCTTTAGAAAGTGCGGTAAGCGGAATATTAAATTTTTCTCTACCGGACACGAGTCTGGAAGCCGTTTCTCCTTGTGTCGTTGAGCGACGTTGCTTGTTTACCCCCGTGTGCTTCTGGAGGATTGCTTTGGCTAAAGCCTGACAGAAGCTCCTGTGGTCCTTTTTTCTTCTTTACTGGGAATGCAGAAATCCAGCTTGAACTGAGGGCTGCGTTATTTTGGTATGGGCTTGGTCATTTTCCGAGGACACTGTGTGGTTGGTGGCACTGTTGTTCCCCAAGGCCTTCTGGAGATGGGCTGAAAGCAGGAGGGGCTGGCTGGGTCCTCCCGGTGGGCGCAGTGACCGGGACATGTCTGGTGGGGCCTGGTGGGATGGGCTATGGGGCCTGGGTCTGGTTGTCCTGCCAGGCGGCTCTGCTGGCTGCTGGCTTTCGGGGCGGTGCCCGGAGCAGTGCAGCCTGCACGTTCCTGCGTGGAAGCAGAGGGCCCATGAGGTGGGGCTCTGTGGACATCCCGCCTGGGTGATGGGAGGATGGTGGGAACCGAGCCCTGCCGGCCACAGGGACATCCCTCTCTTCGCAGACCCTCGCTCTTTCACCGTGACTCACACCCGTGTTTCCCCAGGAAGCCATTGCTCGGTGCGCTGGTTTGATTCAGGCTGCAGCGCCGGGCTGCGTAGCACCGCCATGATGGCCGGCGAGAGCTGGTGGGGATTGGGGACAGCTCAGTGAAGCCAGCGATGCCGAGTATGGATGGAGGCCTTTTGCTTTGGTAAAAGGCACGGAGTCTGAATTCATTCCAAAGATTCTGGCTTTTGAGAACTTATAAAAAGAGAACTTAGGAATAGTGGAAAACAAGAAACGATGGTGATGATAGTGAACCTTGGTTTTTTGGCCTCTCCTCTGTGCTGAGAACTCTTAAGTCCTTAACCTGGAGGAGCCCACCTGGTCCTCCCAGTCCCGTCCTAGAACTTCCCCTGCTGTCTGGATGAGGGAACCGAGGCACGGAGGGTCAGCACTTTCCACGTTCCACCCAGACAGCCCAGCCAGAGCGGCCCTCGAGGTTCGCGTCCTTGTCTGCCTGCATCCTGTCACCCTCATGATGCCCTGGGCTGTGCTGACAAAAACGACCACTTGGCTGCGTTTCAGAGATGGGGAGGAAGGCATGTTTGACTTGTAGTGAACTGTTGATGCCCAAAGGACATTTGAGGCACCTGTGGGCACTTCCGTGAGTGCGTCCCTGTGAGAGCAAGCTTTTGTGAGCCCAGACCGGCCGGCTTACCCCAGAGGCCGCTGGGTGTGACATGGCAGTTTTGGACTAACAGTGGCATTTTCAGGGGCAGATGTCCTGGGGTAGAGTCTGACAGCACCTCTTTTTGTGACTTGGGCTAGATGTTCGGCCTCCCTGAGCATCAGGCCTCCCATCTGTGAGTGGAGGGACTTTGGCTGCCGACAGGGGCTGTGGGTGAGCAGGAGGTGGTAGCCGGGCCTGCGGGGGAGGCCTGACTCCAGCCCGGGAGGGTGCAGCCGTGGGGCCCTCTGCTCCTGCAGGCCGTGGAGGCGGTGTGTGTGTGCGTGTGTGTGTGTGTGTGTGCCTGTGTGTGTGTGTGTGTGTGCCTGTGTGCGTGTGTGTGTGTATGCAGATGGGCCAGGACTGTCCCCCCACCCTGTTGCCTCCACTCACTGCAAAGCACTGAGCTTTTGTGTACGTGGTGGGCCCTGTTAGACACAGTTGCCTTATCCCCCTATTTTATGACTTATTTATTTAATTCTGTCTTGTTTTCATTACATATTTACATCCAATGACTTTATTTTTTCCCCCTTTTTAAAAAACACCCCCTCCACTGCAAATCCTTCTTGTCGTCTCTTTCCTGTTACTTAGGACAGTGTGTCTGCTGTCTGTCTGTCTGTCTGTCTCTGCCAGGCTTTTTGTTCTTTGCCGGCCTCTGTGTATCTTTCCTTTAGTCTCAGTTTCCCTCTCTCTTGGTACCTCTGCTTGACTCTAAGAATAAAGCGTGACCAGGAAAACCATATATTTTGATATCTGACCTCTCAGACCCTTGAAAATACTCAGGGCCTTTCCAGAATGTTCTCACGTCTCTGTCAACTTCCTTTCTGCCTTAACCCAGCTACCCTCCAGTCTTAGCCTTCAGGAGAAATAAAAGGACCCCAGAGAGTCCAGCCCACTCCCCCTCACGCTGAGTTCCAGGAAGCCTCGGCTGGTTTTCCCAGAGGAGCAGTGTTATGATGGGGTCGGGCTACATTCCTCACAAAGGACGCAGCCTCGAAATGCTTGATTAGAAAGATGCAGCCACTTTCAACCACTATAACTTCCAATAATACAATCGTGTGCTCAACCGTAAATGGACTGTACAAATTGATTTCACGAGGAGCCCTGCCATACTGTGGGCAGAAGTGGAGAATATACAGATTTGAGCTCTGGGGAGTCATGACCACAGCCTCAAACAGGTCTGTTTTTAATAAGGAAAAAAAACAGTTCATCACACATTTCACTGAAGATTTTTTTATTTGCCATTTTAGAATTTATTAGAATATGAAAACAGGGTGATTTGGGTGTCCCAAGACTGCTTGGAAAGTTGTACGGGGGAGCGAGGTCTGACGTTTCGTGTCTAGGCATGCCCGGCCCCTGTGACCACACACCCACAGTGGCTGTGGTGCTTGTGGTGTGTCGGCTGGTTGGTTGCGATAGTGGCAGAATGTCTCTCTCATTGTACACATTATTCTCTGAGATTCTAAATCAGTTTTTCCTTATGAGAGTAATGTATACTCACTGTAGAAAAAAATCAGATAGCACAGAAATATAAAGCTAAAGGACATTCCTCGTGATCCCTCATCCAAATCCCCAGATGTAACCACTGTTATGTGGTTATGTTCTGTGTTATGTTAGATCCTTCCAGAAATTTTCTATGCTCATGAAATCCAATATATAATTTTTTACTTTTAAAAATAACAGCTTTATTGAAATATAATTAACATACCACAAACTTCACCCCTTCAGAGTGTGTCATTCATTTATTTTTAGTGTATTCACAGGGTTGTACAGTCAGCCCCACTATCCAATTTCAGAATAACTGCACCCCTTAGTAGACAGTCTCAATTTCTTCCTTCCCCCCAGCCCTGACAACCTCTAATTTAATTTCTGCCTCTATGGATTTGCTTATTCTGGCCATTTCATACAAATGGAATCATACAATATGTAGTCTTTTGTGACTGGTTTTTTTCACTTAGCATAAGGCTTTCAATGTTCATCCATATTTTAGCATGTGGCAGAATTTCCTCCCTTCTTAAGACTGAATGATGTTCCGGTGTGTGTATATGTTACATTTTGTTTATCCATTCATTTATGGATGGACACTTGGATTGCTTCCACCTTTTGGCTGTTGTAAGTTCCCACCACCCAAGTATGATGGTTCCAATTTCCCTACCTCCCTGCCAGTACTTATTATTACTAAGATTATAGCATCTTAGTGGGTGTGATGTGGCATCTCATTGTGGTTTTGCTTTGCATTTTCCTGATGACTAATGGTGTTAAACATTTTTTCATGTGCTTACCGGATATCTTCTTAGGAGAAATGCCTATTCAAATCTTTTGCCCATTTTTCACTCGGGTTATTTATCTTTTCATTGTTGAGTTGTAGGAGTTCTTTATGTATAGGTGCTCCTCAACTTACGATGGAATTATGCTCTAGATAAACCCATTATAAATTGAAAATATTGTAAGTAGAAAATGCATTCAATGCTGGTGACGCAGCAGATGACCTGACTTACAGTGGTTCCACTTAGGATTTTTTTGACTGTACAGTGGCATGAAAGTGATACACATTTGGTAGAAACCATAGCCTCATTGTAAGTTTTAAGGAACTCCTCAATTTACAATGGCAGGTTACGTCCAGATAAACCCATTGTAAAGTTGAAAAATCCTAAATCAAACAATTTTAAGTAAGGGACCATCTGTATTTTTTTTGGTGGCTGGCCAGTGCAAGTGTTGAACTCCAGACTTTGGTGTTAGCAGCACCGTGCTCTAACCAACTGAGCTAGGGCCAGCTTCCCTCTGTGTTTTGAGTGCTAGATCCTTATCAGGTATATGATTTGCAAACATATTTTTTCATTCTGTGGTTTGTCTTTTCATGTTCTTGATAGCGTTCTTTGTACAAAAGTTCTTAATTTTTTTTTTTCCTTTTTGTCTTTTTTCGTGACCGGCAACGGATCGCAACCCTCAGTGTCGCGCCCGTACCGGACCGGGACCGGCAACGGGATCGCAACCCTCGGTGTTGCACCCGCACCTCGCTCAGCCAGTGAGCGGCTGGTCTGTATGTGGGATCCGAACCCTCAGTGGGAGCGCCGCCGCGCTCTCAAGCGGCGCACTGTAGCAGTGCGCCACCGGGCCGGCCCCAAAAGTACCCTCAGTGGGAGCGCCGCCGCGCTCTCAAGCGGCGCACTGTAGCAGTGCGCCACCGGGCCGGCCCCAAAAGTACCCTCAGTGGGAGCGCCGCCGCGCTCTCAAGCGGCGCACTGTAGCAGTGCGCCACCGGGCCGGCCCCAAAAGTACCCTCAGTGGGAGCGCCGCCGCGCTCTCAAGCGGCGCACTGTAGCAGTGCGCCACCGGGCCGGCCCCAAAAGTTCTTAATTTTAATGAAATCCAGTATATCTATTTTTTCTTTGATTGCATTGCCTTTTGATGTCATATTTAAGAAATCACTGCCTAATCCAGGATCGTGAAGATATACTCCTATGTTTTCTTTTAAGAGTTTTATGGCTTTTTCTCTTTCATTTAGGTCTTTGATCTATTTTGAGTTAATTTTTGAATATGGCTTGAGATAGGGGTAATTATTCACTTTTTAAAAGAAAAATGGAATCCTGTGAGTACTATTCTGTAGTTTGCTTTCCCCCCTACAGTACGTTTGGCTATTTCCCATATTGTCATTCTTAGATTTCTCTCATTTTTACAGAACATGTTCTGGTCCGTTGTGTGGCTGTGCCTGCAGTTGTTTAACTGTCCCCCTGTTCAGTGCTACCTGGGTGTTTTTCCCACTTATAAGACGTGCTACAGGGATTGTCCTTGAGCATATGTTGAGAGGCATTTTTAAGTGTAAGGGTTAACCCGCTTTCTTCCCTCACCCTCCCCTACTGTGGTAGGCAGAGTAATGGCCCCAAAGATGTCCATGCCCTAATCCCCAGAACCTGTGATTTTGTTACCTTACATGGCAGAAGGGACAAATTACATCTTACATTTGCAGATGTGATTAAGGTTAGGAACTTTGAGGTGGGTGACCTCCTGGGCCTAGTGTCTTGCAAGGGTACTTTAAAGAACACAAGAATGGCCAGAGAGTTGCACTGTTCTTGGCTTTGATGGCAGAGGAGGCAGACCATGAACCAAAGAATGTGAGTGGCCTCTAAAAGCTTTCGGTAAGGACAAGCAAGCGATTCTCCCCTAGAACCATCAGAAAAGAACACAGCCCGCCAACACCTGTGAGACCCACATTGGACTTCCGACCTCCAGAACTGTAAGGTAATCAATTAATGTTGTTTTAAGCTGCTGAGTTTGTGGTACTTTGTTAAAGCAGCAATAGGAAATGGACACACCTTGCTTTTTGGGTGTTTTGAACTTAAGGTGTTTCATTCTTTACTAGGGTATATGACGCTGCAGAAAACCCCAGGTCACCGCTAGGTGCTCTGCCCTCTGTCCAAGTTCCTCGTGTTTTGTTGAAAAGTCAGAAAAGTTGACCAGGCTTATCAGTGCAGACAAAAGGTATGAGAGTATTTCCCTGAAGTGTGTGCTGCAAGCTTTGGGCTGTGTGGAGGAGGCTCATGGGAGGAAAAGGTGACATGGGCAGTGGGGGACCACTGTCTCCCAGGGTTGGTGCCGCCTTGGTCCTTATTTAGAGCTTTGTGTCAACAGTCTTCCTGTGGCACTGCGTCCTACTCTGCCCTTCAGGTGAACATAGCATTCCTGCTTTGTGTGGGCAACGGAGACTCCATGAGCTGGCTGGGGACACAGTCATTGTTTCCGATGTTATTAACTCAGGAAAAGTATCTTTAATTCTGAAGCACCAACAAATATGGTCTTTAGTAACCCTGTAGATTGGGGGCTGCCAGAGTATGCGGGCAAGAGCATTGGGGCCTTCGAAGCCCCTCCACTGATGTGGTGGGAGGTGGGAAGTGGGAAGGGGTTTCCGGACATGATAGAATTTTTCATAATTCCTACCAGTTGGTTCAGGTGTGTAACCAGTTACACCCTTTATCTCCTGCTTCCTCTGGCTGCTCACCTGGAGGGATGCTGAGAGAGGAGAAGGGATTGAGGGCTTGGGATTGGTGCACCTGGCTTCTTTCTTAATGCTTGGCCCTGACCCTGGGCAATCTCAGGCCCTGGGCAAGTATTCTTTATGCTTGTTGCTATCTGTGTATTTGGTGAGGATGTTGAAAGGATTAAATAGCTAATTCAGTATTTGGAAAAAGTATCTGTGAATTTAAATAAAGACCCATTAAATACCTTTGTCTGGATTTGAACTGTAATTGACTTAGTGTTTAAGGCAGAAACTAAGACCTTTGATTTAAAAACTGTTGACAGATTTGAGCCTAAGCTGCTTCTGTTTGCAGAGGAAAGCCACTGACTTCCAGTCAAAGTAAAAAGCATAACTTCCCTCATGCCCACCCACGTTTGACTTTTGTCACATTTTACAAAATACAAGGCTTTTAATTTTAACTTACATTTATGGCTCTTCCACAGACTAGCTTGAGGTTTTTCTCCAAAGCAAACTAGCTAATACTTTGATAATGTTGAAATGAGTGAAAACACAAGCCTCAGCAAATGATGTTAGAATGTTTGAGCTAAGAGATTGAGGTATGTATAGTATTTTTTTGCATGTAAAAGATTATCTCAAGCAATTTTCTTAAAGGAAATCAGTATTTAGTTAACTTTCAAGGCTGTTCCCCATGACTGAAAGTGATTCCCTTATTTATCTGTTACTTTAAGTGAAACGGTACCTTTATTTTCTCATGCCATAATAAGCAAGCAGTATGACTGTAATCAAGTGGTTACAGTGTGCGATTATGCTTTTTCCGCTGTGGGGTTGAGGAATGGGAAGGGACGGTAGGCCTTCCATTACGCTGCTCATCACTTACCATGGGGAGGAACTGTTCCCTGAAGTTCCCTCCTTTTTGTGCGTTTCGGAGCAGAGCATAGTGTTCTTGAATAGCACAGAGCAAGAACAAGGTCTCTGGAGCAGACTGCTCAGGTTCAATCCTGGCTCTACTCTTTTGCAGCTGGGCGACCTTGGGCAAGCCACCAAGCCTCTGTTTTCCCATCTGTAAAATGGGGATGATAGTATACACTTACTTCTGGGGGTTGCTGTGGGGATTACATAAATGAATCTGCACATGGCACCTGGCACTGCTAAGTGCAGTATCACTGCTGCCTAGTGGAGGTCTGCAGGCCCAGGATCTCCTACCCGCCTGAGACTACGCCCATAGAGCTTCCTGGCATTGGCTGTATTTCTAAGCTCTAGAACCCACCCTGTGTTTCTGACACTTCAGTTCTTTCTCTCTGGCCCGTTTTTCTCCTCTCTGGTTCTTTTGCTGCTCACCCCTTTTGAATCTCCCTGTGTCCTCCTCTCTTGGCTGTACAGGGCTTCGTTCATGCTTGCTTTAACACTTGCCTGCACTGTGGCAGCTCCTTAAGAAGCTTCCTGAGGCCTGTTAATCAGGCCCGATTTCCTCAGCACAGGCAAAAACTAAGGTGCTTTGGCTCCTTCTGTGGAGGAAATTAATGCATTAATTGGATCCAGGGTCTCCAACAAACACTGTTCTATTTTTACAATTGGACAGGAAGTTGTAGTTTTATAACTTTCTCTTGTGTAAATTATAGCCTGGGGGACTTGGATTGTTATTAAAGTGATCATTCTGTTCTTGGGTAGGATGATTTTTTTTTAAATTTCTGGGCAGATTCTAGGAATTTGCCATATTCTCTTGATAAAACTTTGCTTTGGCTTAGGAAGGGGCTCTCCTGCATGGAGAAAGAAAGGAACTAGCATTTTTTGAGTGTCCGGTATATATTAGGCACTGTGCCAGCTGCTTAATTGTTATTTAATCTGTCACAACCTCTGTGAAGTGGGTATTTTTACTCTCTCTTACAGATAAGGAAACTGAGGCCCTGTTGGGTTATGGAACTTGCTGCAGGTCACACGGCTGTAACTGGGAAGCTGGGCGATAGGTAGGGGTCTCTGATTCCCAAACCCACGCTCCAGGTGCCCGCTGGGGGCCTCAAGGTGGGAGGGTGAGTGTGCTGCTGCCGCTAGCACAGTGCATTGCTCTGCGTTCAAAGCTTCCTCTTTGCGTTCATTACCTTTCACTGTGTGCATTTTTTTTTTTTTTATTTTTTTTTTAGGGCACACCATACAACCTTTTAAAATCTATTTATGCATGTGACTCTGGCCTGTATCCATCTAATCTTAAAGTGGTCCAGCTGCAAATGACCAAGAAGTGACATCATATGATGCTTCCTTTGGACCAATAAACTGGATTTAAATTATAGCCTTGAGCCTTGCGTTTGAGCAGTCGGACTTTCCGGGGATGCTGTTACTATTACTGAACATTACTTTCCACAGGAATTGGTTTTGTCTGACATATAGCAGGCCAAGGAGGCCTCTAGGTGCCTCCATCGGGGGAAGGATTTTAATCCAACTGCTCAGGCCAGATACCTGAAACCCACCTCCTGCTTTCTGCAAATTCCATGGAAGTATTGATACTTCTGAGTATGCCTTCAGGCGCTACTCTGAAACTTAAGGTTCTTGCACCATTCATGCATTTAACATGCAGTCGAGGGTCTGCCTGCCCCGAGTCAGACACAGGGCCGGGTGGGAGCCTGGGCCATCACCTGGGGGCCGGGTGGGAGCCTGGGCCATCACCTGGGGGCCGGGTGGGAGTCTGGGCCATCACCTGAGGGCCGGGTGGGAGCTAGGCTGAGTGGAGGTGTATGCCCCTTACCAACATTTTATTTATTTATTTTTCTAAGGTACAAAAATGACTTTATTTTATGTTCCAATGTACTGCATAGCCAAATAACATCAAGACATTTTATCATGAATTTGCACTATGACAAATCAACTCTCAAGCATTTTCTTGACAGTCTTAGAGGTTTTGCCAGCAACTGACTCAATCTGAATACACAGAGACCAGTGAGAGTACACAGCAGCAGAAGGAAAACTGAGCAAGCACATAAGGCCTGGAGTTTCGGCCCAGGTAAAAATATTCGTTAAAGAGGTGTGTGTGGAGGGAAGGTATTCAAAAGAAAGAAGCAAATTTACACCACATTTGAAACCATGCATAGGAACTGTTATTTAACGTGGCCAAGAAATTAAGTTGTCCAAAGTTACATACCACTTTTCAAGACCTGCCATCTCTAGGAAGATATTACTTTTTTTTTTTTTTTGTCTTTATTGTGACCGGCCGTACCGCGCTGAGCCAGTGAGCGCACCGGCCATCCCTATATAGGATCCGAACCCACAGTGGGAGCGCCGCTGTGCTCCCAGCGCCGCACTCTCCCGAGTGCGCCACGGGGTCCTTACCAACATTTTAAACCAGGTGAAGGCGTCCCACTCAGCATTGTGATATCTGTTTATGGGAATTAAGGGATACTTTTAGAAGTTCATTTTGTTAGTGTTCTCTTTCACAGTGTTGTGTGTGCAGTTGCACAACCCAGGCCTCCCCAACATATTAACAGTGTGACATATGAAAGGAACTTAACAGGGATTCATGTGTTTAAATGTTATTATGAAGATGCTTTTCTTAGTTATTTCTGATGAAAATGTTCTGGAAAGGCCTGTTGTGAAGTGTAGATACCAAAGGACTCCCATGTTACTGATACTTAAGAACTCGGAAAGGATGTTTTTAATATTTTATTATGAAAAATTTTAAACACACACAAAGGTGGAGAGAATTTTACAGCGAGTACCTGTACACCAACTACCTGGATTCTACAGATAATATTTAATGTTGCTTACTTTATCACTTATCTGTTCATCACTCAATTGTTTTATGTTTTTGATGCATTTCAAAGTTGACAGCAGGCGCATGCACCGTGGCAGGCATACCATCTGTCTGTGGTTAACTTGAGTTCAACATTGGTTTGTGGTTCTGCTTTTTTCTTTTGAGGTAGCATGCATAAGCAGTGCAGCGCACAGGTCATGAGTGTACCGTGAACTTTGACCACCTTTTCATTTTTTGGAAAAGGGCTAGACTGTAAGAGTGGCAGGTGAGCATGTGCTGTCTCTCCTGTGCCTCATCTTTATGTTGTACACCCAGCATTGTCCTCACCCACATGGACCCAGCCGTCCCTCAGGGAGTCTGAGGAAGAGGAAGGCACAAATGGATATATATCCATGCAGGAAGCTGTCAGGCTTAAACACGAGTGGACCCAGGAATTCCCTGCCCTCAGGGCCTTGTATTAGTTTCCTGTGGCTGCCATAACAATGTACCACAAACTAGGTGCCTTAAAACAACAGAAATTTATTCTCTCAGTTCCTGGAGGTCAGAAGTTCAAGATCAAGGTGTCCTCAGGGCCGTGCTCCCTCCAGAGGCTTTAGGGGAGGATCTCTCCTGCCTCTTCCAGCTTCTGGTGCTCCCAGCGGTCCTTGATGTCCTTTGGCTTGTAGCTGCATCACCCCAGTCTCTGCTGCTGTCAGCACATGGCCTCTTCCCTATGTCCGTTCCCTAAGATGACTACGCTGCCAGGGTGCCCACGCCTGGGCCAGTAGGCAGCATTGGCTGAGGTTGTGCACAGAGTGTGATTGTGGGGGCTGCAAATCTTTGCCACTGTTCTTTCCTGTCATGGTTTGAGCCTGAGAGATGTTCAGAGATGGAGATCTGGAAAGAAAGGTGGAGAAATGGTTTGCGTGTTCATGGGAGAGGCTGCCTTGCTAGCAGCCCGTGGCCAACCATGATCCTCCCTTCTAGAGCCCCAGCGGATCCTCCCTCAGCTGGGAGATGGGCGCTGGCACCTCCCTCTTGACCTTTCTCTCCCACGCCCCCTCCCATCCCCTGAGAGGGGTCCTGCACCTCCCCACCCATGGCTGCGCCTCGGCTTCTTCTCATCTGCTCTCGTGCTGCATGTCTGTACGGGGACATGTTTCTGTAGGTCTCAGGTCTTGTTCCAGTAAACAGCTGGGGAACTCTGAACGCTGTGTTTTCAAAGACACATCAGCAACCTGCTTCCCAGTCCATTCCACACTGTGCGATGTTAAACTATCTAAGTTCTCGTGCAGGGATCCGGGATGGGTGGGGAGGGGGCTGTAGGAGAGGAGCATCCGATGGTGGCCAGGAGGGAGGACACAGGTGGGATCGTTCACGGTGGGGATGGTGGAGGAAGCCGGGGTCTAGGCCTGGAGGGGATGTGGGGAAGGGGGAGGGGAGGACAAGTTCGGGATGGGGGAATGGTGACAGTGGTCTCCAGATACGTGGAGGGGCTTGGAACAGGAGGGGTGTGAGCATTCTTTATAACTCCAGAGGAGGCACTGGGGCCAGAGCTGAGGCATTTCTGGAAGGTGGCTCTGGAGCCAGTGTCCTTGCTGGTATTCAAGAAATGCTGGGTGGATGCCCTCTGGGGGTGCATCTCAGCGTGTGGTGGGGGGACACGGCCTGTGCCTTCCCATCCCTTGTGCTCTGACTCTGGGAATTTCTGTATCAGCCTTGTGGTTGCTCCAGTGGTGTCAGGGCTCCAAGACAGCATGCTGAGCAGGGGTCCTGGACGAAAGTGGGGGTCCCTGAGGGCAGTAAGCTGTTAAATTGAGGCCCATGTGGAATTCATGTCTACTGCAGCTTCGTGAAGTTCCACCGGCTAGTTTGAAGGCAAAGGGTGCTTGTGGATTGGTGAGCAGCTCCCAGTTTGCTGGAGCAGAGTTGCCGTGTTCACTGGCTGCCTGCCACACTCAGGTGCTCGCTGAGCGTGGGCCCCTCTTGTCTTATTTGGTTGATGCAACAACTTACTGAAATAGAGTATGTTTCGTTTTTGCTGAGAAGGAAACAGGCTCCTTGGCAAGGTTAAGACATGTCCTAAAGCCACTAGTACTTAGCACATGGTGGGCGCCTGGGGGGTGTTGGCTGAATGTTGACTTGGTGGCAGAACTGAGACTCACATGGGAAGGAGAAGTTCATGAGTGGGGGAAGATGTGGACTGCTCCCATCACTGAGCTGACTGCGTGTGTTTCCTGTTGCTGCTGTAACAAATTACAACACACTTGGTGGATTAAAACAACACATGTTTATTCTCTCAGAGTTTTGGAGGTCGGAAGACCTTAAATGTGTCCACAAGTCTGCCTTCCTTCTGGAGGCTCTAGGGCAGAATCCCTTTCCTTGCCTTTTCCAGCTTCCACAAGCTGCCTGCATTCCTTGGCTTGTGGTCCCAGCCTCCCTCTTCAAAGCCAGCAGTGTAGTGTCTTCCAATCTCTGTCCCTCTGCCCCATTGTCACCTTGCCCTTGGACCCTAACTCTACTGCTTCCCTCTTAGAAGGACCCCTTTGATTATATTGGACCCACCTGGATAATCCAGGACCATCTCGAGACCGTTAATTTAATTACATGTGTGAAGTCCCTTTTGCCATATAGGGTCACATATTCATGGGTTCTGGGGGTTAGGACATAGACATGTTTGGGGGGCTCATTATTCAGTCTGCCTCCCGTTGTGAGAAAGGATCCTAGGAGAAGTACATGAGCACATGTGGATGCCTCTCCTGGGCCAGACGGATTACTTCACAGCGACTACTGCAGTTGCGGGGGCGACTACTGTGGTTGCGGGGGCCACTCCGCTGGTTGATCATTCTTTGTCGACCTTCTTTCAGGACTGAGCAGCCGAGGGCCTCACTCGCTTGTTGGGCGAGCAAATGGCCCGGGATTCCTCTTTAGTCTTCACGGCGGCCTTCCAGAGTAGGCTTCACCTTTACAGATAGGGAAACTGAGGCTCAGAGAGGCCGCTGGAGGGCCTGCAGTCAGTAAGGCGCACAACAGAAGGCAAACCTGGCATCTCCTGCCTCTGAGCCCAGAGTTCTGCCCTCCACCCACGTGAGAACAGTCTGAACGAACCTTATTGTGCACAGACTCAGCAGACTCCTGGCAGGGTCATGCCTGGGTAGCATGGTTTGCTGTGCTCCCCGCGAGGGTCTGCAGCCCCGCTTGGCTGAGCCCTACTGGGTTTCACCTGTTACAGGAGAGTCGGGTCCCCTTTTGGAGACTACTGTTTCAGAGGCCGAGCCACGGGTAGTTTTTATTTCTCAGGCTCTTCTGGGTCCAGAATTCCTGTTGCCAATCAGTAGTCGAAAACAGATGCTGTCAGGTTTCAGATTGGTGGTCTCTACTTCCTTCATCAAAGAAGCACATATTTACAATGTTTACAGAATTGAACCTAAAACCAAAATTGTATGAGTATGTCTAGGAAAAAATGGTGTGGCTGGCCCATTGTTAAAACTATTTGGAGAGCCTGTTTTGTTTTCTCTTGTCTCTCCTGGTCCTCTTTTCCTTTCCTTTCTTCTCTCTGCTTATTTCAGTTTTTTTTTTTGTTTGTTTTTTGGTGCTTTTAAAAGAGAAAGCCAATGGGAAACTATTTTTCTTTTTGTCCAGAATGAGTCTCCAGGCTTTTCTTTCATGCAGCCTTTGCTTTCCTTACTGGGCTCAGCCCCCTTGGAAGGTTTCATCATGTTTGTGTCTTCCTAAAGCTGGTGGAGAGGGCTCCAGCCAGCAGCTGTCACGCCTACCAGGCCCCCCCCCCTTCCCCTTTGGAAGCCACTTATGTAGAGGGCCTGGGTGGGGTATGATGTTCCTTTCAAGAAAACAGCTTCATTAATGCCAGTTTCTTGCTTGGCCAAAAGGAATGTTAAAGCCAGATCTTTATCTTATAACATATGAGAAAGTCCATTCTTAAAAACGGGACAAGGACTTTCACACAGATATGCGTGGGTCGCTTTTAGTATGGGAAGCGCGTATGCGTAAGTGCCCCTCTCATTCCTGTCTTTCTTTGCAAAGACTTAGAAGCAACACACTAACCAAAAATTGTTTCGATCCCTTTCTAGGTGATTTTGGTGGTGGTTTTACGGTCCCTGGATAGCAAGTGCTGATCTTTGGTCAATGCCATATACAGTAGTTTTTCAAAATAAATTTTCTTTGGGTGTCCCATGACTCTTTTATATCCAGAGATCATTTTGGAGCCAACTTCATTGAGCCTCAGTTTCTTCGTCTGTAAAGTGGAGATAATGGCAAACATCTGATAACACTTTTATCAGGATTAAGTGTGATAATGCATATAGGTGGTTAGGACAGTGCCTGGCAAGTCGTCCTACTCAAGAAATCTTAGGTGTCATATCATTCATGGCAAAACATTTTAAATATGATTGTTTATATATTATTTAGCTCTGTACCCTCTAATATGGTAATCACTAGTGACAGGTGGCTATTTAAATTTAAGTTAAATTAAAATTCAGTTTCCTTAGTCATGCTAGCCGCATTTTAATTTATTTTTTATTTTTTTAGTGGCTGGCTGGTACAGTGATCTGAACCCATGACCTTGGTGTTATAAGGCTGCTCTTTAACCTGCTAAGTATCCAGCCCGTAGCCACATTTTCATGGTCTGACAGCTACGTGTTGCTGTTGGGTACCTTATTGGACAGCACAGATATTGAACATTTTTCATTGCTGCAGAGAGCTCCATTGGCCAGTGCTGTTCCAGCTAAGGTTGAAGTATTACCCACCTGCACGTCCTTTGTATCTAAACCTATTTTTTTGGCCCTTTCCAGTACTTATTTTACTTGAATAGCTCTTTGTGTTAATAAGGAAATTATGAATTTTTGCCTTAAAGACAACTCATCTAGAAGATGGATTGCTTCAAGGAAAGAGGCCAACATGCCCTACTGCAGAGTCAGTGCTCGGTGCAGGAAAAGTGGTTTCCTCTCCATCCTGGAAGTCCACAGGTCCGAGTTCTGCTCCCAGCTCCGCTACTGGCTTCAGTGTGGTTTAGCCTGTGTTTGGGTCCGAGCTTCATTGCACTTTGCTTGACAGCTGCACTGGAGAAAGCAATAACCACCTAGCATCGTCCAGAGCCCCCGAGGGTGAGGGGCTGTGTGCCACACCCTCGGTGTGTCAGCTGGTTCTTCCTGACAGCCCCCCCCACACCCCTGCGTATGCCAGGTGACTCAGGACTTTCTGTATTCACTTGATTCCTGGAATGGTATTGGTGCATGTGCCCTGGTGGGGCTCCTGCGTGGACTGTGACGTGGAGGCCTCCCCTGCAGGCCACCGAATATAGTGGGGCTGAGCCCCATCGGCAGCATCTTGTGTTTGATCGGCAGCCAAGTTCCACCTGGGTTCCACCATCCTGCCCCAGCTGGTGCTGCTTGGCCCTCTGATGTCCTGCATTCCCACACCCTTTGCACCCTGCTCCCCACAATCCCCACCACCCCTGGCCATCACCTCCTGTGTGATTTTCATCTCTGCATGTGCTGGTGTGCTCCCTACCCCTGGGGGCTTCTTGCCCCCTTCTCTGCCTCAGGGCTTCTGCCTCAGCTGAAATCTTCCCTCTCTGGAAACAGCACCTTCCTTCCCCATCACCTTGGCCAGAAGTCATATCTCAGCCTTTGAAATGTCCAGCAGCTGACCCCCGGAGCTTTCCACAGTCCCACCCTGTGGGCTCTTGTATGTGTCATTTCATTGGCTCAGCCCCACTAATGAGGACCTTCTGTGTGCCGAGCATGTGCAGGACCCCAAGGCTGCAAAAATGAACAGGACCAGAGACAGCTCTGGGGACACTGGGGTTGGGGAAAAGCAAACCAACATTCTGCCCAATACTCCTTTTGGAACATGAATAAATACACATAAATAAATATGAAACAGAGCATAATGGCTGCTTTCAGACTCTCTTCCCCTCCCCCCATCTTTAAAACCCGCATTTACCTAAACAGTATTTTTTTTAGAAAAAGTAATGTCTTCATTGAGTCTAACTAAAACATTCAACTTGATTTTCTAGGAAAAAACCCTCTTATTTAAATTCTCAATCAATGTGTGTAATGTTTAATCAAATGATGTAATTATGGTTACTCTTATTAAAACTCCCATGTAATCGATTTGTGTGATATTTGATGAAGTGATATAATCACAGTTAGCAGTACACGGGAGGAAGAAGGTTTGGAAACAGCAGTGCTGGTTCTTCAGGACTGAGTTTTTGGCTGGTAGGTGTGGAAGGTGTGGGTGAGCCCAGCCCCTGGCCCTGGTGTGGGTCGGCTTGGCAGGTCTGTTTTGAGAGGAAAAGAGCCCCATTTAATCTGGGGAGTCAGGTCAGGAGTGTTGGTCCAGACAGCTGTTACCACGTGGAATACGCATCCTAAAATCCAGATACTTCCCTGCCTCGTTCCTGAGACTGGCCAGCCAAGCGGCTGGAAGCCCTGTGTGCTCACATGGCTGAAGCTGTCCCCAAGGGACGTCTTCTGGCTGGTTGGCATTCTGCTCGGCTTCCCCCACTGCCAGCACTACCTCTTCAGTTAGCCCGGCCCTTCCAGTGTTGGATAGGAGCCCTCTGGCTTCATCAGGCCCTGACCATTGGCTTCTCCTAAGGCAGGGCCTGGGTGACTCGGGGTTTATTTAGCACATGGAGCTGGGCCTGGCCTGGCCTGGCAGAGGCCCACGGCCTGCAGGGACATCACCTAAAAGTTGCTGTCAGCTTAATAGCACTCTGTCCAAGCTGGGTGTTCAGTCAGTGAGTCCATTCTGAAACCTGAATTGTTTGGGGCTAGGTGGGCTCTTTCAGGTCTTCTTAAATGTAACTGATGAATTTCTCATCTGGATAAAGGCACCTGTTAAGTCCCCAGCCTCCCACCCCCTGTGCCACCAAGCATTAAAATCTTCTGAACAGAAAAGCAAAAGATGTTTTCTTACCTTAATGGAAAGGCATAAATGAATTGATTTAATGGTATGTGTTGAGCACTTTTTTTTTTTTTTTTTACTTTGTTAAACACATGAACTGCTTAACAAAATGTAATTAGTTAAGGTGCATTACCTGATAGAGAAAGTAAATTATAGCCACTGGTAAGGAGCCCTCTATGGCAGAGCAGTTTCTTGTTTTAATAGCAGCAATCAGATTATACCCTTAAATCTTTTTAAACACTTCCCACCACTGAAGTTTTTGGTTTCCTTGATTTGAATGTTCTTATCAGGCTATTCAGAAAGTCAAGCACCATTCTTAGGTCCTTTTTGGTTCAGCAGTTACTGAATAGCCGTGTACATGGTCCTTGAAGGGAAGGCTGTCTGCCCTCTAAAGAGACTGTAACAAGAGCAACGATGAGCCAAGTAAACTGGGAGAAAAGGAGCAAGCAGAAAAGAAATAAGATCAAACAAGACCAAATAATTAATTCTGAATGTTTTTGAGACCTTTGGTTTAGAATCTAAACTTTAGATATTAGAGAATGAAGTTGTCTTAGATAATGAATAGATGATTGGATTTGCTGTTGGTGTTTTTCCAGCTGCTAAACCGTTGTGTAAAATGTAGCTTGGTGTGAGTGTTTATTTAAACAGTGCCACATGAGATGCTTGTTGATTATTTGTTTATATTTTAATGTGTATTAGAAAGACGTCAAAGGTGTGAGTTCCTAAAAGTATTATTACTTAGGATAAACTTAAGATTTAAAGGAACTTAAAGTTGGTTGAGTGATTTGGTAGGTGATAGTGTAGGTGGTATTTGAATGTGGCAGAAATCACAAAGGTGGTCCCTGAATGCCAGAAGTTTGGGAAGCAGATCCAGAGGAAACTTGAGGAATGCTTAACCCTCTAAGGTCCAGTTCAGATCCCAGGTTTTGAAGACGGTATCAGCACTTGTGCACCTTGTGCCGTGGCTCTGCCCTCCCCTTGCCGCCTGCCTGGTTTAGTGAGCCTTTGGCACAGCGGGCCGTAGACAACTCAGACAACTCAGACGCACACACCTGATCTGTTCCTATGCCCGGGCAGGAGGGGCTGCCTCGGGGAGGTGAGAATGCACAGATTTGCAGGTTTAAAATTATGGAAACTTTTCTTTATTGAAAAGGTTCTTTTCAGCTTTTTTCTTTTCAAATGTAGATTGATCTTGACTTTCTTCCGTTCCTGGTGTCCTTTTTCTTTTTGTAAGAAATGACAGTACCTCTTTTCTGAGATTGAGGAGGAAAGTCTGTCTCCCTAGAATGATCTCTATAGACATCAGATAAAACGTTCCCTTCTTTCTGTTCTCATTTCAAAAGAGAAAAAGATGTGGGAAAATGGCGTTTTGCAGACAGGTTATACCCTCACTCAGCTTCTTGGGTACTTTTCCTCAGGACCCAGGCTTCTCCGGTGGACACTGTGCCTATGTGTGATAAGCCGCTATAATGGTAGTGCCCAAGCAGCGGGTGGTTTGCCGTTGCCCAGAGCCCAGCTGCAGTGGGCGGGGCACCAGGCTGGGGACCTGGAAGCCCGGGTCCAGAGCTTGTGTGACACCAGGCTGCAGGTTCCCCACGGGCAAAGGGGTTGGGGCTTTGGTCACCTCTGAGCTGTGGGTCTTTGTCCAATATGTCAATCACCATATTCATTTTATTCTCATCTTTTCTATTAAACTACTTGCTTGGGGGCTGGGAGGTAGTAACCTGAGTCAATATAAATTTTCGCACATACTTCTAAGTATACTGTGTCCTTGTTTGCCATTTTTCTTGAGGTTTGGAGAATATTTACTCTCTGCATGACCTAGAAGCATGTGTAATTTTAAGGGGTTGACTTAGCATCTGGTTTTAAGAACTTTGTTGGTATATCATTGATTGCAACATTCACCAGGGTTCACACTGTGTGCAAAGGCCTTTAGAGCCTTGGAGGCTATTGAGGGCAGGCTCAAGTACTTCAGAAGACGAGGTGGAAATCCAGAGAAGAAACAGATGCATTGGCCTGGGTCCCCATTTGAGAACGGCTGTCACCCCAGATTTGGGGAGTGCCATTGGCTGCAGCCCCTTCAGGCAAAGATGCCCTCCTCCAGTGACTAGTCCTGCCACGGTAGGAAGGGCGTGAGGGTCAGGTCATTGTGGGACAGTTCTGAGGGCCTCTCATGCTGCAGAGCTCACTGTGGTTGGCTGAGTTGTCCTAGGGCCTTCCTCACAGTTCAGCTTCTCTCTGGCCAGTCCTGCTTCCTGCAGATACCCCCTCCCATTCATACACTGAATGCCAAACGCCACCTCTGCATCTTCACTAGGGAAAGAATTTATATTGTCATGAAATACGGGACTTTCTTGAGGTCCCCTAGCACCTCTTTGTAGTGGAAATAGAAAGCAAGCCACATAGATCATTTAAAATTTTCTAGCAGTCACATTAAAGAAAGTAAAAAGAAACAAGTGACATTAATTTTAATAAACTCTGTTTAATCCAACATATCCAAAATAATATATCCTTTCAATTACAATTATATGCAATTTGTTAAGTAGGTATGTTACATTCTTTTTTGGTACTAAGTTTTTGGATTCTGACATGTAATGTATACTCACAGCTCATCTCAATTCAGACATTTCCAGGGCTCTGTGGTCACATGTGGCTGGTGGCTACTGTATTGGGCAGCACAGCCTTAGAGTTTTGATTTAAACTCATATCTCTGGACCCTCCACCCAGAGCCTTTGCCAGATGAGATGCTGCCTCTCGCTGAATGCCCGCCTGGAGTGGCACCCTGTGTTCGTTTGGAGGTCATCTGAAGCTCCTTTGTCCCTGGTCGCTTGCAGGGGTCAGTGGTGGCTGAGAGCCCCTTGCTGCCCAGAGTGTGGCTGTGTGGCTGGTGGGCAGGCAGGCGATATGCGCCCCCCCCCC